>NC_073742.1:943525-1255533 GCF_023634155.1 Falco peregrinus | reverse complement strand
CCGTGGTGGGCTGAGACGGGCTGTGGTGGGCCGGGACAAGCTCTGGTGGGCCGGGACGGGCTGTGGTGGGCTGTGGTGGGTTGAGAGAAGCTGTGGTTGGCGGGAACGGGCTGTGGTGGGCCGGGACGGGTTGTGGTGGGCTGGGATGGGCTGTGGTAGGCTGGGACAGGCCGTAGTGGGCGGAGAGAAGTTATGGTGGGCGGGAACGGGCTGTGGTGGGTCAGGACAGGCCGTAGTGGGCGGAGAGAAGTTATGGTGGGTGGGAACGGGCTGTGGTGGGCGGGGAAGGGCTGTGGTAGGCGGGGACGGGCTGTGGTGGACTGTAGTGAGCTGGAACAGGCTGTGGTGGGCTGGGACGAGCTGTGGTAAGCTGTGGTGGGCTGTGGTGGGTTGTGGTGAACTGAGACAGGCTGGGACGGGCTTGGACGGGCTCTGGTGGCCTGGGACGAGCTGGGACGGGCTGTGGGGGCTGTGGTGGGCTGGGACGGGTTTTGGTGGGCTGGGGCGGTCTGTAGTGGGCTGGGACGAGCTGTGGTGGGCTGGGACTGGCTGTAGTGTGCTGGGACGGGTTTGGATGGGCTGTAGTGGGCTGGGACGGTCTGGGACGGGCTGGGACGGGCTGTGGTGGCCTGGGACGGGCTGTAGTGGGCTAACACGGGCTGCGGTGCATTGGGACGGGCTGCGGTGGGCTGGGACAGGCTGTAGTGTGCTGGGACGGGTTTGGACGGGCTGTGGTGGGTCGGGACGGGCTGTGGTGGGCTGTGGTAAGCTGGGACGGGCTGTGGTGGGCTTGGACAGGGTGTGGTGGACTGGGACGGGCTGCGGTGGGCCGGGACAGGCTGCGGTAGGCCAGGACGGGCCGCGGTGGGCAGGGACGGGCTGCGGTGGGCCGGGACGGGCTGTGGTGGGCTGTGGTAAGCTGGGACGGGCTGTGGTGGACTTTGACGGGCTGTGGTGGGCTGGGACGGGCTGTGGTGGGCTGGGACGGGCTCTGGTGGTCTGCGGTAGGCTGTGGTGTGCTGTAGTGGCCTGTGGTGGGCCGTGTTTGGCTGTGGTGGGTTGTGGTGGGCTGGGACAGGCTGTGGTGAGCTGAGACGGGCCGTGGTGGGCTGGGACGGTCTGTGGTGGGCTGGGACAGGCTGTAGTGGGCGGGGACAAGTTGTGGTGGGCGTAGAAGGGCTGCGGTGGGCTGGGACGGGCTGTGGTGGGCAGGGACGGGCTGTGGTGGGCCGGGACGGGCTCTGGTGGGCCGGGAGGGGCTGCGGTGGGCTGTGGTGGGTTGAGAGAAGCTGTGGTCGGCGGGAACGGGTTGTGGTGGACTGGGACGGGTTGTGGTGGGCTGGGACGGGCCGTGGTGGGCCGGGACAGGCCGTAGTGGGCGGAGAGAAGTTGTGGTGGGCGGGGAAGGGCTGTGGTAGGCGGGGACGGGCTGTGGTGGACTGTGGTGAGCTGGAACGGGCTGTGGTGGGCTGGGACGAGCTGTGGTAAGCTGTGGTGGGCTGTGGTGGGCTGGGACGGGCTGTGGTGGGTTGTGGTGAACTGAGACAGGCTGGGACGGGCTTGGACGGGCTCTGGTGGCCTGGGACGAGCTGGGACGGGCTGTGGGGGCTGTGGTGGGCTGGGACGGGTTTTGGTGGGCTGGGGCGGTCTGTAGTGGGCTGGGACGAGCTGTGGTGGGCTGGGACTGGCTGTAGTGTGCTGGGACGGGTTTGGATGGGCTGTAGTGGGCTGGGACGGTCTGGGACGGGCTGGGACGGGCTGTGGTGGCCTGGGAAGGGCTGTAGTGGGCTAACACGGGCTGCGGTGCGTTGGGACGGGCTGCGGTGGGCTGGGACAGGCTGTAGTGTGCTGGGACGGGTTTGGACGGGCTGTGGTGGGTCGGGATGGGCTGTGGTGGGCTGTGGTAAGCTGGGACGGGCTGTGGTGGGCTTGGACAGGGTGTGGTGGACTGGGACGGGCTGCGGTGGGCCGGGACAGGCTGCGGTAGGCCAGGACGGGCTGCGGTGGGCAGGGACGGGCTGCGGTGGGCCGGGACAGGCTGTGGTGGGCTGTGGTAAGCTGGGACGGGCTGTGGTGGACTTGGACGGGCTGTGGTGGGCTGGGACGGGCTGTGGTGGGCTGGGACGGGCTCTGGTGGTCTGCGGTAGGCTGTGGTGTGCTGTAGTGGCCTGTGGTGGGCCGTGTTTGGCTGTGGTGGGTTGTGGTGGGCTGGGACAGGCTGTGGTGAGCTGAGACGGGCCGTGGTGGGCTGGGACAGGCTGTGGTGTGCTGGGACAGGCTGTAGTGGGCGGGGACAAGTTGTGGTGGGCGTAGAAGGGCTGTGGTGGTTGGGGACGGGCTGTGGTGGGCAGGGACGGGCTGTGGTGGACTGTGGTGGGCTGGGACGGGCTGTAGTAAGCTGTGGTGGGCTGTGGTGGTCTGGGATGGGTTGTGGTGGTTTGTGGTCAACTGAGACAGGCTGGGACGGGCTGGGACTGGCTCTGGTGGCCTGGGACAAGCTGGGACGGGCTGTGGCAGGCTGTGGTGGGCTGGGACGGATTGTGGTGGACTGGGTCGGGATGTGGTGGGTTATGGTGGGCTGGGACGGGCTGTGGTTGGCTGGGACGAGCTGTGCTGCGCTGGGACGGGCTGTGGTGGGCTGAGACGGGCTGGGACTGGTTATGGTGGGCTGGGACGGAATGTGGTGGGCCGTGTTTGGCTGTGGTGGGTTGTGGTGGGCTGGGACAGGCTGTGGTGAGCTGAGACGGGCAGTGGTGGGCTGGGACGGTCTGTGGTGGGCTGGGACAGGCTGTGGTGGTCTGGGACGGGCTGTAGTGGGCGGGGACAAGTTGTGGTGGGCGGAGAAGGGCTGTGGTGGTTGGGGACGGGCTGTGGTGGGCAGGGACGGGCTGTGGTGGACTGTGGTGGGCTGGGACGGGCTGTAGTAAGCTGTGGTGGGCTGTGGTGGTCTGGGATGGGCTGTGGTGGGTTGTGGTCAACTGAGACAGGCTGGGACTGGCTCTGGTGGCCTGGGACGAGCTGGGACGGGCTGTGGCAGGCTGTGGTGGGCTGGGACGGGTTTTGGTGGGCTGGGACGGGCTGGGACGGGTTATGGTGGGCTGGGACGGGCTGTGGTGGGTTATGGTGGGCTGGGACGGGCTGTGGTGGGCTGGGACAGGCTGGGACGGGCTGTGGTGGGCTGGGACGGGCTGTGGTGGGCTGGGACGGGCTGTGGTGGGCTAACAGGGGCTGCGGTGGGTTGGGACGGGCTGCGGTGGGCTGGGACGGGCTGCGGTGGTCTTGGACGGGCTCTGCTGTTCTGAGGTGGGCCGTGGTGGGCTGGGACAGGCTGCGGTGGGCTGGGACGGGCTGGCACGGGCCGTGGTGGGCTGGCACGGGCCGTGGTGGGCTGAGGTAGGCCGTGGTGGGCCGGGACGGGCCGTGGTGAACCGTGGTGGGCCGGGACGGGCTGTGGTAAGCCGGGAGGGGCTGTGGTGGGCCGGGCCGGGCTGTGGTGGGCCGGGACAGGCTGTGGTAGGCTGTGGTGGGCTGGGACGGGCTGTGGTGGGCTGGGACGGGCTGTGGTGGGCTGGGACGGGATGTGGTGGGCTTGGACAGGCACTGCTGGGCTGAGGTGGGCCGTGGTGGGCGGGGACGGGCCTTGGTGGGCGGGGACGGGCCGTGGTGTGCTGGGAAGGGCTGGGACGGGCTGGAACGGACTGTGGTGGGCTGTGGTGACCTGGGAAGATCTGTGGTGGGCTGTGGTAAGCTGGGACTGGCTCTGGTGGGCTGGGACGGGCTGTGGTGGGCTGCGGTGGGCTGGCACGGGCTGTGGTGGGCTGAGACGGGCTGTGGTGGGCCGGGACGGGCTCTGGTGGGCCGGGACGGGCTGTGGTGGGCTGTGGTGGGTTGAGAGAAGCTGTGGTGGGCGGGAACGGGCTGTGGTGGGCTGGGACGGGTTGTGGTGGGCTGGGCCGGGCCGTGGTGGGCCGGGACAGGCCGTAGTGGGCGGAGAGAAGTTGTGGTGGGCGGGAACGGGCTGTGGTGGGCGGGGAAGGGCTGTGGTAGGCGGGGACGGGCTGTGGTGGACTGTGGTGAGCTGGAACGGGCTGTGGTGGGCTGGGACGAGCTGTGGTAAGCTGTGGTGGGCTGTGGTGGGCTGGGACGGGCTGTGGTGGGTTGTGGTGAACTGAGACAGGCTGGGACGGGCTTGGACGGGCTCTGGTGGCCTGGGACGGGCTGGGACGGGCTGTGGGGGCTGTGGTGGGCTGGGACGTGTTTTGGTGGGCTGGGACGGTCTGTAGTGGGCTGGGACGAGCTGTGGTGGGCTGGGACTGGCTGTAGTGTGCTGGGACGGTTTTGGATGGGCTGTAGTGGGCTGGGACGGGCTGGGACGGGCTGGGACGGGCCGTGGTGGCCTGGGACGGGCTGTAGTGGGCTAACACGGGCTGCGGTGCGTTGGGACGGGCTGCGGTGGGCTGGGACAGGCTGTAGTGTGCTGGGACGGGTTTGGACGGGCTGTGGTTGGTCGGGACGGGCTGTGGTGGGCTGTGGTAAGCTGGGACGGGCTGTGGTGGGCTTGGACAGGGTGTGGTGGACTGGGACGGGCTGCGGTGGGCCAGGACAGGCTGCGGTAGGCCAGGACGGGCTGCGGTGGGCAGGGACGGGCTGCGGTGGGCCGGGACGGGCTGTGGTGGGCTGTGGTAAGCTGGGACGGGCTGTGGTGAGCTGAGACGGGCCGTGGTGGGCTGGGACAGGCTGTGGTGGGCTGGGACAGGCTGTAGTGGGCGGGGACAAGTTGTGGTGGGTGGAGAAGGGCTGTGGTGGTTGGGGACGGGCTGTGGTGGGCAGGGACGGGCTGTGGTGGACTGTGGTGGGTTGGGACGGGCTGTAGTAAGCTGTGGTGGGCTGTGGTGGTCTGGGATGGGTTGTGGTGGTTTGTGGTCAACTGAGACAGGCTGGGACGGGCTGGGACTGGCTCTGGTGGCCTGGGACAAGCTGGGACGGGCTGTGGCAGGCTGTGGTGGGCTGGGACGGATTGTGGTGGAGTGGGTCGGGCTGTGGTGGGTTATGGTGGGCTGGGACGGGCTGTGGTTGGCTGGGACGAGCTGTGCTGCGCTGGGACGGGCTGTGGTGGGCTGAGACGGGCTGGGACGGGTTATAGTGGGCTGGGACGGAATGTGGTGGGTTATAGTTGGCTGGGACGGGCTGTGGTGGGCTGGGACAGGCTGGGACGGGCTGTGGTGGGTTGGGACGGGCTGTGGTGGGCTGGGACGGGCTGGGACGGGTTATGGTGGGCTGGGACGGAATGTGGTGGGTTATAGTTGGCTGGGACGGGCTGTGGTGGGCTGGGAGAGGCTGGGACGGGCTGCGGTGGGCTGGGACGGGCTGGGACGGGCTGTGGTGGGCTAACACGGGCTGCAGTGGGTTGGGACGGGCTGCGGTGGGCTGGGACAAGGTGCGGTGGTCTTGGACGGGCTCTGCTGTTCTGAGGTGGGCCGTGGTGGGCTGGGACAGGCTGCGGTGGGCTGGGACGGGCTGGGACGGGCCGTGGTGGGCTGGCACGGGCCGTGGTGGGCTGGCACGGGCCGTGGTGGGCTGAGGTAGGCCGTGGTGGGCCGGGACGGGCCGTGGTGAACCGTGGTGGGCCGGGACGGGCTGTGGTAAGCCGGGAGGGGCTGTGGTGGGCCGGGCCGGGCTGTGGTGGGCCGGGACAGGCTGTGGTAGGCTGTGGTGGGCTGGGACGGGCTGTGGTGGGCTGGGACGGGCTGTGGTGGGCTGGGACGGGCTGTGGTGGGCTGGGACGGGCTGTGGTTGGCTGGGACAGGCACTGCTGGCCTGGGACGGGCCGTGGTGGGCGGGGACGGGCCGTGGTGGGCGGGGACGGGCCGTGGTGGGCGGGGACGGGCTTTGGTGGGCGGGGACGGGCCGTGGTGTGCTGGGAAGGGCTGGGACGGGCTGGAACGGACTGTGGTGGGCTGTGGTGGGCTGTGGTGACCTGGGAAGATCTGTGGTGGGCTGTGGTAAGCTGGGACTGGCTCTGGTGGGCTGGGACGGTCTGTGGTGGGCTGCGGTGGGCTGGGACGGGCTGTGGTGGGCTGAGACGGGCTGTGGTGGGCCGGGACGGGCTCTGGTGGGCCGGGACGGGCTGTGGTGGGCTGTGGTGGGTTGAGAGAAGCTGTGGTGGGCGGGAACGGGTTGTGGTGGGCTGGGACGGGTTGTGGTGGGCTGGGACGGGCCGTGGTGGGCCGGGACAGGCCGTAGTGGGCGGAGAGAAGTTGTGGTGGGCGGGAACGGGCTGTGGTGGGCGGGGAAGGGCTGTGGTAGGCGGGGACGGGCTGTGGTGGACTGTGGTGAGCTGGAACGGGCTGTGGTGGGCTGGGACGAGCTGTGGTAAGCTGTGGTGGGCTGTGGTGGGCTGGGACGGGCTGTGGTGGGTTGTGGTGAACTGAGACAGGCTGGGACGGGCTTGGACGGGCTCTGGTGGCCTGGGACGAGCTGGGACGGGCTGTGGGGGCTGTGGTGGGCTGGGACGGGTTTTGGTGGGCTGGGACGGTCTGTAGTGGGCTGGGACGAGCTGTGGTGGGCTGGGACTGGCTGTAGTGTGCTGGGACGGGTTTGGATGGGCTGTAGTGGGCTGGGACGGTCTGGGACGGGCTGTGGTGGCCTGGGACGGGCTGTAGTGGGCTAACACGGGCTGCGGTGCGTTGGGACGGGCTGCGGTGGGCTGGGACAGGCTGTAGGTTGTTGGGACGGGTTTGGACGGGCTGTGGTGGGTCGGGACGGGCTGTGGTGGGCTGTGGTAAGCTGGGACGGGCTGTGGTGGGCTTGGACAGGGTGTGGTGGACTGGGACGGGCTGCGGTGGGCCGGGACAGGCTGCGGTAGGCCAGGACGGGCTGCGGTGGGCCGGGACGGGCTGTGGTGGGCTGTGGTAAGCTGGGACGGGCTGTGGTGGACTTTGACAGGCTGTGGTGGGCTGGGACGGGCTGTGGTGGGCTGGGACGGGCTCTGGTGGTCTGCGGTAGGCTGTGGTGTGCTGTAGTGGCCTGTGGTGGGCCGTGTTTCGCTGTGGTGGGTTGTGGTGGGCTGGGACAGGCTGTGGTGAGCTGAGACGGGCCGTGGTGGGCTGGGACAGGCTGTGGTGGGCTGGGACAGGCTGTAGTGGGCGGGGACAAGTTGTGGTGGGCGGGAACGGGCTGTGGTGGGCGGGGAAGAGCTGTGGTAGGCGGGGACGGGCTGTGGTGGACTGTGGTGAGCTGGAACGGGCTGTGGTGGGCTGGGACAGGCTGTAGTAAGCTGTGGTGGGCTGTGGTGGGCTGGGACGGGCTGTGGTGAGCTGAGACGGGCCGTGGTGGGCTGGGACAGGCTGTGGTGGGCTGGGACAGGCTGTAGTGGGCGGGGACAAGTTGTGGTGGGCGGAGAAGGGCTGTGGTGGTTGGGGACGGGCTGTGGTGGGCAGGGACGGGCTGTGGTGGACTGTGGTGGGCTGGGACGGGCTGTAGTAAGCTGTGGTGGGCTGTGGTGGTCTGGGATGGGTTGTGGTGGTTTGTGGTCAACTGAGACAGGCTGGGACGGGCTGGGACTGGCTCTGGTGGCCTGGGACAAGCTGGGACGGGCTGTGGCAGGCTGTGGTGTGCTGGGACAGATTGTGGTGGACTGGGTCGGGATGTGGTGGGTTATGGTGTGCTGGGACGGGCTGTGGTTGGCTGGGACGAGCTGTGCTGCGCTGGGACGGGCTGTGGTGGGCTGGGACGGGCTGGGACTGGTTATGGTGGGCTGGGACGGAATGTGGTGGGCCGTGTTTGGCTGTGGTGGGTTGTGGTGGGCTGGGACAGGCTGTGGTGAGCTGAGACGGGCAGTGGTGGGCTGGGACGGTCTGTGGTGGGCTGGGACAGGCTGTGGTGGTCTGGGACGGGCTGTAGTGGGCGGGGACAAGTTGTGGTGGGCGGAGAAGGGCTGTGGTGGTTGGGGACGGGCTGTGGTGGGCAGGGACGGGCTGTGGTGGACTGTGGTGGGCTGGGACGGGCTGTAGTAAGCTGTGGTGGGCTGTGGTGGTCTGGGATGGGCTGTGGTGGGTTGTGGTCAACTGAGACAGGCTGGGACTGGCTCTGGTGGCCTGGGACGAGCTGGGACGGGCTGTGGCAGGCTGTGGTGGGCTGGGACGGGTTTTGGTGGGCTGGGACGGGCTGGGACGGGTTATGGTGGGCTGGGACGGGCTGTGGTGGGTTATGGTGGGCTGGGACGGGCTGTGGTTGGCTGGGACGAGCTGTGCTGCGCTGGGACAGGCTGTGGTGGGCTGGGACGGGCTGGGATGGGTTATGGTGGGCTGGGACGGAATGTGGTGGGTTATAGTGGGCTGGGACGGGCTGTGGTGGGCTGGGACAGGCTGGGACGGGCTGCGGTGGGCTGGGACGGGCTGTGGTGGGCTAACAGGGGCTGCGGTGGGTTGGGACGGGCTGCGGTGGGCTGGGACGGGCTGCGGTGGTCTTGGACGGGCTCTGCTGTGCTGAGGTGGGCCGTGGTGGGCTGGGACAGGCTGCGGTGGGCTGGGACGGGCTGGCACGGGCCGTGGTGGGCTGGCACGGGCCGTGGTGGGCTGAGGTAGGCCGTGGTGGGCCGGGACGGGCCGTGGTGAACCGTGGTGGGCCGGGACGGGCTGTGGTAAGCCGGGAGGGGCTGTGGTGGGCCGGGCCGGGCTGTGGTGGGCCGGGACAGGCTGTGGTAGGCTGTGGTGGGCTGGGACGGGCTGTGGTGGGCTGGGACGGGCTGTGGTGGGCTGGGACGGGCTGTGGTTGGCTTGGACAGGCACTGCTGGGCTGAGGTGGGCCGTGGTGGGCGGGGACGGGCCTTGGTGGGCGGGGACGGGCCGTGGTGTGCTGGGAAGGGCTGGGACGGGCTGGAACGGACTGTGGTGGGCTGTGGTGGGCTGTGGTGACCTGGGAAGATCTGTGGTGGGCTGTGGTAAGCTGGGACTGGCTCTGGTGGGCTGGGACGGTCTGTGGTGGGCTGCGGTGGGCCGGGACGGGCTCTGGTGGGCCGGGACGGGCTCTGGTGGGCCGGGACGGGCTCTGGTGGGCCGGGACGGGCTCTGGTGGGCTGTGGTGGGTTGAGAGAAGCTGTGGTGGGCGGGAACGGGCTGTGGTGGGCTGGGACGGGTTGTGGTGGGCTGGGACAGGCTTTGGTGGGCTGGGCTGGGCCGTGGTGGGCTGGAACGGGCTGGGACAGGCTGTGGTGGGCTGGATCGGGCTGGCACGTGCTGTGGTGGGCTGGGATGGGCTGTGGTGGGCTGGGACGGGCTGTGGTGGGCTGGGACGACCTGTGACGGGCTGTGGTGGGCTGGGATGGGCTGGGACGGGCTGTGGTGGGCTGTGACAGTCTGTGGTGGGCTGTGACGAGCTGTGGTGGGCTGTGACGGGCTGTGGTGGGCTGTGCCGGGCTGTGGTGGGCTCTGACGTGCTTTGACGGGCTGTGGTGGGCCTGGACGGGCTGTGCTGGGCCGGGACGGGCCGTGCTGGGCAAGTACGGGCCGTGGTTAGCTGGGACAGGCTGTGGTCGGCTGGGACGGGCAATGGTTGGCTGTGAGAGGCTGTGATGGGCTGGGACGGGCTGTGGTGGTCTGCGGTAGGCTGTGGTGTGCTGTAGTGGCCTGTGGTGGGCTGGGACAGGCTGTGGTGGGCAGTGGTGGGCTATGGTGGGCTGGGACAGGCTGTGGTGAGCTGAGACGGGCTGTGGTGGGCTGTGGTGGGCCGTGGTGGACTGGGACGGGCCATGGTGGGCTGGGACTGGTTGGGATGAACTGGGACGGGCTGTGGTTGGGGGGGACGGGCCGTGGTGGGCTGGGACGGGCTGTGGTGGGCTTGGACTGGTTGGGATGGACTGGGACGGGCTGTGGTGGGCTGGGACGGGCTGTGGTGGGCAGTGGTGGGCTGTGGTGGGCCGGGACAGGCTGTGGTGAGCTGAGACGGGATGTGGTGGGCTGGGACGGGCTGTAGTGGGCTGTGGTGGGCTGGGATGGGCTGAGATGGGCTGTGGTGGGCTGGGACGGGCTGCGGTGGGCTGTGGTGGGCTGGGATGGGCTGAGATAGGCTGTGGTGGGCTGGGACGGGCTTTGGTGGGCTGGGCTGGGTAGTGGTGGGCTGGAACGGGCTGGGACAGGCTGTGGTGGGCTGGGACGGGCTGTGGTGGGCTGGGACGGGCTGTGGTGTGCTGGGACGGGCCGTGGTGGGCTGGCACGGGCCGTGGTGGGCTGGGACGGGCCGTGGTGGGCTGGGACGGGCAGTGCTTGGCTGTGACGGGCTGGGACGGGCCGTGGTGGGCTGGGACGGGCTGTGATGGTCTGGGACGGGCTGGGACAGGCTGGGACGGGCTGCGGTGGGCTGGGACGAGCTGGGACGGGCCGTGGTGGGCTGGGACGGGCTGGCACGGCTGCGGTGGGCTAGTACGGGCTGGGACGGGCCGTGGTGGGCCGGGACGGGCCGTGGTGGGTGGGGATGGGCTTTCGTGGGCGGGGACGGGCCGTGGCGGGTTGTGGTGAGCTGAGAAAGGCTGTGGTGGGGTGTTGTAAGCTGGGACGGGCTGTGGTGGGCTGTGGTGGGCTGGGACAAATTGTGGTGTGCTGCGATGTGCTCTGGTGGGTTGTGGTGTGCTGGGACGGGCTGGAAAATGCTGTGGTGGGCTGGGACGGGCTGTGGTGGGCTGGGACGGGCTGGCACGGGCTGTGGTTGCCTGGGACGGGCTGTGGTGGGCTGGGACGGACTCTGGTGAGTCTGGGACGGGCTGTGGTGGGCTGGGATGTGCTGTGGTGGGCTGGGACGAGCTGCGGTGGGCTGGGAAGGTCTGGGACGAGCTGGGACGGGCTGTGGTGGGCGGGGACGGGCTGTGGTGGGCTGGGGTGGGGTTTGGTGGTCTGGAACGGGCTGTGGTGGGCTGGGAAGGGCTGGAATGGGCTTTGGTGGGTTGGGACGGCCTGTGGTGGGCTTGGAACTGTTGTGGTGGTCAGGGACGGGTTCTGGTAGGTCTGGGACGGGCTGTCGTGGTCCAGGACGGGCTGTCGTAGTCCAGGACGGGCTGTGGTGGTCTGGGACGGGCTGGGACAAGCTGTGTTGGGCGGGGACGGGCTGTGGTGGGCGGGGACGGGCTGTTGTGGGCTGGACCGGGCTGTGGTGGGCTGGGATGAGCTGGGACGGGCTGTGGTGGGCGGGGATGGGCTGTGGTGGGCTGGAGCGGGCTGTGGTGGGCTGGGATGAGCTGGGACGGGCTGTGGTGGGCGGGGACGGGCTGTGGTGGGCTGGGACGGGCTGTGTTGGTCTGGGATGGGCTGGGACGCCTTGGAAGGGCTGTGGTGGGCGGTGACGGGTTGTGGGCTGGGACGGGCTGTGGTGGGCTGGGACGGGCTGTGGTGGGCCAGGACGGGCCGTGGCGGTCCGGGACGGGCCATGGCGGGCTGGGACTGGTTGTGGCGGGCTGGGACGAACTGTGGTGGTCTGTGGTGGGCTTGGACGGGCCGTGGTGGGCTGGGACGGGCTGGGACGAGCTGTGACGAGCTGGGACGGGCTGCGGTGGGCTGGGAAGGCCTGGGACGGGACGGGACGAGCTGGGACGGGATGGGACAGGCTGGGACGGGCTGTGCTGGGAAGGGACGGGACGGGTTGTGGTGGGCTGGGACGGGACGGGCTGTGGTGGGACGGGACGGGCTGGAACGGGACGGGCTGGGATGGGCCGGGACTGGCTCTGGTGGGCCGTGGTGGGCCAGGACGGGCCGGGACGGGTTGTGTGGGGCCGGGATGGGCCGTGGTGGGGTGGGAAGGGCTGTGGTGAGCTGAGACGGGCTGTGGTGGTCTGCGATGGAAAAGATGGTGGCAGACCTGGTAAGGAGGTCTGCCTGCTCTTCCCTCCTACGTGCCTGGATAACCCTGGGGCAAAGCAGAGCTCTACTGGCTTGGGTAGAGCTAAAACACCTCAAGAGGAGGGAGCTGTCGGCGCTGTTTTGGCTGAATGGAGGCAGGGGGTAGTACCTGTTATGGGAAGGCTATAGGGGAACGTCCTTGCCTTTGTTTAGTCTTACAAAAGTCCCTCGTATAGAGAACTTCCTTGAGTCTGTTTTCAAAAGCTCGTTTATCAGAGCTCCTGAAGTCGGGCCTCCCTTGCCACGACAGTGTAATCTTCAGTTCTCCCTTCCTTTCTCCCTTAGGTTGAACACAGCTTTTCTATTTCTGTCCCCATCTGCAAACAGTTCCACAAGAACATCGTAGGGAAAGGAGGTGCCAAAATCAAGAAGGTGAGATATTGTTCCTAACACAGGTGGGCTGGGACGGGCTGTGCTGGGCCGGGCCGGGCCGTGGTGGGCCGCGGTGGTCCGGGACGGGCCGCGGTGGTCCGGGATGGGCTATCGTGGGCTGGGGCGGGCTGTGGTGGGCTGGGGCGGGCTGTGCTGGTCCGGGACGGGCTGTCGTGGTCCAGGACGGGCTGTCGCGGTCCGGGACGGGCTGTCGTGGTCCGGGACGGGCTGTCGTGGTCCGAGACGGGCTGTGGTAGGACGGGGCGGGCGGTGGTGGACGGGACAGGCTGTGGTGGGCCGGGACGGTCTGTGGTCGGCTGTGGTGGGCTGGGACATTCTGTGGTGGGCTGGGACGGGCTGGGACGAGCAGGGATGGGCTGTGGTGGGCTGGGACGGGGTGTGGTGGGCTGGGACAGGCTCTGGTGGGCGGAGACAATCTGTGGTTGGCGGGGGACAAGCTCTGGTGGGCTGGGACGGGCTGTGGTGGGCTGGGACGGGCTGCGGTGGGCAGTGGTGGGCTCTGGTGGGCTTGAGACGGTCTGTGGTGTGTTGGGACGGGCTCTGGTGGTCTGGGACGGGCTAGGACGGGCTGTGGTGGGCTGGGACGGGCTGTGGTGGGCGGGGACGGGCTGTGGTTCGCTGGGACGGGCCGTGGTAATCCGGGACGGGCTCTGGTAGGCCGGGACGGGCTGTGGTGGGCTGTGGTGAGTTGGGACGGGCTGTGGTGGACTGTGGTGGGCTGGGACGGGATGTGGTGGACGGGGACAGGCTGTGGTGGGCTGAGACGGGCTGGGACGTTCTGGGACGGTCTGTAGTGGGCTGTGGTGGGCTGGCACGGTCTGGGACGGGATGTGGTGAGCTGGGACGGGCTGTGGGCTGTGATGGGCTGGGACGGGCTGTGGTGGGCCGGGACGGGCTGTGGTAAGCCGGGATGGGCTCTGGTGGGCCGGGACGGGCTGTGGTGGGCTGTGGTGGGCTGGGACTGGCTGTGGTGAGCTGGGACGGGCCGTGGTGGGCTGGGACGGGCCGTGGTGGGCGGAGACGGGCCGTGGTGGGCAGAGACGGGCTGTGGTGGGTGGAGACGGCCTGGGACGGTCTGTGGTGGGCTGGGACATTCTGTGGTGGGCTGGGACGAGCAGGGATGGGCTGTGGTGGGCGGGGACGGGCTGTGGTGGGCGGGGACGGGCCGTGGTGGGCAGAGACGGGCTGTGGTGGGTGGAGACGGCCTGGGACGGTCTGTGGTGGGCTGGGACATTCTGTGGTGGGCTGGGACGAGCAGGGATGGGCTGTGGTGGGCGGGGACGGGCTGTGGTGGGCGGGGACGGGCTGTGGTGGGCGGGGACGGGCTGTGGTGGGCGGGGACGGGCTGTGGTGGGCTGGGACAGTCTGTGGTGGGCTGGGACGGGCTGTGGTGGGCTTGAGACGGGCTGTGGTGTGCTGGAACGGGCTGTGGTGGTCTGGAACGAGCTGGGACGGGCTGGGATAAGCTGGTTCGGTCTGTGGTGGGCTGGGACGGTCTGTGGTGGGCGGGGACGTGCTGTGATGGGCTGGGACGGGCTGGGACGACCTGTGACGGGCTGTGCTGGGCTTGAGACGGGCTGTGGTGTGCTGGAACGGGATCTGGTGGTCTGGAACGAGCTGGGACGGGCTGGGACGGGCTGTGGTGTGCTGGGACGGGCTGTGGTGGGCTGGGACGGCCTTTGGTGGGCTGGGACGGTCTGTGTTTGGCTTGGACGTGCTGTGATGGGCTGGGACGGGCTATGGTGGACTGGGACAGGCTGTGGTGGGCTGGGACGGGCTGGGATGGGCTGGGACGGGCTGGGACAGGCTGTGGTGGGCTGTGGTGGACTGGGACGGGCTGTGGTGTGCTGGGACGGGCTGTGGTGGGCTGGGACGGGCTGTGGTGTTCTGGGACGGGCTATGGTGTGCTGGGACAGACTGTGGTGTGCTGGGACGGAATGGGATGGGCTGTGGTGGGCTGGGACGGTCTGTGGTGGGCTGTGGTGGGCTGGGACGGTTTGTGGTGGGCTGAGACGGGCTGCGGTGGGCTGGGACGGGCTGAGACGGGCTGTGGTGGGCTGGGACGGTCTGTGGTGGGCTGGGACGGGCTGTGGTGGGCCGGGACGGGCTGTGGTGGGCCGTGGTGGGCAGGGACGGCCCGTGGTGGGTTCTGGTGGGCCGTTTTGGGCCTGGATGGGAAGGGGTGGGCTGTGGTGGGCCGTGATGGGCTGTGGCAGGCTGTGGTGGGCTGGGACGGGCCGTGGTGGGCTGTGGTGGGCCGTGATGGGCTGTGGCAGGCTGTGGTGGGCTGGGACGGGCTGTGGTGGGCTGTGGTGGGTTCTGCTGAGCTTGAGACGGGCTGTGGTGGGCTGGAACGAGCTGGGACGGGTTGTGGTGGGCTGGGACGGGCTGTGCTGGGCTGGGACTGGCTGTGGTGGGCCGGGCCGGGCTGTGCTGGGCTGGGACAAGCTGTGGTTTGCGGGGATGGGCTGTGGTGGGCGGGGACGGGCTGTGGTGGGCGGAGACGGGCTGTGGTGGGCGGAGCCGGCCTGGGACGGTCTGTGGTGGGCTGGGACATTCTGTGGTGGGCTGGGACGGGCTGGGAGGAGCAGGGACGGGCTGTGGTGGGCGGGTGACGGGCTGTGGTGGGCGGTGACGGGCTGTGGTGGGCGGTGACGGGCTGTGGTGGGCGGTGACGGGCTGGAAAGGGCTGTGGTGGGCGGTGATGGTCTGTAGTGAGCTGGGACAGGCTGGGAAGGGCTGTGGTGGGCTGGAACGGTTTGTGGTGATCTGGAACGGGCTGTGATGGGCTGGGACGGGCTGGGACATGCTGGGACAGTCTGTGGTGGACTGGGACGGTCTGTGGTTTGGTGGGACGGGCTGGGACGGGCTGTGGTGTGCTGGGACGGGCTGTGGTGGGCTGTGGTGGGATGGGACGGGCTGTGACGGGCTGTGGTGGGCTGTGGTGGGTTCTGCTGAGCTTGAGACGGGCTGTGGTGGGCTGGAACGAGCTGGGACGGGCTGTGCTGGGCTGGGACGGGCTGTGGTGTGCTGGGACAGTCTGTGGTGTGCTGGGACGGAATGGGACGGGCTATGGTGGGCGGGGACGATCTGTGGTGGGCTGTGGTGGGCTGGGATGGGCTGTGCTGGTCTGTGGTGGGCTGTGGTGGGCTGGGACGGGCTGCGGTGAGCTGGGATGGGCTGCGGTGAGCTGGGACGGGCTGCGGTGAGCTGGGATGGGCTGAGACGGGCTGTGGTGGGCTGGGACGGGCTGTGGTGGGCTGGGACGGGCTGTGGTGGGCCGGGACGGGCTGTGGTGGGCCGTGGTGGGCAAGGACATGCCGTGGTGGGCTCTGGTGGGCCGTTTTGGGCCTGGAGGGGAAGGGGTGGGCTGTGGTGGGCTGTGGTGGGCTGTGGCAGGCTGTGGAGGGCTGGGACGGGCCGTTGTGAGCTGTGGTGGGCCGTGGCTCACTGCGGTGGGCCGTGGTGGTCTGGGACGGGCTCGGACGGTCTGTGGTGGGCTCGGACGTGCTGTTATGGGCTGGGACGGGCTATGGTGGACTGGGACGTGCTGTGTTGGGCTGGGACGGGCTGTGGTGGGCTGGGACGGGCTGTGGTGGGCTGGGACGGGCTGTGGTGGGCTGGGACGGGCTGTGGTGGGCTGGGATGGGCTGTGGTGGCCTGGGACGGGCTGTGGTGGGCTGGGACGGGCTGTGGTGGCCTGGGACGGGCTGTGGTGGGCTGGGACGGGCTGTGGTGGGCTGGGACGGGCTGTGGTGTTCTGGGAAGGGCTGTGGTGGGCTGGGACGGGCTGTGGTGTGCTGGGACAGGCTGGGACAGTCTGTGGTGGGCTGGGACGGGCTGTGGTGGGCCGGTCTGTGGTGGGCTGGGACAGTCTGTGGTTGGCTGGGACGGGCTGCTGTGGGCTGGGACGGGCTGGGACAGGCTGGGACAGGTTGTGGTGGCCTGGGACATTCTGTGGTGGGCTGTGGTGGGCTCTGGTGGTCTGGAATGGGCTGTGGTTGAGCTGGGACGGGCTGGGACGGGCTGTGGTGGGCTGGGACAAGCTGAGGTTTGTGGGGATGGGCTGTGGTGGGCGGGGACGGGCTGTGGTGGGCGTAGACGGGCTGTGGTGGGCGGAGACGGCCTGGGACGGTCTGTGGTGGGCTGGGACGGCCTTTGGTGGGCTGGGACGGTCTGTGTTTGGCTTGGACCTGCTGTGATGGGCTGGGACGGGCTATGGTGGACTGGGACGGGCTGTGGTGGGCTGGGACGGGCTGGGATGGGCTGGGACGGGCTGGGACAGGCTGTGGTGGGCTGTGGTGGACTGGGACGGGCTGTGGTGTTCTGGGACGGGCTGTGGTGTTCTGGGACGGGCTGTGGTGTGCTGGGACGGGCTGTGGTGTGCTGGGACAGGCTGTGGTGTGCTGGGATGGAATGGGATGGGCTGTGGTGGGCGGGGACGGTCTGTGGTGGGCTGTGGTGGGCTGGGACGGTTTGTGGTGGGCTGGGACGGGCTGCGGTGGGCTGGGACGGGCTGAGACGGGCTGTGGTGGGCCTGGACGGTCTGTGGTGGGCTGTGGTGGGCCGTGATGGGCTGTGGCAGGCTGTGGTGGGCTGGGACAGGCTGTGGTGTTCTGGGACGGGCTGTGGTGTGCTGGGACAGGCTGTGGTGTGCTGGGACGGAATGGGATGAGCTGTGGTGGGCGGGGACGGTCTGTGGTGGGCTGTGGTGGGCTGGGACGGTTTGTGGTGGGCTGGGACGGGCTGCGGTGGGCTGGGACGGGCTGAGACGGGCTGTGGTGGGCTGGGACGGTCTGTGGTGGGCTGGGACGGGCTGTGGTGGGCCGGGACGGGCTGTGGTGGGCCGTGGTGGGCAGGGACGGCCCGTGGTGGGTTCTGGTGGGCCGTTTTGGGCCTGGATGGGAAGGGGTGGGCTGTGGTGGGCCGTGATGGGCTGTGGCAGGCTGTTGTGGGCTGGGACGGGCCGTGGTGGGCTGTGGTGGGCCGTGATGGGCTGTGGCAGGCTGTGGTGGGCTGGGACGGGCTGTGGTGGGCTGTGGTGGGTTCTGCTGAGCTTGAGACGGGCTGTGGTGGGCTGGAACGAGCTGGGACGGGTTGTGGTGGGCTGGGACGGGTTGTGCTGGGCTGGGACTGGCTGTGGTGGGCCGGGCCGGGCTGTGCTGGGCTGGGACAAGCTGTGGTTTGCGGGGATGGGCTGTGGTGTGCGGGGATGGGCTGTGGTGGGCGGAGACGGGCTGTGGTGGGCGGAGCCGGCCTGGGACGGTCTGTGGTGGGCTGGGACATTCTGTGGTGGGCTGGGACGGGCTGGGAGGAGCAGGGACGGGCTGTGGTGGGCGGTGACGGGCTGTGGTGGGTGGTGACGGGCTGTGGTGGGCGGTGACGGGCTGTGGTGAGCTGGGACAGGCTGGGAAGGGCTGCGGTGGGCTGTGGTGGGCTGGAACGGGCTGTGGTGATCTGGAACGGGCTGTGATGGGCTGGGATGGGCTGGGACATGCTGGGACAGTCTGTGGTGGACTGGGACGGTCTGTGGTTTGGTGGGACGGGCTGGGACGGGCTGTGGTGGGCTGGGACGGGCTGTGGTGGGCTGTGGTGGGCTGGGACGGGCTGGGACGGGCTGTGGTGGGCTGTGGTGGGTTCTGCTGAGCTTGAGACGGGCTGTGGTGGGCTGGAACGAGCTGGGACGGGCTGTGCTGGGCTGGGACGGGCTGTGGTGTGCTGGGACGGAATGGAACGGGCTATGGTGGGCGGGGACGGTCTGTGGTGGGCTGTGGTGGGCTGGGATGGGCTGTGCTGGTCTGTGGTGGGCTGTGGTGGGCTGGGACGGGCTGCGGTGAGCTGGGACGGGCTGCGGTGAGCTGGGATGGGCTGAGACGGGCTGTGGTGGGCTGGGACGGGCTGTGGTGGGCTGGGACGGGCTGTGGTGGGCCGGGACGGGCTGTGGCGGGCCGTGGTGGGCAGGGACGTGCCGTGGTGGGCTCTGGTGGGCCGTTTTGGGCCTGGATGGGAAGGGGTGGGCTGTGGTGGGCCGTGGTGGGCTGTGGCAGGCTGTGGAGGGCTGGGACGGGCCGTGGTGAGCTGTGGTGGGCCGTGGTGGTCTGGGACGGGCTCGGACGGTCTGTGGTGGGCTCGGACGTGCTGTGATGGGCTGGGACGGGCTATGGTGGACTGGGACGTGCTGTGGTGGGCTGGGACGGGCTGTGGTGGGCTGGGACGGGCTGTGGTGGGCTGGGACGGGCTGTGGTGGCCTGGGACGGGCTGTGGTGGCCTGGGACGGGCTGTGGTGGGCTGGGATGGGCTGTGGTGTTCTGGGAAGGGCTGTGGTGGGCTGGGACGGGCTGTGGTGTGCTGGGACAGGCTGGGACAGTCTGTGGTGGGCTGGGACGGGCTGTGGTGGGCCGGTCTGTGGTGGGCTGGGACAGTCTGTGGTTGGCTGGGACGGGCTGCTGTGGGCTGGGACGGGCTGGGACAGGCTGGGACAGGCTGTGGTGGCCTGGGACATTCTGTGGTGGGCTGTGGTGGGCTCTGGTGTTCTGGAATGGGCTGTGGTTGAGCTGGGACGGGCTGGGACGGGCTGTGGTGGGCTGGGACGGGCTGTGGTGGGCCGGGACGGGCTGTGGTAAGCCGGGATGGGCTCTGGTGGGCCGGGACGGGCTGTGGTGGGCTGTGGTGGGCTGGGACTGGCTGTGGTGAGCTGGGACGAGCCGTGGTGGGCTGGGACGGGCCGTGGTGGGCTGGGACGGGCCGTGGTGGGCTGGGACGGGCCGTGGTGGGCGGAGACGGGCTGTGGTGGGCAGAGACGGGCTGTGGTGGGTGGAGACGGCCTGGGACGGTCTGTGGTGGGCTGGGACATTCTGTGGTGGGCTGGGACGAGCAGGGACGCGCTGTGGTGGGCTGGGACGGGCTGTGGTGGGCGGGGACAAGCTGTGGTGGGCGGGGACGGGCTGTGGTGGGCTGGGACGGGCTGTGGTGGGCTGGGACGGGCTGTGGTGGGCTGGGACGGGCTGTGGTGGGCTTGAGACGGGCTGTGGTGGGCTTGAGACGGGCTGTGGTGTGCTGGAACGGGCTGTGGTGGTCTGGAACGAGCTGGGACGGGCTGGGATAAGCTGAGACGGTCTGTGGTGGGCTGGGACGGTCTGTGGTGGGCGGGGACGTGCTGTGATGGGCTGGGACGGGCTGGGACGACCTGTGACGGGCTGTGGTGGGCTTGAGATGGGCTGTGGTGTGCTGGAACGGGATCTGGTGGTCTGGAACGAGCTGGGACGGGCTGGGACGGGCTGTGGTGGGCTGGGACGGCCTTTGGTGGGCTGGGACGGTCTGTGTTTGGCTTGGACGTGCTGTGATGGGCTGGGACGGGCTATGGTGGACTGGGACGGGCGGTGGTGGGCTGGGACGGGCTGGGATGGGCTGGGATGGGCTGGGACAGGCTGGGACGGGCTGTGGTGTTCTGGGACGGGCTGTGGTGTGCTGGGACAGGCTGTGGTGTGCTGGGACGGAATGGGATGGGCTGTGGTGGGCGGGGACGGTCTGTGGTGGGCTGTGGTGGGCTGGGACGGTTTGTGGTGGGCTGGGACGGGCTGCGGTGGGCTGGGACGGGCTGAGACGGGCTGTGGTGGGCTGGGACGGTCTGTGGTGGGCTGGGACGGGCTGTGGTGGGCCGGGACGGGCTGTGGTGGGCCGTGGTGGGCAGGGACGGCCCGTGGTGGGTTCTGGTGGGCCGTTTTGGGCCTGGATGGGAAGGGGTGGGCTGTGGTGGGCCGTGATGGGCTGTGGCAGGCTGTTGTGGGCTGGGACGGGCCGTGGTGGGCTGTGGTGGGCCGTGATGGGCTGTGGCAGGCTGTGGTGGGCTGGGACGGGCTGTGGTGGGCTGTGGTGGGTTCTGCTGAGCTTGAGACAGGCTGTGGTGGGCTGGAACGAGCTGGGACGGGTTGTGGTGGGCTGGGACGGGCTGTGCTGGGCTTGGACTGGCTGTGGTGGGCCTAGCCGGGCTGTGCTGGGCTGGGACAAGCTGTGGTTTGCGGGGACGGGCTGTGGTGGGCTGGGACGGGCTGTGGTGGGCTGGACCGGGCTGTGGTGGGCTGTGGTGGGCGGGGACGGGCTGTGGTGGGCGGGGATGGGCTGTGGTGGGCTGGAGCGGGCTGTGGTGGGCTGGGATGAGCTGGGACGGGCTGTGGTGGGCGGGGACGGGCTGTGGTGGGCTGGGACGGGCTGTGTTGGTCTGGGATGGGCTGGGACGCCTTGGAAGGGCTGTGGTGGGCGGTGACGGGTTATGGTGTTCTGTGACGGGCTGGGACTTTCTGTGGTGAGCTGCGACGGTCTGTGGTGGGCTGGGACGGGCTGTGGTGGGCTGGGACGGGCTGTGGTGGGCCAGGACGGGCCGTGGCGGTCCGGGACGGGCCATGGCGGGCTGGGACTGGTTGTGGCGGGCTGGGACGAACTGTGGTGGTCTGTGGTGGGCTTGGACGGGCCGTGGTGGGCTGGGACGGGCTGGGACGAGCTGTGACGAGCTGGGACGGGCTGCGGTGGGCTGGGAAGGCCTGGGACGGGACGGGACGAGCTGGGACGGGATGGGACAGGCTGGGACGGGCTGTGCTGGGAAGAGACGGGACGGGTTGTGGTGGGCTGGGACGGGACGGGCTGTGGTGGGACGGGACGGGCTGGGACGGGACGGGCTGGGATGGGCCGGGACTGGCTCTGGTGGGCCGTGGTGGGCCAGGACGGGCCGGGACGGGTTGTGTGGGGCCGGGATGGGCCGTGGTGGGGTGGGACGGGCTCTGGTGGTTGTGGTGGACTGGGAAGGGCTGTGGTGAGCTGAGACGGGCTGTGGTGGTCTGCGATGGAAAAGATGGTGGCAGACCTGGTAAGGAGGTCTGCCTGCTCTTCCCTCCTACGTGCCTGGATAACCCTGGGGCAAAGCAGAGCTCTACTGGCTTGGGTAGAGCTAAAACACCTCAAGAGGAGGGAGCTGTCGGCGCTGTTTTGGCTGAATGGAGGCAGGGGGTAGTACCTGTTATGGGAAGGCTATAGGGGAACGTCCTTGCCTTTGTTTAGTCTTACAAAAGTCCCTCGTATAGAGAACTTCCTTGAGTCTGTTTTCAAAAGCTCGTTTATCAGAGCTCCTGAAGTCGGGCCTCCCTTGCCACGACAGTGTAATCTTCAGTTCTCCCTTCCTTTCTCCCTTAGGTTGAACACAGCTTTTCTATTTCTGTCCCCATCTGCAAACAGTTCCACAAGAACATCGTAGGGAAAGGAGGTGCCAAAATCAAGAAGGTGAGATATTGTTCCTAACACAGGTGGGCTGGGACGGGCTGTGCTGGGCCGGGCCGGGCCGTGGTGGGCCGCGGTGGTCCGGGACGGGCCGCGGTGGTCCGGGATGGGCTATCGTGGGCTGGGACGGGCTGTCGTGGGCTGGGGCGGGCTGTGCTGGTCCGGGACGGGCTGTCGTGGTCCAGGACGGGCTGTCGCGGTCCGGGACGGGCTGTCGCAGTCCGGGACGGGCTGTCGTGGTCCGGGACGGGCTGTCGTGGTCCGAGACGGGCTGTGGTAGGACGGGGCGGGCGGTGGTGGACGGGACAGGCTGTGGTGGGCCGGGACGGTCTGTGGTCGGCTGTGGTGGGCTGGGACATTCTGTGGTGGGCTGGGACGGGCTGGGACGAGCAGGGATGGGCTGTGGTGGGCTGGGACGGGGTGTGGTGGGCTGGGACAGGCTCTGGTGGGCGGAGACAATCTGTGGTTGGCGGGGACAAGCTCTGGTGGGCTGGGACGGGCTGTGGTGGGCTGGGACGGGCTGCGGTGGGCAGTGGTGGGCTCTGGTGGGCTTGAGACGGTCTGTGGTGTGTTGGGACGGGCTCTGGTGGTCTGGGACGGGCTAGGACGGGCTGTGGTGGGCTGGGACGGGCTGTGGTGGGCGGGGACGGGCTGTGGTGGGCTGTGGTGGGCTGGGACTGGCCGTGGTGAGCTGGGACGGGCCGTGGTGGGCTGGGACGGGCCGTGGTGGGCTGGGACGGGCCGTGGTGGGCGGAGACGGGCCGTGGTGGGCAGAGACGGGCTGTGGTGGGTGGAGACGGCCTGGGACGGTCTGTGGTGGGCTGGGACATTCTGTGGTGGGCTGGGATGAGCAGGGATGGGCTGTGGTGGGCTGTGACGAGCTGTGGTGGGCGGGGACGGGCTGTGGTGGGCGGGGACGGGCTGTGGTGGGCGGGGACGGGCTGTGGTGGGCTGGGACGGGCTGTGGTGGGCTGGGACGGGCTGTGGTGGGCTTGAGACGGGCTGTGGTGTGCTGGAACGGGCTGTGGTGGTCTGGAACGAGCTGGGACGGGCTGGGATAAGCTGGGACGGTCTGTGGTGGGCTGGGACGGTCTGTGGTGGGCGGGGACGTGCTGTGATGGGCTGGGACGGGCTGGGACGACCTGTGACGGGCTGTGCTGGGCTTGAGACGGGCTGTGGTGTGCTGGAACGGGATCTGGTGGTCTGGAACGAGCTGGGACGGGCTGGGACGGGCTGTGGTGTGCTGGGACGGGCTGTGGTGGGCTGGGACGGCCTTTGGTGGGCTGGGACGGTCTGTGTTTGGCTTGGACGTGCTGTGATGGGCTGGGACGGGCTATGGTGGACTGGGACAGGCTGTGGTGGGCTGGGACGGGCTGGGATGGGCTGGGACGGGCTGGGACAGGCTGTGGTGGGCTGTGGTGGACTGGGACGGGCTGTGGTGTGCTGGGATGGGCTGTGGTGGGCTGGGACGGGCTGTGGTGTTCTGGGACGGGCTATGGTGTGCTGGGACAGGCTGTGGTGTGCTGGGACGGAATGGGATGGGCTGTGGTGGGCGGGGACGGTCTGTGGTGGGCTGTGGTGGGCTGGGACGGTTTGTGGTGGGCTGGGACGGGCTGCGGTGGGCTGGGACGGGCTGAGACGGGCTGTGGTGGGCTGGGACGGTCTGTGGTGGGCTGGGACGGGCTGTGGTGGGCCGGGACGGGCTGTGGTGGGCCGTGGTGGGCAGGGACGGCCCGTGGTGGGTTCTGGTGGGCCGTTTTGGGCCTGGATGGGAAGGGGTGGGCTGTGGTGGGCCGTGATGGGCTGTGGCAGGCTGTGGTGGGCTGGGACGGGCCGTGGTGGGCTGTGGTGGGCCGTGATGGGCTGTGGCAGGCTGTGGTGGGCTGGGACGGGCTGTGGTGGGCTGTGGTGGGTTCTGCTGAGCTTGAGACGGGCTGTGGTGGGCTGGAACGAGCTGGGACGGGTTGTGGTGGGCTGGGACGGGCTGTGCTGGGCTGGGACTGGCTGTGGTGGGCCGGGCCGGGCTGTGCTGGGCTGGGACAAGCTGTGGTTTGCGGGGATGGGCTGTGGTGGGCGGGGACGGGCTGTGGTGGGCGGAGACGGGCTGTGGTGGGCGGAGCCGGCCTGGGACGGTCTGTGGTGGGCTGGGACATTCTGTGGTGGGCTGGGACGGGCTGGGAGGAGCAGGGACGGGCTGTGGTGGGCGGTGACGGGCTGTGGTGGGCGGTGACGGGCTGTGGTGGGCGGTGACGGGCTGTGGTGGGCGGTGACGGGCTGGAAAGGGCTGTGGTGGGCGGTGATGGTCTGTAGTGAGCTGGGACAGGCTGGGAAGGGCTGTGGTGGGCTGGAACGGTTTGTGGTGATCTGGAACGGGCTGTGATGGGCTGGGACGGGCTGGGACATGCTGGGACAGTCTGTGGTGGACTGGGACGGTCTGTGGTTTGGTGGGACGGGCTGGGACGGGCTGTGGTGTGCTGGGACGGGCTGTGGTGGGCTGTGGTGGGATGGGACGGGCTGGGACGGGCTGTGGTGGGCTGTGGTGGGTTCTGCTGAGCTTGAGACGGGCTGTGGTGGGCTGGAACGAGCTGGGACGGGCTGTGCTGGGCTGGGACGGGCTGTGGTGTGCTGGGACAGTCTGTGGTGTGCTGGGACGGAATGGGACGGGCTATGGTGGGCGGGGACGATCTGTGGTGGGCTGTGCTGGTCTGTGGTGGGCTGCGGTGAGCTGGGACGGGCTGCGGTGAGCTGGGACGGGCTGCGGTGAGCTGGGACGGGCTGCGGTGAGCTGGGATGGGCTGAGACGGGCTGTGGTGGGCTGGGACGGGCTGTGGTGGGCTGGGACGGGCTGTGGTGGGCCGGGACGGGCTGTGGTGGGCCGTGGTGGGCAGGGACATGCCGTGGTGGGCTCTGGTGGGCCGTTTTGGGCCTGGATGGGAAGGGGTGGGCTGTGGTGGGCCGTGGTGGGCTGTGGCAGGCTGTGGAGGGCTGGGACGGGCCGTTGTGAGCTGTGGTGGGCCGTGGCTCACTGCGGTGGGCCGTGGTGGTCTGGGACGGGCTCGGACAGTCTGTGGTGGGCTCGGACGTGCTGTTATGGGCTGGGACGGGCTATGGTGGACTGGGACGTGCTGTGTTGGGCTGGGACGGGCTGTGGTGGGCTGGGACGGGCTGTGGTGGGCTGGGACGGGCTGTGGTGGGCTGGGACGGGCTGTGGTGGCCTGGGACGGGCTGTGGTGGGCTGGGACGGGCTGTGGTGGGCTGGGACGGGCTGTGGTGGCCTGGGACGGGCTGTGGTGGCCTGGGACGGGCTGTGGTGGGCTGGGACGGGCTGTGGTGGGCTGGGACGGGCTGTGGTGTTCTGGGAAGGGCTGTGGTGGGCTGGGACGGGCTGTGGTGTGCTGGGACAGGCTGGGACAGTCTGTGGTGGGCTGGGACGGGCTGTGGTGGGCCGGTCTGTGGTGGGCTGGGACAGTCTGTGGTTGGCTGGGACGGGCTGCTGTGGGCTGGGACGGGCTGGGACAGGCTGGGACAGGTTGTGGTGGCCTGGGACATTCTGTGGTGGGCTGTGGTGGGCTCTGGTGTTCTGGAATGGGCTGTGGTTGAGCTGGGACGGGCTGGGACGGGCTGTGGTGGGCTGGGACAAGCTGAGGTTTGTGGGGATGGGCTGTGGTGGGCGGGGACGGGCTGTGGTGGGCGTAGACGGGCTGTGGTGGGCGGAGACGGCCTGGGACGGTCTGTGGTGGGCTGGGACGGCCTTTGGTGGGCTGGGACGGTCTGTGTTTGGCTTGGACCTGCTGTGATGGGCTGGGACGGGCTATGGTGGACTGGGACGGGCTGTGGTGGGCTGGGACGGGCTGGGATGGGCTGGGACGGGCTGGGACAGGCTGTGGTGGGCTGTGGTGGACTGGGACGGGCTGTGGTGTTCTGGGACGGGCTGTGGTGTGCTGGGACGGGCTGTGGTGTGCTGGGACAGGCTGTGGTGTGCTGGGATGGAATGGGATGGGCTGTGGTGGGCGGGAACGGTCTGTGGTGGGCTGTGGTGGGCTGGGACGGTTTGTGGTGGGCTGGGACGGGCTGCGGTGGGCTGGGATGGGCTGAGACGGGCTGTGGTGGGCCTGGACGGTCTGTGGTGGGCTGTGGTGGGCCGTGATAGGCTGTGGCAGGCTGTGGTGGGCTGGGACAGGCTGTGGTGTTCTGGGACGGGCTGTGGTGTGCTGGGACAGGCTGTGGTGTGCTGGGACGGAATGGGATGAGCTGTGGTGGGCGGGGACGGTCTGTGGTGGGCTGTGGTGGGCTGGGACGGTTTGTGGTGGGCTGGGACGGGCTGCGGTGGGCTGGGACGGGCTGAGACGGGCTGTGGTGGGCTGGGACGGTCTGTGGTGGGCTGGGACGGGCTGTGGTGGGCCGGGACGGGCTGTGGTGGGCCGTGGTGGGCTGGGACGGGCTGGTTCTGGTGGGCCGTTTTGGGCCTGGATGGGAAGGGGTGGGCTGTGGTGGGCCGTGATGGGCTGTGGCAGGCTGTGGTGGGCTGGGACGGGCCGTGGTGGGCTGTGGTGGGCCGTGATGGGCTGTGGCAGGCTGTGGTGGGCTGGGACGGGCTGTGGTGGGCTGTGGTGGGTTCTGCTGAGCTTGAGACGGGCTGTGGTGGGCTGGAACGAGCTGGGACGGGTTGTGGTGGGCTGGGACGGGCTGTGCTGGGCTGGGACTGGCTGTGGTGGGCCGGGCCGGGCTGTGCTGGGCTGGGACAAGCTGTGGTTTGCGGGGATGGGCTGTGGTGGGCGGGGATGGGCTGTGGTGGGCGGAGACGGGCTGTGGTGGGCGGAGACGGCCTGGGACGGTCTGGGGTGGGCTGGGACATTCTGTGGTGGGCTGGGACGGGCTGGGAGGAGCAGGGACGGGCTGTGGTGGGCGGTGACGGGCTGTGGTGGGTGGTGACGGGCTGTGGTGGGCGGTGACGGGCTGTGGTGAGCTGGGACAGGCTGGGAAGGGCTGCGGTGGGCTGTGGTGGGCTGGAACGGGCTGTGGTGATCTGGAACGGGCTGTGATGGGCTGGGATGGGCTGGGACATGCTGGGACAGTCTGTGGTGGACTGGGACGGTCTGTGGTTTGGTGGGACGGGCTGGGACGGGCTGTGGTGTGCTGGGACGGGCTGTGGTGGGCTGTGGTGGGCTGGGACGGGCTGGGACGGGCTGTGGTGGGCTGTGGTGGGTTCTGCTGAGCTTGAGACGGGCTGTGGTGGGCTGGAACGAGCTGGGACGGGCTGTGCTGGGCTGGGACGGGCTGTGGTGTGCTGGGACGGAATGGAACGGGCTATGGTGGGCGGGGACGGTCTGTGGTGGGCTGTGGTGGGCTGGGATGGGCTGTGCTGGTCTGTGGTGGGCTGTGGTGGGCTGGGACGGGCTGCGGTGAGCTGGGACGGGCTGCGGTGAGCTGGGATGGGCTGAGACGGGCTGTGGTGGGCTGGGACGGGCTGTGGTGGGCTGGGACGGGCTGTGGTGGGCCGGGACGGGCTGTGGTGGGCCGTGGTGGGCAGGGACGTGCCGTGGTGGGCTCTGGTGGGCCGTTTTGGGCCTGGATGGGAAGGGGTGGGCTGTGGTGGGCCGTGGTGGGCTGTGGCAGGCTGTGGAGGGCTGGGACGGGCCGTGGTGAGCTGTGGTGGGCCGTGGTGGTCTGGGACGGGCTCGGACGGTCTGTGGTGGGCTCGGACGTGCTGTGATGGGCTGGGACGGGCTATGGTGGACTGGGACGTGCTGTGTTGGGCTGGGACGGGCTGTGGTGGGCTGGGACGGGCTGTGGTGGCCTGGGACGGGCTGTGGTGGCCTGGGACGGGCTGTGGTGGGCTGGGACGGGCTGTGGTGTTCTGGGAAGGGCTGTGGTGGGCTGGGACGGGCTGTGGTGTGCTGGGACAGGCTGGGACAGTCTGTGGTGGGCTGGGACGGGCTGTGGTGGGCCGGTCTGTGGTGGGCTGGGACAGTCTGTGGTTGGCTGGGACGGGCTGCTGTGGGCTGGGACGGGCTGGGACAGGCTGGGACAGGCTGTGGTGGCCTGGGACATTCTGTGGTGGGCTGTGGTGGGCTCTGGTGTTCTGGAATGGGCTGTGGTTGAGCTGGGACGGGCTGGGATGGGCTGTGCTGGTCTGTGGTGGGCTGTGGTGGGCTGGGACGGGCTGCGGTGAGCTGGGACGGGCTGCGGTGAGCTGGGATGGGCTGAGACGGGCTGTGGTGGGCTGGGACGGGCTGTGGTGGGCTGGGACGGGCTGTGGTGGGCCGGGACGGGCTGTGGTGGGCCGTGGTGGGCAGGGACGTGCCGTGGTGGGCTCTGGTGGGCCGTTTTGGGCCTGGATGGGAAGGGGTGGGCTGTGGTGGGCCGTGGTGGGCTGTGGCAGGCTGTGGAGGGCTGGGACGGGCCGTGGTGAGCTGTGGTGGGCCGTGGTGGTCTGGGACGGGCTCGGACGGTCTGTGGTGGGCTCGGACGTGCTGTGATGGGCTGGGACGGGCTATGGTGGACTGGGACGTGCTGTGTTGGGCTGGGACGGGCTGTGGTGGGCTGGGACGGGCTGTGGTGGGCTGGGACGGGCTGTGGTGGCCTGGGACGGGCTGTGGTGGCCTGGGACGGGCTGTGGTGGGCTGGGACGGGCTGTGGTGTTCTGGGAAGGGCTGTGGTGGGCTGGGACGGGCTGTGGTGTGCTGGGACAGGCTGGGACAGTCTGTGGTGGGCTGGGACGGGCTGTGGTGGGCTGGGACAGTCTGTGGTTGGCTGGGACGGGCTGCTGTGGGCTGGGACGGGCTGGGACAGGCTGGGACAGGCTGTGGTGGCCTGGGACATTCTGTGGTGGGCTGTGGTGGGCTCTGGTGGTCTGGAATGGGCTGTGGTTGAGCTGGGACGGGCTGGGACGGGCTGTGGTGGGCTGGGACGGGCTGTGGTGGGCCGGGACGGGCTGTGGTAAGCCGGGATGGGCTCTGGTGGGCCGGGACGGGCTGTGGTGGGCTGTGGTGGGCTGGGACTGGCTGTGGTGAGCTGGGACGAGCCGTGGTGGGCTGGGACGGGCCGTGGTGGGCTGGGACGGGCCGTGGTGGGCTGGGACGGGCCGTGGTGGGCTGGGACGGGCCGTGGTGGGCGGAGACGGGCTGTGGTGGGCGGAGACGGGCTGTGGTGGGTGGAGACGGCCTGGGACGGTCTGTGGTGGGCTGGGACATTCTGTGGTGGGCTGGGACGAGCAGGGATGGGCTGTGGTGGGCTGGGACGGGCTGTGGTGGGCGGGGACAAGCTGTGGTGGGCGGGGACGGGCTGTGGTGGGCTGGGAGGGGCTGTGGTGGGCTGGGACGGGCTGTGGTGGGCTGGGACGGGCTGTGGTGGGCTTGAGACGGGCTGTGGTGGGCTTGAGACGGGCTGTGGTGTGCTGGAACGGGCTGTGGTGGTCTGGAACGAGCTGGGACGGGCTGGGATAAGCTGAGACGGTCTGTGGTGGGCTCGGACGGTCTGTGGTGGGCGGGGACGTGCTGTGATGGGCTGGGACGGGCTGGGACGACCTGTGACGGGCTGTGGTGGGCTTGAGATGGGCTGTGGTGTGCTGGAATGGGATCTGGTGGTCTGGAACGAGCTGGGACGGGCTGGGACGGGCTGTGGTGTACTGGGACGACCTTTGGTGGGCTGGGACGGTCTGTGTTTGGCTTGGACGTGCTGTGATGGGCTGGGACGGGCTGTGGTGGACTGGGACGGGCGGTGGTGGGCTGGGACGGGCTGGGATGGGCTGGGATGGGCTGGGACAGGCTGGGACGGGCTGTGGTGTGCTGGGACAGGCTGTGGTGTGCTGGGACGGAATGGGATGGGCTGTGGTGGGCGGGGACGGTTTGTGTTGGGCTGTGGTGGGCTGGGACGGTTTGTGGTGGGCTGGGACGGGCTGCGGTGGGCTGGGACGGGCTGAGACGGGCTGTGGTGGGCTGGGACGGTCTGTGGTGGGCTGGGACGGGCTGTGGTGGGCCGGGACGGGCTGTGGTGGGCCGTGGTGGGCAGGGACGGCCCGTGGTGGGTTCTGGTGGGCCGTTTTGGGCCTGGATGGGAAGGGGTGGGCTGTGGTGGGCCGTGATGGGCTGTGGCAGGCTGTGGTGGGCTGGGACGGGCCGTGGCGGGCTGTGGTGGGCCGTGATGGGCTGTGGCAGGCTGTGGTGGGCTGGGACGGGCTGTGGTGGGCTGTGGTGGGTTCTGCTGAGCTTGAGACGGGCTGTGGTGGGCTGGAACGAGCTGGGACGGGTTGTGGTGGGCTGGGACGGGCTGTGCTGGGCTTGGACTGGCTGTGGTGGGCCGGGCCGGGCTGTGCTGGGCTGGGACAAGCTGTGGTTTGCGGGGACGGGCTGTGGTGGGCGGGGACGGGCTGTGGTGGGCGGAGACGGCCTGGGACGGGCTGTGGTGGGCTGGGACATTCTGTGGTGGGCTGGGACGGGCTGGGAGGAGCAGGGACGGGCTGTGGTGGGCTGGGACGGGCTGTGGTGGGCTGGGACGGGCTGTGGTGTTCTGGGAAGGGCTGTGGTGGGCTGGGACGGGCTGTGGTGTGCTGGGACAGGCTGGGACAGTCTGTGGTGGGCTGGGACGGGCTGTGGTGGGCCGGTCTGTGGTGGGCTGGGACAGTCTGTGGTTGGCTGGGACGGGCTGCTGTGGGCTGGGACGGGCTGGGACAGGCTGGGACAGGCTGTGGTGGCCTGGGACATTCTGTGGTGGGCTGTGGTGGGCTCTGGTGGTCTGGAATGGGCTGTGGTTGAGCTGGGACGGGCTGGGACGGGCTGTGGTGGGCTGGGACAAGCTGAGGTTTGCGGGGATGGGCTGTGGTGGGCGGGGACGGGCTGTGGTGGGCGGAGACGGGCTGTGGTGGGCGGAGACGGCCTGGGACGGTCTGTGGTGGGCTGGGACATTCTGTGGTGGGCTGGGACGGGCTGGGAGGAGCAGGGACGGGCTGTGGTGGGCGGTGACAGGCTGTGGTGGGCGGTGACGGGCTGTGGTGGGCGGTGACGGGCTGTGGTGGGCGGTGACGGGCTGTGGTGGGCGGGTGACGGGCTGTGGTGGGCGGTGACGGGCTGTGGTGGGCGGTGACGGGCTGTGGTGGGCGGTGACGGGCTGTGGTGGGCGGTGACGGGCTGTGGTGGGCGGTGACGGGCTGGAAAGGGCTGTGGTGGGCGGTGATGGTCTGTGGTGAGCCGGGACTGGCTGGGAAGGGCTGTGGTGGGCTGTGGTGGGCTGGAACGGGCTGTGGTGGTCTGGAACGGGCTGTGATGGGCTGGGATGGGCTGGGACATGCTGGGACGGTCTGTGGTGGACTGGGACGGTCTGTGGTGTGCTGGGACAAGCTGGAATGGGCTGCGACGGGCTGGGATGGGCTGGGACGGGCTGTGGTGTGCTGGGACAGGCTGTGGCGGGCTGGGACGGGCTGTGGTGGGCTGTGGTGGACAGGGACGGTCTGTGGTGTGCTGGGACGGTCTGTGGTGTGCTGGGACAGGCTGCGGTGTGCTGGGACGGAATGGGACGGGCTGTGGTGGGCGGGGACGGGCTGACACGGGCTGTGGTGGGCTCTGGTAAGCTGGGACGGGCTGTGGTGGGCTGGGACGGGCTGTGTTGGGCTGGGATGGGCTGGGACACCTTGGAAGGGCTGTGGTGGGCGGTGACGGGCTGTGGTGTTCTGTGACAAGCTGGGACTTTCTGTGATGAGCTGCGACGGTCTGTGGTGGGCTGGGACGGGCTGTGGTGGGCTGGGACGGGCTGTGGTGGGCTGGGACGGGCTGGGACGGGCCGTGGTGAGCTGGGATGGGCGGTGGTGGGCTGGGACGGGCTCTGGTGGGCTGGGGTAGGCTGTGGTGGGCTGGGACGAGCCGTATTAGGCCGGGACGGGCCGTGGTGGGCCGGGCCGGGCCATGGTGGGTTGTTATGGGCCATGGTGGGCTGGGACAGGCTGTGGTGGGCTGTGGTGGACCGTGGTGGGCTGTGATGGGCTGTGGTAAGCTGGGACGGGATGTGGTAAGCTGGGACGGGCTTTCATGGGCTGGGACGGGCTGTCGTGGGCTGGGACGGGCTGGGACGGGCCGTGGTGGGCTGGGACGGGCTGTGTTTGGCCGGGACAGGCCGTGGTGGGCTGGGCCGGGCCATGATGGGCGGGGCCAGGCCGTGGCGGGCTGGGACGTACTGTGGTGGGCTGGGATGAACTGTGGTGGTCAGTGGTGGGCTGGGATGGGCTGTGGTGAGCTGGGACGGGCTGTGGTGGGCTGGGACGGGCTGTGGTGGGCTGGGACGGGCCGTGGCGGGCTGGGACGGGCCGTGGCGAGCTGGGACGGGCCGTGGCGGGTTGGGACGGGCCGTGACGGGCTGGGACGGGCCGTGGTGGGCTGGGACGGGCTGTGGTGGGCTGGGATGAGTCGTGGCAAGCCGTGGTGGGCCGTGGTAAGCTGTGACAGGCCGTGGTGGGCTGGGACTAACTCTGGTGTGGTGGGACGGGCTGTGGTGGGCTGGGACGGGCTGCGGTGGGGTGTGGTGGGCTGGGACCGGCTGCGGTGGGCTGTGGTGGGCTGGGACCGGCTGCGGTGGGCTGTGGTTGGCTGGAATGGGCTGGGACGGGCTGTGGTGGGTGTGGAGGACTGGGACGCGCTGTGGTGAACTGAGACAGGCTATGGTGGGCTGGGATTTGCTGGGACGGCTGGAAGGGGCTGTGGTGGGCTGGGACGGGCTGCGGTGGGCTGGGGCGGGCTGCGGTGGGCTGGGACGGGCTGGGACAGGCTGCGGTGGGCTGGGACGGGCTGCGGTGGGCTGGGACGAGCTGCGGTGGGCGGGGACGGGCTGCGGTGGGCTGGGACGGGCTGCGGTGGGCTGGGAAGGTCTGGGACAAGCTGGGACGGGCTGTGGTGGGCTGGGACGGGCTTTGGTGGGCTGGAACGGGCTGTGGTGGGCTGGGAAGGGCTGGAATGGGCTTTGGTGGGTTGGGACGGGCTGTGGTGGGCTTGGACCTGTTGTGGTGGTCAGGGACGGGTTCTGGTAGGTCCGGGACGGGCTGTCGTGGTCCAGGACGGGCTGCGGTGGTCTGGGACGGGCTGGGACAAGCTGTGTTGGGCGGGGACGGGCTGTGGTGGGCGGGGACAGGCTGTGGTGGGCGGGGACAGGCTGTTGTGGGCTGGAGCGGGCTGTGGTGGGCTGGGACGAGCTGGGACGGGCTGTGGTGGGCGGGGACGGGCTGTGGTGGGCTGGGACGGGCTGTGTTGGTCTGGGATGGGCTGGGACGCCTTGGAAGGGCTGTGGTGGGCGGTGACGGGTTGTGGTGTTCTGTGACGGGCTGGGACTTTCTGTGGTGGGCTGGGACGGGCTGTGGTGGGCTGGGACAGGCTGTGGTGGGCTGGGACGGGCTGTGGTGGGCCGGGACAGGCCGTGGCGGTCCGGGACGGGCCGTGGCGGGCTGGGACGAACTGTGGTGGTCTATGGTGGGCTTGGACGGGCCGTGGTGGGCTGGGACGGGCTGGGACGAGCTGGGACGGGCTGGGACGGGCTGCGGTGGGCTGGGAAGGCCTGGGACGGGACGGGACGAGCTGGGACGGGACGGGACAGGCTGGGACGGGCTGTGCTGGGAAGGGACGGGACGGGTTGTAGTGGGCTGGGACGGGACGGGCTGGGATGGGCCGGGACTGGCTCTGGTGGGCCGTGGTGGGCCAGGACGGGCCGGGACGGGTTGTGTGGGGCCGGGATGGGCCGTGGTGGGGTGGGACGGGCTGTGGTGGTTGTGGTGGGCTGGGAAGGGCTGTGGTGAGCCTAGACGGGCTGTGGTGGGCTGCGATGGAAAAGATGGTGGCAGACCTGGTAAGGAGGTCTGCCTGCTCTTCCCTCCTACGTGCCTGGATAACCCTGGGGCAAAGCAGAGCTCTACTGGCTTGGGTAGAGCTAAAACACCTCAAGAGGAGGGAGCTGTCGGCGCTGTTTTGGCTGAATGGAGGCAGGGGGTAGTACCTGTTATGGGAAGGCTATAGGGGAACGTCCTTGCCTTTGTTTAGTCTTACAAAAGTCCCTCGTATAGAGAACTTCCTTGAGTCTGTTTTCAAAAGCTCGTTTATCAGAGCTCCTGAAGTCGGGCCTCCCTTGCCACGACAGTGTAATCTTCAGTTCTCCCTTCCTTTCTCCCTTAGGTTGAACACAGCTTTTCTATTTCTGTCCCCATCTGCAAACAGTTCCACAAGAACATCGTAGGGAAAGGAGGTGCCAAAATCAAGAAGGTGAGATATTGTTCCTAACACAGGTGGGCTGGGACGGGCTGTGCTGGGCCGGGCCGGGCCGTGGTGGGCCGCGGTGGTCCGGGACGGGCCGCGGTGGTCCGGGATGGGCTATCGTGGGCTGGGACGGGCTGTCGTGGGCTGGGGCGGGCTGTGCTGGTCCGGGACGGGCTGTCGTGGTCCGGAACGGGCTGTCGTGGTCCGGGACGGGCTGTCGTGGTCCGGAACGGGCTATCGTGGTCCAAGACGGGCTGTGGTAGGACGGGGCGGGCTGTGGTGGACGGGACGGGCTGTGGTGGGCGGAGACGGTCTGTGGTGGGCGGGGACGGTCTGTGGTCGGCTGTGGTGGGCTGGGACATTCTGTGGTGGGCTGGGACGGGCTGGAACGAGCAGGGATGGGCTGTGGTGGGCTCCGACGTGCTGTGATGGGCTGGGACGGGCTATGGTGGACTGGGACGTGCTGTGTTGGGCTGGGACGGGCTGTGGTGGGCTGGGACGGGCTGTGGTGTGCTGGGACGGGCTGTGGTGGCCTGGGCCGGTCTGTGGTTGGCTGGGACAGTCTGTGGTTGGCTGGGACGGGCTGCTGTGGGCTGGGACGGGCTGGGATGGGCTGGGACAGGCTGGGATAGGCTGAGACAGGCTGTTGTGGCCTGGGACATTCTGTGGTGGGCTGTGCTGGGCTCTGGTGGTCTGGACCGGGCTGTGGTTGGGCTGGGACGGGCTGTGGTGGGCTGGGACAAGCTGTGGTTTGCGGGGATGGGCTGTGGTGGGCGGGGACGGGCTGTGGTGGGCGGAGATGGGCTGTGGTGGGCGGAGACGGCCTGGGACGGTCTGTGGTGGGCTGGGACATTCTGTGGTGGGCTGGGACGGGCTGGGAGGAGCAGGGACGGGCTGTGGTGGGCGGTGACGGGCTGTGGTGGGCGGTGACGGGCTGTGGTGGGCGGTGACGGGCTGGAAAGGGCTGTGGTGGGCGGTGATGGTCTGTGGTGAGCTGGGACAGGCTGGGAAGGGCTGCGGTGGGCTGTGGAGGGCTGGAACGGGCTGTGGTGGTCTGGAACGGGCTGTGATGGGCTGGGATGGGCTGGGACATGCTGGGACGGTCTGTGGTGGACTGGGACGGTCTCTGGTGTGCTGGGACGGGCTGGAATGGGCTGCGACGGGCTGGGATGGGCTGGGACGGGCTGGGACGGGATCTGGTGTGCTGGGACGGGCTGTGGCGGGCTGGGACGGGCTGTGGTGGGCTGTGGTGGACAGGGACGGTCTGTGGTGTGCTGGGACGGGCTGTGGTGGTCTGGAACAGGCTGTGGTGGGTTGGGACAGGCTGGGACATGCTGGGACGGTGTGTGGTGGATTGGGATGATCTGTGGTGTGCTGGGACGGGCTGTGGTGGGCAGGGATGGGCTGTGGTGGGGCGTGGTGGGCTGGGACGGGCCGTGGTGGGCTGTGGTGGGCCGTGGTCATCTTGGACAGGATGTGGTGGGCTTTGGTGGGTTCATGTGAGCTTGAGATGTGCTGTGGTGGGCTGGGACGGGCTGGGACGGGATCTGGTGGTCTGGAACGAGCTGTGATGTGCTGCTATGGGCTGTGGTGGGCGGGGACGGGCTGTGGTGGGCGGGGACAAGCTGTGGTGGGCGGGGACGGGCTGTGGTGGGCTGGGACGGGCTGTGGTGGGCTGTGGTGGGCTGGGACGGGCTGTGTCGGGCTGGGACGGACTCTGGTGAGTCTGGGATGTGCTGTGGTGGGCGGGGACGGGCTGTAATGGTCGGGGACAGGCTGTGGTGGGCCGGGACGGGCTGTGGTGGGTTGTGGTGAGCTGAGACGGGCTGGGACGGGCTGTGGTGGGCTGGGACTGGCTGTGGTGGGCTTGAGACGGGCTGTGGTGTGCTGGAACGGGCTTTGGTGGTCTGGAACGAGCTGGGACGGGCTGTGGTGGGCTGGGATGGGCTGTGGTGGGCTGGGATGGGCTGTGGTGGGCTGGGACGGGCTGTGGTGGGCTGGGACGGGCTGTGGTGGGCTGGGACTGGCTGTGGTGGGCTTGAGATGGGCTGTGGTGTGCTGGAACGGGCTCTGGTGGTCTGGAACGAGCTGGGACGGGCTGGGACGGGCTGTGGTGGGCTGGGACGGCCTTTGGTGGGCTCGGACGGTCTGTGGTGGGCTCGGACGGTCTGTGGTGGGCTCGGACGGTCTGTGGTGGGCTCGGACGTGCTGTGATGGGCTGGGACAGGCTGTGGTGGGCTGGGACGGGCTGGGACGGGCTGTGGTGGGCTGTGGTGGACTGGGACGGGCTGTGGTGTGCTGGGACGGGCTGTGGTGTGCTGGGACGGGCTGTGGTGTGCTGGGGCGGGCTGTGGTGTGCTGGGACGGGCTGTGGTGGGCTAGGACGGGCTGCGGTGGGCTGGGACGGGCCGTGGTGTGCTGGGACGGAATGGGACGGGCTGTGGTGGGCGGGGACGGTCTGTGGTGGGCTGTGGTGGGCTGGGACTGGCTGTGGTGGGCTGGGACTGGCTGTGGTGGGCTGGGACTGGCTGTGGTTGGCTGGGACGGGCTGTGGTTCGCTGGGACGGGCTGGGACGGTCTGTGGTGGGCTGGGACGGGCTGTGGTGGGCTGGGATAAGCTGTGGTGGGCTGGGACAGGCTGTGGCTGGCTGTGGTGGGCTGGGACGGGCTGTGGTGGGCTGGGACGGGCTGTGGTGGGCTGGGACGGGCTGGGACGGGCTGTGGCGGGCTGGGACGGGCTGTGGCGATCTGGGACGAGCTGTGGCGGGCTGGGACCAGCTGTGGCGGGCTATGGCGGGTTGTGGCAGACTGTGGTGTGCTGGGATGGGCTGTGGTAGTCTGGGATGGGCTGTGGTGCCTGGGACAGTCTGTGGTGGCCTATGGTGGGCTGTGGTGGGCAGGAATGTGCTGGAACAGGCTGTGGTGGGCTGTGGTGGGCTGTGGTGGGCTGTGGCGGGATGGGACGGGCTTTGGCGGGCTGTGGTTGGTTGTGGTGGGCTGGGATGGGCTGTGGTGGGCCGTGGCGGGCTTTTGTGGGCTGTGACGGGTGGTGGTGGGCTCTGCTGGGCTGTGGTGGGACTTGGCGGGCTGTGGTGGGCCGTGGTGGGCTGGGACGGGCTGTGGAGAGCTGTGGTAGGCTGAAATGAGCTGTGGTGGGCTGGGACGGACTGTGGTGGGCTGTGGTGGTCTGGGACGGGCTGTGGTGGGCTGTGGTGGGCTCTCGTGGGCTGAGACAGGCTGTGGTGCACTGGGACGGGCTGTGGTGGGCTGTGGTGGCCCGGGATGGGCTGTGGTGGGCTTGGACGGGCTGTGGTGGGCTGGGACACGCTGTGGTGGGCTGTGGTGGGCTGGGACGGGCTGTGGTGGGCTGGGACGGGCTATGGTGGGCTGTAATGGCCTGGGACGGGCTGTGGTGGGCTGGGGCGGGCTGTGGTGGGCTGGGATGGGCTGTGGTGGGCTGGGACGGGCTTTGGTGGGCTGGGACGGGCTGTGGTGGGCTGTGGTGGGCTGGGACGGGCTGTGGTGGCCTGCGACGGGCTAGGGCGGGCTGTGGTGGGCTGGGATAAGGTAGTGGTCGCCTGGGACGGGCTTTGGTGTGCTGTGGCGTGCCGGGACGGCCCGTGGTGGGCTGTGGTGGGCTGTGTCGGGCTGAGATGGGTTCTGGTGGGCAGTGGTGTGCTGGGACAGGCTGTGGTTGGCTGGGACGGGCTGTGGTTGACTGGGATAAGCTGTGGTGGGCTGGGGCGGGCTGTGGAGGTCTTGGATGGGCTGTGGCGGGCCGAGACGGGCTGTGGCAGTCTGGGACAACCTCTGACGAGCCGTGGTAGGCTCTGGTGGGCTGTGGTGGGCTGGGACGGGCTGTGGTGGGCTGGGACGGGCGGTGGCGGGCTGGGATGGGTTTGGTGGGCTGGGACAGTCTGCGGCGGGCTGGGACGGGCTGTGGCGGGCCGTGGTGGGCCGTGTTGGACAGTGGTGGGCTGTGGCGTGCCGGGACGGCCCGTGGTGGGGCGTAGTGGGATGTGGCGGGCCGTAGTGGGCTGTTGCAGGTAGGGACGGACTGTGGTGGGTTGTGTCGGGCTGGGACGGGCTGTGGTGGGCTGGGATGGGCTGGGATAAGCTGTGGTGGGCTGGGATGGGCTGGGATAAGCTGTGGTGGGCGGGGACGGGCTGTGGTGGGCGGGGACTGGCTGTGGTGGGCTGTGGCAGGCTGGGACGGGCTGTGGTGTGCTGGGACGGGCTGTGGTGTGCTGGGACGGGCTGTGGTGTGCTGGGACGGGCTTTGGTGTGCTGGGACGGGCTGGGACTGGCTGTGGTGGGCTGGGACAGGCCGTGGTGGGCGGGGGACAGTCTGTGGAGGGCTGGGACGGGCTGGGACGGGCTGTGGTGGGCGGGGACGGTCTGTGGTGGGCTGTGGTGTGCTGGGACAGGCTGTGGTGGGCCGGGACGGGCTGTGGTGGGCCGGGACGGGCTGTGGTGGGCTTGGACCTGTTGTGGTGGTCAGGGACGGGTTCTGGTAGGTCCGGGACGAGCTGTCGTGGTCCAGGACGGGCTGTCGTGGTCCAGGACGGGCTGTGGTGGTCTGGGACGAGCTGGGACGGGCTGTGGTGGGCGGGGACGGGCTGTGGTGGGCTGGGACGGGCTGTGTTGGTCTGGGATGGGCTGGGACCCCTTGGAAGGGCTGTGGTGGGCCGGGACGGGCCGTGGCGGGCCGGGCCGGGCCGTGGCGGGACGGGACGGGCCGTGGCGGGCTGGGACGGGTTGTGGCGGGCTGGGACGAACTGTGGTGGTCTGTGGTGGGCTATGGTGGGCCGTGCTGGGCTGGGACGGGTCCTGGTGGGCTGGGAAGGGCCGTGGTGGACTGGGACGGGCCGTGGTGGGCTGGGACGAGCCGCGACGGGCCGTGGTGGGCTGGGACGGGCTGTGGTGGGCTGGGATGGGCTGGGATAAGCTGTGGTGGGCTGGGATGGGCTGGGATAAGCTGTGGTGGGCGGGGACGGGCTGTGGTGGGCGGGGACTGGCTGTGGTGGGCTGGGACGGGCTGGGACGAGCTGGGACGGGCTGGGACAAGCTGTAGTGTGCTGGGACGGGCTGTGGTGGGCGGGGACGGGCTGTGGTGGGCGGGGACGGGCTGTGGTGGAATGGGACGGGCTGGGACAGGCTGTGGTGGGCTGGGACGGGCTGGGACGGGGCTGTGGTGGGGCCAGGATCGGCTGTGGTGGGCCGGGACATTCTGTGGTGGGCTGGGACGGGCTGGGACGAGCTGGGACGGGCTGTGGTGGGGCTGGGACGGGCTTTTGTGGGCGGGGGACGGGCTGTGGGTGGGCGGGGGACGGTCTGTGGTGGTCTGGAACGGGCTGTGGTGGGCTGGGACGGTCTGTTGTGGGCTGGGACGGGCTGTGGTTGGCTGGGACGGGCTGTGGTGGGCTGGGACGGGCTGTGGTGTGCTGGGACGAACTGTGGTGTGCTGGGACGGGCTGGGATGGGCTGGGACGGGCTGGGACGGGCTGTAGTGTGCTGGGACGGGCTGCGGTGGGCGGGGACGGGCTGCGGTGGGCGGGGACGGGCTGCGATGGGCGGGGGACGGGCTGCGGTGGGCGGGGACGGGCTGCGGTGGGCGGGGACGGGCTGCGGTGGGCGGGGACGGGCTGTGGTGGGCTGGGACAAGCTGTAGTGTGCTGGGACGGGCTGCGGTGGGCGGGGACAGGCTGTGGTGGGCGGGGACGGGCTCTGGTGGGCGGGGGACGGGCTGTGGTGGACTGGGACGGCTGTGGTGGAATGGGACAGGCTGTGGTGGAATGGGACGGGCTGGGACAGGCTGTGGTGGGCTGGGACGGGCTGGGATGGGCTGTGTTGGGCTGGGACAGGCTGGGAAGGGCTGTGGTGTGCGGTGAAGGTCTGTAGTGAGCTGGGACAGGCTGGGAAGGGCTGTGGTGGGCTGTGGTGGGCTGGAATGGTTTGTGGGTGATCTGGGACGGGCTGTGATGGGTTGGGACGGGCTGGGACATGCTGGTACGGTCTGTGGTGGACTAGGACGGTCTGTGGTTTGGTGTGACGGGCTGTGGTGGGCGGGGACGGGCTGTGGTGGGCGGGGACGGGCTGTGGTGGGCGGGGACGGGCTGTGGTGGTCTGGGACGGTCTGTGGTGGCTGGGACGGTCTGTGGTGGGCTGGGACGGGCTGCGGCAGGCTGCGACGGGCTGGGACGGGCTGTGGTGTGCTGGGACAGGCTGTGCTGGTCTGTGGTGGGCTGGGATGGGCTGGCAAGGGCTGGGACGGGCTGGTGTGTGGCTAGGGACGGGCCTGTGGTGTGCTGGGACCGGCTGTGCTGGTCTGTGGTGGGCTGGGACGGGCGTGGAACGGGCTGGGATGGGCTGGGATGGGCTGGCACGGGCTGGGACGGGCTGTGCAGGCTAGGGACGGGCTGTGGTGTGCTGGGGACGGGCTGTGGTGTGCTGGGACGGGCTGGGACGGGCTGGGACGAGCTGGGACGGGCTGGGACAAGCTGTAGTGTGCTGGGACGGGCTGCGGTGGGCGGGGACGGGCTGTGGTGGGCTGGGACGGGCTGGGACAAGCTGTAGTGTGCTGGGATGGGCTGCGGTGGGTGGGGACGGGCTGTGGTGGGCGGGGGACGGGCTGTGGTGGACTGGGGACGGGCTGGGATGATGCTGGGGGGGACGGGCTGTGGTGGAATGGGACAGGCTGTGGTGGAATGGGACGGGCTGGACGGGCTGTGGTGGGCTGTGGTGGGCTGGAATGGTTTGTGGTGATCTGGGACGGGCTGTGATGGCTGGGACGGGCTGGGGACATGCTGGTACGGTCTGTAGTGGACTAGGACGGTCTGTGGTTTGGTGTGACGGGCTGTGGGTGGGCGGGGACGGTCTGTGGTGGGCGGGGACGGGCTGTGGTGGGCGGGGACGGGCTGTGGTGGTCTGTGGACGGTCTATGGTGGGCTGGGACGGTCTGTGGTGGGCTGGGACGGGCTGCGGCAGGCTGCGACGGGCTGGGACAGGCTGGGACGGGCTGTGGTGTGCTGGGACAGGCTGTGCTGGTCTGTGGTTGGCTGGGACGGGCTGGGATGGGCTGGCACGGGCTGGGACGGGCTGTGTGTGGCTAGGGACGGGCTGTGGTGTGCTGGGACCGGCTGTGCTGGTCTGTGGTGGGCTGGGATGGGCGTGAACGGGCTGTGGTGGGCTGGGATGGGCTGGGATGGGCTGGCACGGGCTGGGACGGGCTGTGCAGGGCTAGGGACGGGCTGTGGTGTGCTGGGACAGGCTGTGGTGTGCTAAGACGGGCTTGCACGAGCTGGGACGGGCTGGGACAAGCTGTAGTGTGCTGGGACGAGCTGCGGTGGGCGGGGACGGGCTGTGGTGGGCTGGGACGGGCTGGGACGGGCTGGGACAAGATGTAGTGTGCTGGGACGGGCTGCGGTGGGCGGGGACGGGCTGTGGTGGACTGGGACGGGCTGGGACGTGCTGGGACGGGCTGTCGTGTGCTGGGACAGGCTGTGCTGGTCTGTGGTAGGCTGGGACGGGCTGGGATGGGCTGGGACGGGCTGTGGTGAGCTGGGACGGGCTATTGTGGAATGGGACTGGATGTGGTGGGCTGGGACTGGCTGTGGTGGGCTGGGACGGGCTGGGACGAGCTGGGACGGGCTGGGATGGGCTGTGGTGGGCTGGGATGGGCTGTGGTGGGCCGTGGTGGGCGGGGGACGGGCCGTGGTGAACCGTGGGTGGGCCGTGTTGGGCCGTTTTGGGCCGGGATGGGAAGGGGTGGGCTGTGGTGGGCCGTGGTGGGCTGGGACAGGTCGTGGTGGGCTGGGACGGGCTCTGGTGGGCTGTGGTGTGCTGGGACGGGCTGTGGTGTGCTGGGACGGGCTGTGGTGTGCTGGGACGGGCTGGGACGGGCTGTAGTGTGCTGGGACGGGCTTCGGTGGGTGGGGACGGGCTGTGGTGGACTGGGACGGGCTGGGACGTGCTGGGACGGGGCTGTGGTGGGCTGGGACGGGCTGGGACGTGCTGGGACGGGCTGTGGTGGAATGGGACGGGCTGGGACAGGCTGTGGTGGGCTTTGGTGGGTTCTAGTGAGCTTGACAAGGGCTGTGGTGGGCGGGGACAGGCTGTGGTGGGCTGTGGTGAGCTGGAACGGCCTGTGGCAAGCTGGACAGGCTGTGGTGGACTGGGACAGGCGGGGACGGGCTGTGGTGTGCTGGGACGGGCTGTGGTGTGCTGGGACGGGCAGTGGTGGGCTGGGACAGGCTGTGGTGTGCTGGGACGGGCTGTCGTGAGCTTTGGTGGGCCGTGGTTCGCTGTGGTGGGCCGTGGTGGGCTGGGACGGGCCATGGTGGGCTGTGGTGGGCCGTGGTGGTCTGGGACAGGCTGTGGTGGGCTGTGGTGGGTTCTGGTGAGCTTGAGATGGGCTGTGGTGGGCAGAGACGGGCTGGCACTGGCTGTGGTGGGCTGGGACGGGCTGTGGTGGGCTGGGACGAGCTGTGGTGGGCTGGGATGGGCTGTGTTGGGCTGGGACGGGCTGGTACGGGCTGTGGTGTGCTGGTACGGGCTGTGGTGGGCTGTGGTGGTCTGGGACGGGCTGGGACGGGCTGTGGTGGGCTGTGGTGGGTTCTGCTGAGCTTGAGACGGGCTGTGGTGGGCTGGGACGGGCTGAGACGAGTTCTGGTGGTCTGGAACGAGCTGGGACGGGCTGTGGTGGGCTGGGACGGGCTATGGTGGGCTGGGACGGGCTGTGGTGGGCTGGCACGGTCTATGGTGGGCAGGGACAGGATGTGGTGGTCTGGAACGGTCTGTGGTGGGCTGGGACGGTCTGTGGTGGGCTGGGACGGGCTGCGGCAGGCTGCGACGGGCTGGGACGGGCTGTGCTGGTCTGTGGTGGTCTGGGACGGGCGGGGACGGGCTGTGGTGGGCTGGGATGGGCTGTGGTGGGCTAGGGACGGGCTGTGGTGTGCTGGGACGGGCTGTGGTGGGCTGGGACGGGCTGTGGTGGTCTGGAACAGGCTGTGGTGGGTTGGGACAGGCTGGGACATGCTGGGACGGTGTGTGGTGGACTGGGATGGTCTGTGGTGGGGCGTGGTGGGCTGGGACGGGCCGTGGTGAACCGTGGTGGGCTGTGGTGGGCCGTGGTGGGCCATTTTGGGCCGGTATGGGAAGGGATGGTCTATGTTGGGCCGTGGTGGGCTGGGACAGGTCATGGTGGGCTGAGACGGCCCGTGTTGAACTGTGGTGGGCTGTGGTGGGCCGTGGTGGGCTGTGGTGGGCCGTGGTGGGCCGTTTTGAGCCGGTATGGGAAGGGATGGGCTGTGGTGGGCCGTGGTGGGCTGGGACAGGTCATGGTGGTCTGAGATGGCCCGTGGTGAACTGTGGTAAGCTGTGGTGGGCCGTGGTGGGCTGGTATGGGCCGTGGTGGGCTGTGGTGGGCCGTTTTGAGCCGGTATGGGAAGGGATGGGCTGTGGTGGGCCGTGGTGGGCTGGGACAGGTCATGGTGGTCTGAGATGGCCCGTGGTAAACTGTGGTGGGCTGTGGTGGGCCGTGGTGGGCTGGGATGGGCCTTGGTGGGCTGTGGTGGGCCGTGGTGGGCTGGGACAGGCTGTGGTGGCTTCTGGTGAGCTTGAGACGGGCTGTGGTGGGCTGGGACGGGCTGTGGTGGGCGGGGACGGGCTGTGGTGGGCTGGAACAGGCTGTGGTGGGTTGGGACAGGCTGGGACATGCTGGGACGGTGTGTGGTGGACAGGGATGGTCTGTGGTGTGCTGGGACGGGCTGTGGTGGGCAGGGATGGGCTGTGGTGGGGCGTGGTGGGCTGGGACGGGCCGTGGTGAACCGTGGTGGGCCGTGGTGGGCTGTGGTGGGCCGTTTTGAGCCGGTATGGGAAGGGATGGTCTATGTTGGGCCGTGGTGGGCTGGGACAGGTCATGGTGGTCTGAGACGGCCCGTGGTGAACTGTGGTGGGCTGTGGTGGGCCGTGGTGGGCTGGGACAGGCCGTGTTGGGCTGGGACGGGCTGGGACGGGCTGGGACGGGCTCTGGTGGTCTGGAACGAGCTGTGATGTGCTGCAATGAACTGTGGTGGGCTGGGAAGGGCTGTGGTGGGCTGGGACGGGCTGGGACGGGCTCTGGTGGGCTGTGGTGGGCTGGGACGGGCTGTGGTGTTCTGGGACGGGCTGTGGTGTTCTGGGACGAGCTGTTGTGTGCTGGGACGAGCTGGGACGGGCTGGGATGAGTTGTAGTGTGCTGGGACGGCCTTTGGTGGGCAGGGACGGGCTGTGGTGTGCTGGGACAGGCTGTGGTGTGCTGGGACGGGCTGTTGTGGGCGGGGACGGGCCGTGGTGGGCTATGGTGGGCCGTGCTGGGCTGGGACGGGTCCTGGTGGGCTGGGAAGGGCCGTGGTGGACTGGGACGGGCCGTGGTGGGCTGGGACGGGCTGTGGTCGACGGGGACGGGCTGGGACGGGCTGCGGTGGGCTGGGAAGGCCTGGGACGGGACGGGACGAGCTGGGACGGGACGGGACAGGCTGGGACGGGCTGTGCTGGGAAGGGACGGGACGGGTTGTGGTGGGCTGGGACGGGACAGGCTGTTCTGGGACGGGACGGGACGGGCTGTGGTGGGACGGGACGGGCTGGGATGGGACGGGACGGGCTGGGATGGGCCGGGACTGGCTCTGGTGGGCCGTGGTGGGCCGGGCCGGGCCGGACCGTGGGTGGCTGGGATGGGCCGTGGTGGGGTGGGACGGGCTGTGGTGGGCTGGGAAGGGCTGTGGTGAGCTGAGACGGGCTGTGGTGGTCTGCGATGGAAAAGATGGTGGCAGACCTGGTAAGGAGGTCTGCCTGCTCTTCCCTCCTACGGGCCTGGATAACCCTGGGGCAAAGCAGAGCTCTACTGGCTTGGGTAGAGCTAAAACACCTCAAGAGGAGGGAGCTGTCGGCGCTGTTTTGGCTGAATGGAGGCAGGGGGTAGTACCTGTTATGTGAAGGCTATAGGGGAACGTCCTTGCCTTTGTTTAGTCTTACAAAAGTCCCTCGTATAGAGAACTTCCTTGAGTCTGTTTTCAAAAGCTCGTTTATCAGAGCTCCTGAAGTCGGGCCTCCCTTGCCACGACAGTGTAATCTTCAGTTCTCCCTTCCTTTCTCCCTTAGGTTGAACACAGCTTTTCTATTTCTGTCCCCATCTGCAAACAGTTCCACAAGAACATCGTAGCGAAAGGAGGTGCCAAAATCAAGAAGGTGAGATATTGTTCCTAACACAGGTGGGCTGGGACGGGCTGTGCTGGGCCGGGCCGGGCCGTGGTGGGCCGCGGTGGTCCGGGACGGGCCGCGGTGGTCCGGGACATGCTGTGGTGGTCCGGGACATGCTGTGGTGGGCTGGGGCGGGCTGTGGTGGGCTGGGGCGGGCTGTGGTGGGCTGGGGCGGGCTGTCGTGGGCTGGGGCGGGCTGTGGTGGGCTGGGGCGGGCTGTGGTGGGCTGTGGTGGGCTGGGACGGGCTGTGGTGGGCTGTGGTGGGCTGGGACGGGCTGTGCTGGGCTGGAACGGGCTGGGACGGGCTGGGATGAGCTGTGGTGTGCTGGGACGGGCTGTGGTGGGCGGAGACTGGCTGTGGTGGACTGGGACGGGCTGTGGTCGACGGGGACAGGCGGGGACGAGCTGTGGTGGACGGGAACGAGCTGTGGTGGGCTGTGGTGGGCTGGAACGGGCTGTGGTGAGCTAGGACGGGCTATTGTGGAATGGGACTGGCTGTGGTGTGCTGGGACGGGCTGGGACGAGCTGGGACTTGATGGGACGGGCTGGGATGGGCTGTGGTGGGCTGGGACGGGCTGTGGTGGGCTGTGGTGGGCGGGGACGGGCCGTGGTGAACCGTGGTGGGCCGTTTTGGGCCGGGATGGGAAGGGGTGGGCTGTGGTGGGCCGTGGTGGGCTGGGACAGGTCGTGGTGGGCTGGGACGGGCTGGGACGGGCTATGGTGGGCTGTGGTGTGATGGGACGGGCTGTGGTGTGATGGGACGGGCTGTGGTGTGCTGGGACGGGCTGTGGTGTGCTGGGACGGGCTGGGACGGGCTGTAGTGTGCTGGGACGGGCTGCGGTGGGTGGGGACGGGCTGTGGTGGACTGGGACGGGCTGGGACGTGCTGGAACGGGCTGTGGTGGGCTGGGACGGGATGGGACGTGCTGGGACGGGCTGTGGTGGAATGGGACGGGCTGGGACAGGCTGTGGTGGGCTTTGCTGGGTTCTAGTGAGCTTGACAAGGGCTGTGGTGGGCGGGGACAGGCTGTGGTGGGCTGTGGTGGGCTGGAACGGCCTGTGGCAAGCTGGGACAGGCTGTGGTGGACTGAGACAGGCGGGGACGGGCTGTCGTGGGCTGGGACGGGCTGTGGTGTGCTGGGACGGGCAGTGGTGGGCTGGGACAGGCTGTGGTGTGCTGGGACGGGCTGTCGTGAGCTTTGGTGGGCCGTGGTTCGCTGTGGTGGGCCGTGGTGGGCTGGGACGGGCCATGGTGGGCTGTGGTGGGCCGTGGTGGTCTGGGACAGGCTGTGGTGGGCTGTGGTGGGTTCTGGTGAGCTTGAGACGGGCTATGGTGGGCTGGGACGGGCTGTTGTGGGCTGGCACGGTCTATGGTGGGCAGGGACAGGATGTGGTGGTCTGGAACGGTCTGTGGTGGGCTGGGACGGTCTGTGGTGGGCTGGGACGGGCTGCGGCAGGCTGGGACGGGCTGGGACGGGCTGTGGTGGTCTGTGGTGGACTGGGACGGGCGGGGACGGGCTGTGGTGGGCTGGGATGGGCTGTGGTGGGCTAGAGACGGGCTGTGGTGTGCTGGGACGGGCTGTGGTGGGCTGGGACGGGCTGTGGTGGTCTGGAACAGGCTGTGGTGGGTTGGGACAGGCTGGGACATGCTGGGACGGTGTGTGGTGGACTGGGATGGTCTGTGGTGGGGCGTGGTGGGCTGGGACGGGCCGTGGTGGGCCGTTTTGGGCCGGTATGGGAAGGGATGGTCTATGTTGGGCCGTGGTGGGCTGGGACAGGTCATGGTGGGCTGAGACGGCCCGTGTTGAACTGTGGTGGGCTGTGGTGAACTGTGGTGGGCTGTGGTGGGCCGTGGTGGGCCGTTTTGAGCCGGTATGTGAAGGGATGGGCTGTGGTGGGCCGTGGTGGGCTGGGACAGGTCATGGTGGTCTGAGATGGCCCGTGGTGAACTGTGGTAAGCTCTGGTGGGCCGTGGTGGGCTGGTATGGGCCGTGGTGGGCTGTGGTGGGCCGTTTTGAGCCGGTATGGGAAGGGATGGGCTGTGGTGGGCCGTGGTGGGCTGGGACAGGTCATGGTGGTCTGAGATGGCCCGTGGTAAACTGTGGTGGGCTGTGGTGGGCCGTGGTGGGCTGGGATGGGCCTTGGTGGGCTGTGGTGGGCCGTGGTGGTCTGGGACAGGCTGTGGTGGGTTCTGGTGAGCTTGAGACGGGCTGTGGTGGGCTGGGACGGGCTGTGGTGTGCTGGGACGGGCTGTGGTGGGCGGGGACGGGCTGTGGTGGTCTGGAACAGGCTGTGGTGGGTTGGGACAGGCTGGGACATGCTGGGACGGTGTGTGGTGGACAGGGATGGTCTGTGGTGTGCTGGGACGGGCTGTGATGGGCAGGGATGGGCTGTGGTGGGGCGTGGTGGGCTGGGACGGGCCGTGGTGAACCGTGGTGGGCCGTGGTGGGCTGTGGTGGGCCGTTTTGAGCCGGTATGGGAAGGGATGGTCTATGTTGGGCCGTGGTGGGCTGGGACAGGTCATGGTGGTCTGAGACGGCCCGTGGTGAACTGTGGTGGGCTGTGGTGGGCCGTGGTGGGCTGGGACAGGCCGTGGTGGGCTGGGACGGGCTGGGACGGGCTGGGACGGGCTCTGGTGGTCTGGAACGAGCTGTGATGTGCTGCAATGAACTGTGGTGGGCTGGGAAGGGCTGTGGTGGGCTGGGACGGGCTGGGACGGGCTCTGGTGGGCTGTGGTGGGCTGGGACGGGCTGTGGTGTTCTGGGAAGAGCTGTTGTGTGCTGGGACGGGCTGGGACGGGCTGGGATGAGTTGTAGTGTGCTGGGACGGCCTTTGGTGGGCAGGGACGGGCTGTGGTGTGCTGGGACAGGCTGTGGTGTGCTGGGACGGGCTGTTGTGGGCGGGGACGGGCCGTGGTGGGCTATGGTGGGCCGTGCTGGGCTGGGACGGGTCCTGGTGGGCTGGGACGGGCCGTGGTGGGCTGGGACGGGCTGTGGTCGACGGGGACGGGCTGGGACGGGCTGCGGTGGGCTGGGAAGGCCTGGGACGGGACGGGACGAGCTGGGACGGGACGGGACAGGCTGGGACGGGCTGTGCTGGGAAGGGACGGGACGGGTTATGGTGGGCTGGGACGGGACGGGCTGTTCTGGGACGGGACGGGACGGGCTGTGGTGGGACGGGACGGGACGGGCTGGGATGGGACGGGACGGGCTGGGATGGGCCGGGACTGGCTCTGGTGGGCCGTGGTGGGCCGGGCCGGGCCGGACCGTGGGTGGCTGGGATGGGCCGTGGTGGGGTGGGACGGGCTGTGGTGGGCTGGAACGGGCTGGGAAGGGCTGTGGTGGGTGTGGTGGGCTGGGAAGGGCTGTGGTGAGCTGAGACGGGCTGTGGTGGGCTGCGATGGAAAAGATGGTGGCAGACCTGGTAAGGAGGTCTGCCTGCTCTTCCCTCCTACGGGCCTGGATAACCCTGGGGCAAAGCAGAGCTCTACTGGCTGGGTAGAGCTAAAACACCTCAAGAGGAGGGAGCTGTCGGCGCTGTTTTGGCTGAATGGAGGCAGGGGGTAGTACCTGTTATGTGAAGGCTATAGGGGAACGTCCTTGCCTTTGTTTAGTCTTACAAAAGTCCCTCGTATAGAGAACTTCCTTGAGTCTGTTTTCAAAAGCTCGTTTATCAGAGCTCCTGAAGTCGGGCCTCCCTTGCCACGACAGTGTAATCTTCAGTTCTCCCTTCCTTTCTCCCTTAGGTTGAACACAGCTTTTCTATTTCTGTCCCCATCTGCAAACAGTTCCACAAGAACATCGTAGCGAAAGGAGGTGCCAAAATCAAGAAGGTGAGATATTGTTCCTAACACAGGTGGGCTGGGACGGGCTGTGCTGGGCCGGGCCGGGCCGTGGTGGGCCGCGGTGGTCCGGGACGGGCCGCGGTGGTCCGGGACATGCTGTGGTGGGCTGGGGCGGGCTGTGGTGGGCTGGGGCGGGCTGTGGTGGGCTGGGGCGGGCTGTGGTGGGCTGGGGCGGGCTGTGGTGGGCTGGGGGCGTGCTGTCGTGGGCTGGGGCGGGCTGTCGTGGGCTGGGGCGGGCTGTCGTGGGCTGGGGCGGGCTGTGGTGGGCTGTGGTGGGCTGTCGTGGGCTGGGGCGGGCCATCGTGAGCCATGGCGAGCCGTGGTGGGCTGGGGCGGGCTGTCGTGAGCCATGGCGAGCCGTGGTGGGCTGGGGCGGGCTGTCGTGAGCCGAGGTGAGCCGTGGTGGGCTGGGGCGGGCTGTCGTGAGCCATGGCGAGCCGTGGTGGGCCGGGGCGGGCTGCGGTGGGCCGGGCCGGGCTGCGGTGGGCTGGGGCAAGCAGCGGTGGGCTGGTGCAAGCTGTGGGGGGCTGTGGTGGGCGGGGAACGGGCTGTGATGTGCTGCAACAGGCTGTGGTGGGCTGGGACGGGCTGGGATGGGCTCTGGTGGGCTGTGGTGTGCTGGGACGGGCTGTGGTGTGCTGGGACGGGCTGTGGTGTGCTGGGACGGGCTGTGGTGTGCTGGGACGGGCTGTGGTGTGCTGGGACGGGCTGGGATGGGCTGGGACGGGCTGGGACGGGCTGGGATGAGCTGGGACGGGCTGGGACGGGCTGGGACAAGCTGTAGTGTGCTGGGACGGGCTGTGGTGGGCGGGGACGGGCTGTGGTGGGCGGGGACGGGCAAGGACGGGCTGTGGTGGGCTGGGGCGGGCTGTTGTGAGCCGGGGTGAGCCGTGGTGGGCTGGGGCGGGCTGTCGTGAGCCATGGCGAGCCGTGGTGGGCCGGGGCGGGCTGCGGTGTGCCGGGCCGGGCTGCGGTGGGCTGGGGCAGGCAACGGTGGGCTGGTGCAAGCTGTGGGGGGCTGTGGTGGGCCGGAACGGGCTGTGGGGGGCCGGGCCGGGCTGGCACGGGCTGCGGTGGGCTGGTATTGGCTGGGACGGGCTGGGACGGGCTGGGACCGGCTGCGGTGGGCTGAGACGGGCTGGGATTGGCTGGGACGGGCTGGGATGGGCTCTCTTGGTCTGGAACGAGCTATGATGTGCTGCAACAGGCTGTGGTGGGCTGGGACGGGCTGGGATGGGCTCTGGTGGGCTGTGGTGTGCTGGGACGGGCTGTGGTGTGCTGGGACGGGCTGTGGTGTGCTGGGACGGGCTGGAACGGGCTGGGACGAGCTGGGACGGGCTGGGACGGGCTGGGACAAGCTGTAGTGTGCTGGGACGGGCTGCGATGGGCGGGGACGGGCTGCGATGGGCGGGGACGGGCTGCGGTGGGCGGGGACGGGCTGCGGTGGGCGGAGACGGGCTGCGGTGAGCTGGGACGGGCTGCGGAAGGCGGGGACGAACTGTGGTGGGCGGCGATGGGCTAGGACGGGCTGGGACGGGCTGTTGTGGAATGGGACGGGCTGGGACGGGCTGGGACGGGCCGTGGTGGGCTGGGACGGGCTGTGGTGGGCTGGGACGGGCTGTGGTGTGCTGGGAAGGGCTGGGATGGGCTGGGACGGGCTGTGGTGTGCTGGGACGAGCTGTGGTGTGCTGGGACGGGCTGTGGTGTGCTGGGACGAGCTGTGGTGTGCGGGGACGGGCTGGGACGAGCTGGGACGGGCTGGGACAAGCTGTAGTGTGCTGGGACGGGCTGTGGTGGGCTGGGACGGGCTGGGATGAGCTGGGACGGGCTGGGACGGGCTGGGACGAGCTGTAGTGTGCTGGGACGGGCTGTGGTAAGCGGGGACGGGCTGTGGTGGGCGGGGGCGGGCTGTGGTGGGCGGGGACGGGCTGTGGTGGGCGGGGACGGGCTGTGGTGGAATGGGACGGGCTGTGGTGGAATGGGACGGGCTGTGGTGGGCTGGGACGGGCTGGGATGAGCTGGGACGGGCTGGGACGGGCTGGGACGAGCTGTAGTGTGCTGGGACGGGCTGTGGTAAGCGGGGACGGGCTGTGGTGGGCGGGGGCGGGCTGTGGTGGGCGGGGACGGGCTGTGGTGGGCGGGGACGGGCTGTGGTGGAATGGGACGGGCTGTGGTGGAATGGGACGGGCTGTGGTGGAATGGGACAGGCTGTGGTGGAATGGGACAGGCTGGGACAGGCTGTGGTGGGCTTTGGAGGGTTCTAGTGAGCTTGAGAAGGGCTGTGGTGGGCTGGGATGAGCTGGGACTGGCTCTGGTGGTCTGGAACAAGCTGTGATGTGCTGGGACGGGCTGTGGTGTGCTGGGACGGGCTGTGGTGGGCGGGGACGGGCTGCGGTGGGCTGGGGCAAGCAGCGGTGGGCTGGTGCAAGCTGTGGGGGGCTGTGGTGGGCCGGAGCGGGCTGTGGGGGGCCGGGACGGGCTGGCACGGGCTGCGGTGGGCTGGTATTGGCTGGCAGGGGCTGGGACGGGCTGGGACCTGCTGCGGTGGGCTGAGACGGGCTGGGACGGGCTGGGACATGCTGGTACGGTCTGTGGTGGACTAGGACGGTCTGTGGTTTGGTGGGACGGGCTGTGGTGGGGGTGGACGGGCTGTGGTTGGCGGGGACGGGCTGTGGTGGGCGGGGGACGGGCTGTGGTGGGCAGGGACGGGCTGTGGTGGTCTGGAACGGTCTGTGGTGGGCTGGGACGGTCTGTGGTGGGCTGGGACGGTCTGTGGTGGGCTGGAACGGTCTGTGGTGGGCTGGGACGGGCTGCGGCAGGCTGCGACGGGCTGGGACGGGCTGTGGTGTGCTGGGACAGGCTGTGCTGGTCTGTGGTGGGCTGGGACGGGCTGGGATGGGCTGGCACGGGCTGGGACGGGCTGTGTGTGGCTAGGGACGGGCTGTGGTGTGCTGGGACCGGCTGTGCTGGTCTGTGGTGGGCTGGGACGGGCGTGAACGGGCTATGGTGGGCTGGGATGGGCTGGGACGGGCTATGCAGGGCTAGGGACGAGCTGTGGTGTGCTGGGACGGGCTGGGACGGACTGGGACGGGCTGGGACAAGCTGTGGTGTGCTGGGACGGGCTGCGGTGGGCGGGTACGGGCTGTGGTGGGCTGGGACGGGCTGGGACGGGCTGGGACAAGCTGTAGTGTGCTGGGACGGGCTGTGGTGGGCGGGGACGGGCTGTGGTGGGCGGGGACGGGCTGTGGTGGACTGGGACGGGCTGGGACGTGCTGGGATGGGCTGTGGTGGAATGGGACAGGCTGTGGTGGAATGGGACTGGCTGGGACAGGCTGTGGTGGGCTGGGAAGGGCTGGGACGAGCTGTGGTGGGCCAGGATGGGCTGTGGTGGGCCGGGACATTCTGTGGTGGGCTGGGACGGGCTTGGACGGGCTGTGGTGGGCGGGGACGGGCTGTGGTGGGCTAGGGACGGGCTGTGGTAAGCTGGGACGGGCTGTGGTGGTCTGGAAAAGGCTGTGGTGTGCTGGAACAGGCTGTGGTGTGTTGGGACAAGCTGGGACATGCTGGGACGGTGTGTGGTGGACTGGGATGGTCTGTGGTGTGCTGGGACGGGCTGTGGTGGGCAGGGATGGGCTGTGGTGGGGCGTGGTGGGCTGGGACGGGCCATGGTGAACCGTGGTGGTCTGTGGTGGGCCATGGTGGGCCGTTTTGAGCCGGTATGGGAAGGGATGGGCTGTGGTGGGCCGTGGTGGGCTGGGACAAGTCATGGTGGTCTGAGATGGCCCGTGGTGAACTGTGGTGGGCTGTGGTGGGCCGTGGTGGGCTGGGATGGGTCGTGGTAGGCTGTGGTGGGCTGTGGTGGGTTCTGGTGAGCTTGAGACAGGCTGTGGTGGGCTGGGACGGGCTCTGGTGTGCTGGGACGGGCTGGGACGGGCTGTGGTGGGCTGGGACGGGCTGTGGTTGGGCTGGGACGGGCTGTGGTGGGCTGGGACGGGCTGTGGTGGGCTGGGACGGGCTGTGGTGTGCTGGGACGGGCTGTGGTGGGCTGGGACGAGCTGTGGTGTGCTGGGACGGGCTGCGACGGGCTGTGGTGGGCTGGGACGGGCTGGGACGGGCTGGGACTGGATGGGACGGGCTGTGGTGGGCTGGGACGGGCTGTGGTGTGCTGGGACGGGCTGTGGTGGGCTGGGACGGGCTGTGGTGGGCTGGGACGGGCTGCGGTGGGCGGGGACGGGCTGCGTTGGGCTGGGACGGGCTGTGTTGGGCGGGGACGGGCTGGGACGGGCTGTGGTGGGCTGGGACGGGCTGTGGTGGGCTGGGACGGGCTGTGGAGGGCTGGGACGGGCTGTGGTGGGCTGGGACGGGATTTGGTAAGCTGTAACGGGCTGTGGTGGGCGGGGACGGGCTGCGGTGGGCGGGGATGGGCTGCGGTGGGCGGGGACAGGCTGGTATGGGCTGGGACGGGCTGTGGTGGGCTGGGACGGGCTGTGGTGGGCTGGGACGGGCTGGGACGGGCTGGGATGAGCTGTGGTGTGCTGGGACGGGCTGTGATGGGCTGGGACGGGCTGTGGTGGGCTGGGACGGGCTGTGGTGGGCTGGGACAGGCTGTGGTGGACTGGGACGGGTTTGGTAAGCTGTAACGGGCTGTGGTGGGCGGGGACGGGCTGTGGTGGGCGGGTACGGGCTGCGGTGGGCGGGGACGGGCTGCGGTGGGCGGGAACAGGCTGGTACGGGCTGGGACGGGCTGGGATGAGCTGTGGTGTGCTGGGACGGGCTGTGGTGGGCGGGGACGGGCAGGGACGGGCTGTGGTGGGCTGGGACGGGCTTTGGTATGCTGTAACGGGCTGTGGTGGGCCGTGGTGGTCTGGGACAGGCTTTGGTGGGCTTTGGTGGGTTCTTGTGAGCTTGAGATGGGCTGTGGTGGGCTGGGACGGGCTGGGACGGGCTCTGGTGGTCTGGGACAGGCTGTGGTGGGCTCAGACGAGCTGGGACGGGCTGTGGTGGTCTGGAACAGGCTGGGACGGGCTGTGGTGGGCTGGGACGTGCTGGGATGGACTGGGACGGGCCGTGGTGGGCTGGAACGGGCTGGGACGGGCTGGGATGAGCTGTGGTGGGCTGGGACGGGCTGTGGTGGGCTGGGACGGGCTGTGGTGGGCTGGGACGGGCTGTGGTGGGCTGGGACCGGCTGTGGTGGGCTGGGACGGGCTGTGGTGGGCTGGGACGGGCTGTGGTGGGCTGGGACCGGCTGTGGTGGGCTGGGACGGGCTGGGACGGGCTGTGGTGGGAGGGGACGGGCTGTGGTGGACGGGAACGACCTGTGGTGGGCTGTGGTGGGCTGGAACGGGCTGTGGTGAGCTGGGACGGGCTATAGTGGAATGGGACTGGCTGTGGTGGGCTGGGACGGGCTGGGACGAGCTGGGACTTGATGGGACGGGCTGGGACGGGCTGTGGTGGGCTGGGACGGGCTGTGGTGGGCCGTGGTGGGCTGGGACAGGTCGTGGTGTGCTGCGACGGGCTGGGACGGGCTCTGGTGGGCTGTGGTGTGATGGGACGGGCTGTGGTGGGCTGGGACAGGCTGTGGTGGGCTGGGACGGGCTGTGGTGTGCTGGGACGGGCTGTGGTGTGCTGGGACGGGCTGGGACGGGCTGTAGTGTGCTGGGACGGGCTGCGGTGGGTGGGGACGGGCTGTGGTGGACTGGGACGGGCTGGGACGTGCTGGGACGGGCTGTGGTGGGCTGGGACGGGCTGGGACGTGCTGTGGTGGAATGGGACGGGCTGGGACAGGCTGTGGTGGGCTTTGGTGGGTTCTAGTGAGCTTGACAAGGGCTGTGGTGGGCGGGGACGGGCTGTGGTGGGCTGTGGTGGGCTGGAACGGGCTGTGGCAAGCTGGGACGGGCTGTGGTGGACTGGGACGGGCGGGGACGGGCTGTGGTGGGCTGGGACGGGCTGTGGTGTGCTGGGACGGGCAGTGGTGGGCTGGTACGGGCAGTGGTGTGCTGGGACGGGCTGTCGTGAGCTTTGGTGGGCCGTGGTTCGCTGTGGTGGGCCGTGGTGGGCTGGGACGGGCCATGGTGGGCTGTGGTGGGCCGTGGTGGTGTGGCACAGGCTGTGGTGGGCTGTGGTGGGTTCTGGTGAGCTTGAGATGGGCTGTGGTGGGCTGGGACAGGCTGGCACTGGCTGTGGTGGGCTTGGACGGGCTGTGGTGGGCTGGGACGGGCTGTGGTGGGCTGGGACGGGCTGTGGTGGGCTGGGACGAGCTGTGGTGGGCTGTGGTGGGCTGTGGTGGTCTGGGACGGGCTGGGACGGGCTGTGGTGGGCTGGTACGGGCTGTGGTGGGCTGGTATGGGCTGTGGTGTGCTGGTACGGGCTGTGGTGGGCTGTGGTGGGCTGTGGTGGGCTGGGACGGGCTGAGACGAGTTCTGGTGGTCTGGAACGAGCTGGGATGGGCTGTGGTGGGCTGGGATGAGCTGTGGTGGGCTGGGACGGGCTGTGGTGGGCTGGGACGGGCTGTGGTGGGCTGGGACGGGCTGTGGTGGGCTGGGACGGGCTGTGGTGGGCTGGGACCGGCTGTGGTGGGCTGGGACGGGCTGTGGTGGGCTGGGACGGGCTGTGGTGGGCTGGGACCGGCTGTGGTGGGCTGGGACGGGCTGGGACGGGCTGTGGTGGGCGGGGACGGGCTGTGGTGGATGGGAACGACCTGTGGTGGGCTGTGGTGGGCTGGAACGGGCTGTGGTGAGCTGGGACGGGCTATAGTGGAATGGGACTGGCTGTGGTGGGCTGGGACGGGCTGGGACGAGCTGGGACTTGATGGGACGGGCTGGGACGGGCTGTGGTGGGCTGGGACGGGCTGTGGTGGGCCGTGGTGGGCTGGGACAGGTCGTGGTGTGCTGCGACGGGCTGGGACGGGCTCTGGTGGGCTGTGGTGTGATGGGACGGGCTGTGGTGGGCTGGGACAGGCTGTGGTGGGCTGGGACGGGCTGTGGTGTGCTGGGACGGGCTGTGGTGTGCTGGGACGGGCTGGGACGGGCTGTAGTGTGCTGGGACGGGCTGCGGTGGGTGGGGACGGGCTGTGGTGGACTGGGACGGGCTGGGACGTGCTGGGACGGGCTGTGGTGGGCTGGGACGGGCTGGGACGTGCTGTGGTGGAATGGGACGGGCTGGGACAGGCTGTGGTGGGCTTTGGTGGGTTCTAGTGAGCTTGACAAGGGCTGTGGTGGGCGGGGACGGGCTGTGGTGGGCTGTGGTGGGCTGGAACGGGCTGTGGCAAGCTGGGACGGGCTGTGGTGGACTGGGACGGGCGGGGACGGGCTGTGGTGGGCTGGGACGGGCTGTGGTGTGCTGGGACGGGCAGTGGTGGGCTGGTACGGACAGTGGTGTGCTGGGACGGGCTGTAGTGAGCTTTGGTGGGCCGTGGTTCGCTGTGGTGGGCCGTGGTGGGCTGGGACGGGCCATGGTGGGCTGTGGTGGGCCGTGGTGGTGTGGCACAGGCTGTGGTGGGCTGTGGTGGGTTCTGGTGAGCTTGAGATGGGCTGTGGTGGGCTGGGACAGGCTGGCACTGGCTGTGGTGGGCTGGGACGGGCTGTGGTGGGCTGGGACGGGCTGTGGTGGGCTGGGACGGGCTGTGGTGGGCTGGGACGAGCTGTGGTGGGCTGTGGTGGGCTGTGGTGGGCTGGTACGGGCTGTGGTGGGCTGGTATGGGCTGTGGTGTGCTGGTACGGGCTGTGGTGGGCTGTGGTGGGCTGTGGTGGGCTGGGACGGGCTGAGACGAGTTCTGGTGGTCTGGAACGAGCTGGGACGGGCTGTGGTGGGCTGGGACGAGCTGTGGTGGGCTGGGACGGGCTGTGTTGGGCTGGGACGGGCTGGTACGGGCTGTGGTGTGCTGGTACGGGCTGTGGTGGGCTGTGGTGGTCTGGGACGGGCTGGGACGGGCTGTGGTGGGCTGTGGTGGGTTCTGCTGAGCTTGAGACGGGCTGTGGTGGGCTGGGACGGGCTGAGACGAGTTCTGGTGGTCTGGAACGAGCTGGGACGGGCTGTGGTGGGCTGGGACGGGCTGTGGTGGGCTGGGACGGGCTGTGGTGGGCTGGCACGGTCTATGGTGGGCAGGGACAGGATGTGGTGGTCTGGGACGGTCTGTGGTGGGCTGGGACGGTCTGTGGTGGGCTGGGACGGGCTGCGGCAGGCTGCGACGGGCTGGGACGGGCTGGGACGGGCTGTGCTGGTCTGTGGTGGGCTGGGACGGGCGGGGACGGGCTGTGGTGGGCTGGGACGGGCTGTGGTGGGCTAGGGACGGGCTGTGGTGTGCTGGGACGGGCTGTGGTGGGCTGGGACGGGCTGTGGTGGTCTGGAACAGGCTGTGGTGGGTTGGGACAGCCTGGGACATGCTGGGACGGTGTGTGGTGGACTGGGATGGTCTGTGGTGGGGCGTGGTGGGCTGGGACGGGCCGTGGTGAAACATGGTGGGCTGTGGTGGGCCGTGGTGGGCCGTTTTGGGCCGGTATGGGAAGGGATGGTCTATGATGGGCCGTGGTGGGTTGGGACAGGTCATGGTGGTCTGAGATGGCCAGTGGTGAACTGTGGTAAGCTGTGGTGGGCCGTGGTGGGCTGGTATGGGCCGTGGTGGGCTGTGGTGGGCCGTTTTGAGCCGGTATGGGAAGGGATGGGCTGTGGTGGGCCGTGGTGGGCTGGGACAGGTCATGGTGGTCTGAGATAGCCCGTGGTAAACTGTGGTGGGCTGTGGTGGGCCGTGGTGGGCTGGGATGGGCCTTGGTGGGCTGTGGTGGGCCGTGGTGGACTGGGACAGGCTGTGGTGGGTTCTGGTGAGCTTGAGACGGGCTGTGGTGGGCTGGGACAGGCTGGGACGGGCTGTGGTGTGCTGGGACAGGCTTTGGTGGGCTGGGACGGGCTGTGGTGTGCTGGGACGGTGTGTGGTGGACTGGGATGGGCTTTGGTGGGGCGTGGTGTGCTGGGACGGGCTGTGGTTGCTGGGACGGGCTGGGACGGGCTGGGACGAGCTGGGACGGGCTGGGACGGGCTGGGACAAGCTGTAGTGTGCTGGGACGGGCTGTGGTGGGTGGGGACGGGCTGTGGTGGGCGGGGGCGGGCTGTGGTGGGCGGGGATGGGCTGTGGTGGGCGGGGACGGGCTGTGGTGGAATGGGACGGGCTGTGGTGGAATGGGACGGGCTGGGACAGGCTGTGGTGGGCTTTGGAGGGTTCTAGTGAGCTTGAGAAGGGCTGTGGTGGGCTGGAATGAGCTGGGACTGGCTCTGGTGGTCTGGAACAAGCTGTGATGTGCTGCAACGGGCTGCGGTGGGCGGGGACGGGCTGCGGTGGGCGGGGACGGGCTGCGGTGGGCGGGGACGGGCTGCGGTGGGCGGGGAAGGGCTGCGGTGGGCGGGGACGGGCTGTAGTGTGCTGGGACGGGCTGCGATGGGCTGTGACGACCTCTGGTGGTCTGGAACGGTCTGTGGTGGGCTGGGACGGGCTGTGGTGGGCTGGGACGGGCTGTGGTTGGCTGGCACGGGCTGTGGTGGGCAGGGACGGGCTGTGGTGGGCGGGGACGGTCTGTGGTGGGCTGGGACGGGCTGTGGTTGGCTGGGACGGGCTGCGGCGGGCTGCGATGGGCTGGGACGGACTGTGGTGTGCTGGGACGGGCTGTGGTGGGCTGGGGCGGGCTGTCGTGAGCCGGGGTGAGCCGTGGTGGGCTGGGGCGGGCTGTCGTGAGCCATGGCGAGCCGTGGTGGGCCGGGGCGGGCTGCGGTGGGCCGGGCCGGGCTGGCACGGGCTGCGGTGGGCTGGTATTGGCTGGCAGGGGCTGGGACGGGCTGGGACCGGCTGCGGTGGGCTGAGACGGGCTGGGACGGGCTGGGATTGGCTGGGACGAGCTGGGATAGGCTCTGGTGGTCTGGAACGAGCTGTGATGTGCTGCAACAGGCTGTGGTGGGCTGGGACGGGCTGGGATGGGCTCTGGTGGGCTGTGGTGTGATGGGACGGGCTATGGTGGGCTGGGATGGGCTGTGGTGTGCTGGGACGGGCTGTGGTGTGCTAGGACGGGCTGTGGTGTGCTGGGACAAGCTGTGGTATGCTGGGACGGGCTGGGACGGGCTGGGATGAGCTGGGACGGGCTGGGAAAAGCTGTAGTGTGCTGGGACGGGCTGTGGTGGGCTTTGGAGGGTTCTAGTGAGCTTGAGAAGGGCTGTGGTGGGCTGGGATGAGCTGGGACTGGCTCTGGTGGTCTGGAACAAGCTGTGATGTGCTGCAACGGGCTGCGGTGGGCTGGGACGGGCTGTGGTGGGCGGGGACGGGCTGCGGTGGGCGGGGACGGGCTGCGGTGGGCGGGAAGGGCTGCGGTGGGCTGGGACGGGCTGCGGTGTGCTGGGACGGGCTGCGGTGTGCTGGGACGGTCTGTGGTGGGCGGGGACGGGCTGTGGTGGGCTGGGACGGGCTGTGGTGGGCTGGCACGGGCTGTGGTGGGCGGGGACGGGCTGTGGTGGGCGGGGACGGGCTGTGGTGGGCTGGGACGGGCTGTGGTGGTCTGGAACGGTCTGTGGTGGGCTGGGACGGTCTGTGGTGGGCTGGGACGGGCTGGGACGGGCTGGGACGGGCTGCGGTGTGCTGGGACGGGCTGTGGTGGGTTGGGACGGGCAAGGACGGGCTGTGGTGGGCTGGGGCGGGCTGGGACGGGCTGGCACGGGCTGGGACGGGCCGTGGTGGGCTGGGACAGGTCGTGGTGTGCTGCGACGGGCTGGGACGGGCTCTGGTGGGCTGTGGTGTGATGGGACGGGCTGTGGTGGGCTGGGACAGGCTGTGGTGGGCTGGGACGGGCTGTGGTGTGCTGGGATGGGCTGTGGTGTGCTGGGACGGGCTGGGACGGGCTGTAGTGTGCTGGGACGGGCTGCGGTGGGTGGGGACGGGCTGTGGTGGACTGGGACGGGCTGGGACGTGCTGGGACGGGCTGTGGTGGGCTGGGACGGGCTGGGACGTGCTGTGGTGGAATGGGACGGGCTGGGACAGGCTGTGGTGGGCTTTGGTGGGTTCTAGTGAGCTTGACAAGGGCTGTGGTGGGCGGGGACGGGCTGTGGTGGGCTGTGGTGGGCTGGAACGGGCTGTGGCAAGCTGGGACGGGCTGTGGTGGACTGGGACGGGCGGGGACGGGCTCTGGTGGGCTGGGACGGGCTGTGGTGTGCTGGGACGGGCAGTGGTGGGCTGGTACGGACAGTGGTGTGCTGGGACGGGCTGTCGTGAGCTTTGGTGGGCCGTGGTTCGCTGTGGTGGGCCGTGGTGGGCTGGGACGGGCTGAGACGAGTTCTGGTGGTCTGGAACGAGCTGGGACGGGCTGTGGTGGGCTGGGACGAGCTGTGGTGGGCTGGGACGGGCTGTGTTGGGCTGGGACGGGCTGGTACGGGCTGTGGTGTGCTGGTACGGGCTGTGGTGGGCTGTGGTGGTCTGGGACGGGCTGGGACGGGCTGTGGTGGGCTGTGGTGGGTTCTGCTGAGCTTGAGACGGGCTGTGGTGGGCTGGGACGGGCTGAGACGAGTTCTGGTGGTCTGGAACGAGCTGGGACGGGCTGTGGTGGGCTGGGACGGGCTGTGGTGGGCTGGGACGGGCTGTGGTGGGCTGGCACGGTCTATGGTGGGCAGGGACAGGATGTGGTGGTCTGGGACGGTCTGTGGTGGGCTGGGACGGTCTGTGGTGGGCTGGGACGGGCTGCGGCAGGCTGCGACGGGCTGGGACGGGCTGGGACGGGCTGTGCTGGTCTGTGGTGGGCTGGGACGGGCGGGGACGGGCTGTGGTGGGCTGGGACGGGCTGTGGTGGGCTAGGGACGGGCTGTGGTGTGCTGGGACGGGCTGTGGTGGGCTGGGACGGGCTGTGGTGGTCTGGAACAGGCTGTGGTGGGTTGGGACAGCCTGGGACATGCTGGGACGGTGTGTGGTGGACTGGGATGGTCTGTGGTGGGGCGTGGTGGGCTGGGACGGGCCGTGGTGAAACATGGTGGGCTGTGGTGGGCCGTGGTGGGCCGTTTTGGGCCGGTATGGGAAGGGATGGTCTATGATGGGCCGTGGTGGGTTGGGACAGGTCATGGTGGTCTGAGATGGCCAGTGGTGAACTGTGGTAAGCTGTGGTGGGCCGTGGTGGGCTGGTATGGGCCGTGGTGGGCTGTGGTGGGCCGTTTTGAGCCGGTATGGGAAGGGATGGGCTGTGGTGGGCCGTGGTGGGCTGGGACAGGTCATGGTGGTCTGAGATAGCCCGTGGTAAACTGTGGTGGGCTGTGGTGGGCCGTGGTGGGCTGGGATGGGCCTTGGTGGGCTGTGGTGGGCCGTGGTGGACTGGGACAGGCTGTGGTGGGTTCTGGTGAGCTTGAGACGGGCTGTGGTGGGCTGGGACAGGCTGGGACGGGCTGTGGTGTGCTGGGACAGGCTTTGGTGGGCTGGGACGGGCTGTGGTGTGCTGGGACGGTGTGTGGTGGACTGGGATGGGCTTTGGTGGGGCGTGGTGTGCTGGGACGGGCTGTGGTTGCTGGGACGGGCTGGGACGGGCTGGGACGAGCTGGGACGGGCTGGGACGGGCTGGGACAAGCTGTAGTGTGCTGGGACGGGCTGTGGTGGGTGGGGACGGGCTGTGGTGGGCGGGGGCGGGCTGTGGTGGGCGGGGACGGGCTGTGGTGGGCGGGGACGGGCTGTGGTGGAATGGGACGGGCTGTGGTGGAATGGGACGGGCTGGGACAGGCTGTGGTGGGCTTTGGAGGGTTCTAGTGAGCTTGAGAAGGGCTGTGGTGGGCTGGAATGAGCTGGGACTGGCTCTGGTGGTCTGGAACAAGCTGTGATGTGCTGCAACGGGCTGCGGTGGGCGGGGACGGGCTGCGGTGGGCGGGGACGGGCTGCGGTGGGCGGGGACGGGCTGCGGTGGGCGGGGAAGGGCTGCGGTGGGCGGGGACGGGCTGTAGTGTGCTGGGACGGGCTGCGATGGGCTGTGACGACCTCTGGTGGTCTGGAACGGTCTGTGGTGGGCTGGGACGGGCTGTGGTGGGCTGGGACGGGCTGTGGTTGGCTGGCACGGGCTGTGGTGGGCAGGGACGGGCTGTGGTGGGCGGGGGACGGTCTGTGGTGGGCTGGGACGGGCTGTGGTTGGCTGGGACGGGCTGCGGCGGGCTGCGATGGGCTGGGACGGACTGTGGTGTGCTGGGACGGGCTGTGGTGGGCTGGGGCGGGCTGTCGTGAGCCGGGGTGAGCCGTGGTGGGCTGGGGCGGGCTGTCGTGAGCCATGGCGAGCCGTGGTGGGCCGGGGCGGGCTGCGGTGGGCCGGGCCGGGCTGGCACGGGCTGCGGTGGGCTGGTATTGGCTGGCAGGGGCTGGGACGGGCTGGGACCGGCTGCGGTGGGCTGAGACGGGCTGGGACGGGCTGGGATTGGCTGGGACGAGCTGGGATAGGCTCTGGTGGTCTGGAACGAGCTGTGATGTGCTGCAACAGGCTGTGGTGGGCTGGGACGGGCTGGGATGGGCTCTGGTGGGCTGTGGTGTGATGGGACGGGCTATGGTGGGCTGGGATGGGCTGTGGTGTGCTGGGACGGGCTGTGGTGTGCTAGGACGGGCTGTGGTGTGCTGGGACAAGCTGTGGTATGCTGGGACGGGCTGGGACGGGCTGGGATGAGCTGGGACGGGCTGGGAAAAGCTGTAGTGTGCTGGGACGGGCTGTGGTGGGCTTTGGAGGGTTCTAGTGAGCTTGAGAAGGGCTGTGGTGGGCTGGGATGAGCTGGGACTGGCTCTGGTGGTCTGGAACAAGCTGTGATGTGCTGCAACGGGCTGCGGTGGGCTGGGACGGGCTGTGGTGGGCGGGGACGGGCTGCGGTGGGCGGGGACGGGCTGCGGTGGGCGGGAAGGGCTGCGGTGGGCTGGGACGGGCTGCGGTGTGCTGGGACGGGCTGCGGTGTGCTGGGACGGTCTGTGGTGGGCGGGGACGGGCTGTGGTGTGCTGGGACGGGCTGTGGTGGGCTGGCACGGGCTGTGGTGGGCGGGGACGGGCTGTGGTGGGCGGGGACGGGCTGTGGTGGGCTGGGACGGGCTGTGGTGGTCTGGAACGGTCTGTGGTGGGCTGGGACGGTCTGTGGTGGGCTGGGACGGGCTGGGACGGGCTGGGACGGGCTGCGGTGTGCTGGGACGGGCTGTGGTGGGTTGGGACGGGCAAGGACGGGCTGTGGTGGGCTGGGGCGGGCTGGGACGGGCTGGCACGGGCTGGGACGGGCCGTGGTGGGCTGGGACAGGTCGTGGTGTGCTGCGACGGGCTGGGACGGGCTCTGGTGGGCTGTGGTGTGATGGGACGGGCTGTGGTGGGCTGGGACAGGCTGTGGTGGGCTGGGACGGGCTGTGGTGTGCTGGGATGGGCTGTGGTGTGCTGGGACGGGCTGGGACGGGCTGTAGTGTGCTGGGACGGGCTGCGGTGGGTGGGGACGGGCTGTGGTGGACTGGGACGGGCTGGGACGTGCTGGGACGGGCTGTGGTGGGCTGGGACGGGCTGGGACGTGCTGTGGTGGAATGGGACGGGCTGGGACAGGCTGTGGTGGGCTTTGGTGGGTTCTAGTGAGCTTGACAAGGGCTGTGGTGGGCGGGGACGGGCTGTGGTGGGCTGTGGTGGGCTGGAACGGGCTGTGGCAAGCTGGGACGGGCTGTGGTGGACTGGGACGGGCGGGGACGGGCTCTGGTGGGCTGGGACGGGCTGTGGTGTGCTGGGACGGGCAGTGGTGGGCTGGTACGGACAGTGGTGTGCTGGGACGGGCTGTCGTGAGCTTTGGTGGGCCGTGGTTCGCTGTGGTGGGCCGTGGTGGGCTGGGACGGGCCATGGTGGGCTGTGGTGGGCCGTGGTGGTGTGGCACAGGCTGTGGTGGGCTGTGGTGGGTTCTGGTGAGCTTGAGATGGGCTGTGGTGGGCTGGGACAGGCTGGCACTGGCTGTGGTGGGCTTGGACGGGCTGTGGTGGGCTGGGACGGGCTGTGGTGGGCTGGGACGGGCTGTGGTGGGCTGGGACGAGCTGTGGTGGGCTGTGGTGGGCTGTGGTGGTCTGGGATGGGCTGGGACGGGCTGTGGTGGGCTGGTACGGGCTGTGGTGGGCTGGTATGGGCTGTGGTGTGCTGGTACGGGCTGTGGTGGGCTGTGGTGGGCTGTGGTGGGCTGGGACGGGCTGAGACGAGTTCTGGTGGTCTGGAACGAGCTGGGACGGGCTGTGGTGGGCTGGGACGAGCTGTGGTGGGCTGGGACGGGCTGTGTTGGGCTGGGACGGGCTGGTACGGGCTGTGGTGTGCTGGTACGGGCTGTGGTGGGCTGTGGTGGTCTGGGACGGGCTGGGACGGGCTGTGGTGGGCTGTGGTGGGTTCTGCTGAGCTTGAGACGGGCTGTGGTGGGCTGGGACGGGCTGAGACGAGTTCTGGTGGTCTGGAACGAGCTGGGACGGGCTGTGGTGGGCTGGGACGGGCTGTGGTGGGCTGGGACGGGCTGTGGTGGGCTGGCACGGTCTATGGTGGGCAGGGACAGGATGTGGTGGTCTGGGACGGTCTGTGGTGGGCTGGGACGGTCTGTGGTGGGCTGGGACGGGCTGCGGCAGGCTGCGACGGGCTGGGACGGGCTGGGACGGGCTGTGCTGGTCTGTGGTGGGCTGGGACGGGCGGGGACGGGCTGTGGTGGGCTGGGACGGGCTGTGGTGGGCTAGGGACGGGCTGTGGTGTGCTGGGACGGGCTGTGGTGGGCTGGGACGGGCTGTGGTGGGGCGTGGTGGGTTGGGACGGACCGTGGTGAACCGTGGTGGGCCGTGGTGGGCCGTTTTGGGCCGGTATGGGAAGGGATGGTCTATGATGGGCCGTGGTGGGTTGGGACAGGTCATGGTGGTCTGAGATGGCCAGTGGTGAACTGTGGTAAGCTGTGGTGGGCCGTGGTGGGCTGGTATGGGCCGTGGTGGGCTGTGGTGGGCCGTTTTGAGCCGGTATGGGAAGGGATGGGCTGTGGTGGGCCGTGGTGGGCTGGGACAGGTCATGGTGGTCTGAGATAGCCCGTGGTAAACTGTGGTGGGCTGTGGTGGGCCGTGGTGGGCTGGGATGGGCCTTGGTGGGCTGTGGTGGGCCGTGGTGGACTGGGACAGGCTGTGGTGGGTTCTGGTGAGCTTGAGACGGGCTGTGGTGGGCTGGGACAGGCTGGGACGGGCTGTGGTGTGCTGGGACAGGCTTTGGTGGGCTGGGACGGGCTGTGGTGTGCTGGGATGGGCTGTGGTGGGCGGGGACGGGCTGTGGTGGTCTGGAACAGGCTGTGGTGGGTTGGGACAGGCTGGGACATGCTGGGACGGTCTGTGGTGGACAGGGATGGTCTGTGGTGTGCTGGGACGGTGTGTGGTGGACTGGGATGGGCTGTGGTGGGGCGTGGTGTGCTGGGACGGGCTGTGGTGTGCTGGGACGGGCTGGGACGGGCTGGGACGAGCTGGGACGGGCTGGGACAAGCTGTAGTGTGCTGGGACGGGCTGTGGTGGGTGGGGACGGGCTGTGGTGGGCGGGGGCGGGCTGTGGTGGGCGGGGACGGGCTGTGGTGGGCGGGGACGGGCTGTGGTGGAATGGGACGGGCTGTGGTGGAATGGGACGGGCTGGGACAGGCTGTGGTGGGCTTTGGAGGGTTCTAGTGAGCTTGAGAAGGGCTGTGGTGGGCTGGAATGAGCTGGGACTGGCTCTGGTGGTCTGGAACAAGCTGTGATGTGCTGCAACGGGCTGCGGTGGGCGGGGACGGGCTGCGGTGGGCGGGGACGGGCTGCGGTGGGCGGGGACGGGCTGCGGTGGGCGGGGAAGGGCTGCGGTGGGCGGGGACGGGCTGTAGTGTGCTGGGACGGGCTGCGATGGGCTGTGACGACCTCTGGTGGTCTGGAACGGTCTGTGGTGGGCTGGGACGGGCTGTGGTGGGCTGGGACGGGCTGTGGTTGGCTGGCACGGGCTGTGGTGGGCAGGGACGGGCTGTGGTGGGCGGGGACGGTCTGTGGTGGGCTGGGACGGGCTGTGGTTGGCTGGGACGGGCTGCGGCGGGCTGCGATGGGCTGGGACGGACTGTGGTGTGCTGGGACGGGCTGTGGTGGGCTGGGGCGGGCTGTCGTGAGCCGGGGTGAGCCGTGGTGGGCTGGGGCGGGCTGTCGTGAGCCATGGCGAGCCGTGGTGGGCCGGGGCGGGCTGCGGTGGGCCGGGCCGGGCTGGCACGGGCTGCGGTGGGCTGGTATTGGCTGGCAGGGGCTGGGACGGGCTGGGACCGGCTGCGGTGGGCTGAGACGGGCTGGGACGGGCTGGGATTGGCTGGGACGAGCTGGGATAGGCTCTGGTGGTCTGGAACGAGCTGTGATGTGCTGCAACAGGCTGTGGTGGGCTGGGACGGGCTGGGATGGGCTCTGGTGGGCTGTGGTGTGATGGGACGGGCTATGGTGGGCTGGGATGGGCTGTGGTGTGCTGGGACGGGCTGTGGTGTGCTAGGACGGGCTGTGGTGTGCTGGGACAAGCTGTGGTATGCTGGGACGGGCTGGGACGGGCTGGGATGAGCTGGGACGGGCTGGGAAAAGCTGTAGTGTGCTGGGACGGGCTGTGGTGGGCTTTGGAGGGTTCTAGTGAGCTTGAGAAGGGCTGTGGTGGGCTGGGATGAGCTGGGACTGGCTCTGGTGGTCTGGAACAAGCTGTGATGTGCTGCAACGGGCTGCGGTGGGCTGGGACGGGCTGTGGTGGGCGGGGACGGGCTGCGGTGGGCGGGGACGGGCTGCGGTGGGCGGGAAGGGCTGCGGTGGGCTGGGACGGGCTGCGGTGTGCTGGGACGGGCTGCGGTGTGCTGGGACGGTCTGTGGTGGGCGGGGACGGGCTGTGGTGTGCTGGGACGGGCTGTGGTGGGCTGGCACGGGCTGTGGTGGGCGGGGACGGGCTGTGGTGGGCGGGGACGGGCTGTGGTGGGCTGGGACGGGCTGTGGTGGTCTGGAACGGTCTGTGGTGGGCTGGGACGGTCTGTGGTGGGCTGGGACGGGCTGGGACGGGCTGGGACGGGCTGCGGTGTGCTGGGACGGGCTGTGGTGGGTTGGGACGGGCAAGGACGGGCTGTGGTGGGCTGGGGCGGGCTGGGACGGGCTGGCACGGGCTGGGACGGGCTGTGGTGGGCTAGGGACGGGCTGTGGTGTGCTGGGACGGGCTGTGGTGGGCTGGGACGGGCTGTGGTGGGGCGTGGTGGGTTGGGACGGACCGTGGTGAACCGTGGTGGGCCGTGGTGGGCCGTTTTGAGCCGGTATGGGAAGGGATGGGCTGTGGTGGGCCGTGGTGGGCTGGGACAGGTCATGGTGGTCTGAGATGGCCCGTGGTGAACTGTGGTGGGCTGTGGTGGGCCGTGGTGGGCTGTGGTGGGCCGTGGTGGTCTGGGACAGGCTGTGGTGGACTTTGGTGGGTTCTAGTGAGCTTGAGATGGGATGGGATGGGCTCTGGTGGTCTGGAACGAGCTGTGATGTGCTGCAACAGGCTGTGGTGGGCTGGGACGGGCTGTGGTGTGCTGGGACGGGCTGTGGTGTGCTGGGACGGGCTGTGGTGTGCTGGAACGGGCGTGAACAGGCTGTGGTGGGCTGGGATGGGCTGGGATGGGCTGGCACGGGCTGGGACGGGCTGTGCAGGGCTAGGGACGGGCTGTGGTGTGCTGGGACGGGCTGTGGTGTGCTGGGACAGGCTGGGACGAGCTGGGACGGGCTGGGACAAGCTGTAGTGTGCTGGGACGGGCTGCGGTGGGCGGGGACGGGCTGTGGTGGGCTGGGTCGGGCTGGGACGGGCTGGGACAAGCTGTAGTGTGCTGGGACGGGCTGTGGTGGGCGGGGATGGGCTGTGGTGGAATGGGACGGGCTGTGGTGGACTGGGACGGGCTGGGACGTGCTGGGACGGGCTGTGGTGGAATGGGACGGGCTGTGGTGGAATGGGACGGGCTGGGACAGGCTGTGGTGGGCTGGGACGGGCTGGGACGGGCTGTGGTGGGCCAGGATGGGCTGTGGTGGGCCGGGACATTCTGTGGTGGGCTGGGACGGGCTAGGACGGGATCTGGTGGGCTGGGACGGGCTTTGGTGGGCTGGGACGGGCTGTGTTGTGCGGGGACGGGCTGTGGCTGGCGGTGACGGGCTGTGGTGGGCTGGGACAGGCTGGGAAGGGCTGTGGTGTGCGGTGACGGTCTGTAGTGAGCTGGGACAGGCTGGGAAGAGCGGTGGTGGGCTGTGGTGGGCTGGAATGGTTTGTGGTGATCTGGAACGGGCTGTGATGGGCTGGGACGGGCTGGGACATGCTGGTACAGTCTGTGGTGGACTAGGACGGTCTGTGGTTTGGTGGGACGGGCTGTGGTGGGCGGGGACGGGCTGTGGTGGGCGGGGACGGACTGTGGTGGGTGGGGACGGGCTGTGGTGGTCTGGAACGGTCTGTGGTGGGCTGGGACGGTCTGTGGTGGGCTGGGACGGTCTGTGGTGGGCTGGAACGGTCTGTGGTGGGCTGGGACGGGCTGCGGCAGGCTGCGACGGGCTGGGACGGGCTGGGACGCGCTGTGGTGTGCTGGGACAGGCTGTGCTGGTCTGTGGTGGGCTGGGACGGGCGTGAACGGGCTGTGGTGGGCTGGGATGGGCTGGGACGGGCTGTGCAGGGCTAGGGACGGGCTGTGGTGTGCTGGGACGGGCTGTGGTGTGCTGGGACGGGCTGGGACGAGCTGGGAGGGGCTGGGACAAGCTGTAGTGTGCTGGGACAAGCTGCGGTGGGCGGGGACGGGCTGTGGTGGGCTGGGACGGGCTGGGACGGGCTGGGACAAGCTGTAGTGTGCTGGGACGGGCTGCGGTGGGGGGGGGACGGGCTGTGGTGGGCGGGGACGGGCTGTGGTGGACTGGGACGGGCTGGGACGGGCTGTGGTGGGCCAGGATGGGCTGTGGTGGGCCGGGACATTCTGTGGTGGGCTGGGACGGGCTGGGACGGGCTGTGGTGGGCTGGGACGGGCTTTGGTGGGCGGGGACGGGCTGTGGTGGGCGGTGACGATCTGTGGTGGGCTGGGACGGTCTGTGGTGGGCTGGGACGGTCTGTTGTGGGCTGGGACGGTCTGTGGTGGGCTGGGACGGTCTGTGGTGGGCTGGGACGGTCTGTGGTGGGCTGGGACGGGCTGCGGCGGGCTGCGATGTGCTGGCACGGGCTGGGACGGGCTGTGGTGGGCTAGGGACGGGCTGTGGTGTGCTGGGACGGGCTGTGGTGTGCTGGGACGGGCTGGGACAAGCTGTAGTGTGCTGGGACGGGCTGCGGTGGGCGGGGACGGGCTGTGGTGGGCTGGGACGGGCGGGACGGGCTGGGACAAGCTGTAGTGTGCTGGGACGGGCTGTGGTGGGCGGGGACAGGCTGTGGTGGGCGGGAACGGGCTGTGGTGGACTGGGACGGGCTGGGACGTGCTGGGACGGGCTGTGGTGGAATGGGACAGGCTGTGGTGGAATGGGACGGGCTGGGACAGGCTGTGGTGGGCTGGGACGGGCTGTGGTGGGCTGGCACGGTCTATGGTGGGCAGGGACAGGATGTGGTGGGCTGGGACGGGCTGTGGTGGGCTGGGACGGGCTGTGGTGGGCTGGGACGGGCTGCGGCAGGCTGCGACGGGCTGTGGTGGGCCGTGGTGGGCTGGGTCGGGTTGTGGTGAACCGTGGTGGGCCGTTTTGGGCCGGGATGGGAAGGGGTGGGCTGTGGTGGGCTGGGACAGGTCATTGTGCGCTGAGACGGCCTGTGGTGAGCTTTGGTGGGCCGTGGTTCGCTGTGGTGAGCCGTGGTGGGCTGGGACGGGCCATGGTGGGCTGTGGTGGGCCGTGGTGGTCTGGGACAGGCTGTGGTGGGTTCTGGTGAGCTTTAGACGGGCTGTGGTGGGCTGGGACAGGCTGGGACGAGCTCTGGTGGTCTGGGACAGGCTGTGGTGGGCTCGGACGTGCTGGGACGGGCCATGGTGGGCCGTGGTGGGCTGGGACGGGCCGTGGTGGGCTGGGACGGGCTCGGATGGACTGGGACGGGCTGCGGTGGGCTGGAACGGGCTGTGGTGAGGTGGGACGGGCTTTGGTGGGGCGTGGTGGGCTGGGACGGGCCGTGGTGAACCGTGGTGGGCTGTGGTGGGCCGTGGTGGGCCGTTTTGGGCCGGTATGGGAAGGGATGGTCTATGTTGGGCCGTGGTGGGCTGGGACAGGTCATGGTGGTCTGAGATGGCCCGTGGTGAACTGTGGTGGGCTGTGGTGCGCCGTGGTGGGCTGTGGTGGGCCGTGGTGGGCCGTTTTGAGCCGGTATGGGAAGGGATGGGCTGTGGTGGGTCGTGGTGGGCTGGGACAGGTCATGGTGGTCTGAGATGGCCCGTGGTGAACTGTGGTAAGCTCTGGTGGGCCGTGGTGGGCTGGTATGGGCCGTGGTGGGCTGTGGTGGGCCGTTTTGAGCCGGTATGGGAAGGGATGGGCTGTGGTGGGCCGTGGTGGGCTGGGACAGGTCATGGTGGTCTGAGATGGCCCGTGGTAAACTGTGGTGGGCTGTGGTGGGCCGTGGTGGGCTGGGATGGGCCTTGGTGGGCTGTGGTGGGCCGTGGTGGTCTGGGACAGGCTGTGGTGGGTTCTGGTGAGCTTGAGACGGGCTGTGGTGGGCTGGGACAGGCTGGGACGGGATCTGGTGGGCTGGGACGGGCTGTGCTGTGCTGGGACGGGCTTTGGTGGGCTGGGACGGGCTGTGGTGTGCTGGGACGGGCTGTGGTGGGCGGGGACGGGCTGTGGTGGTCTGGAACAGGCTGTGGTGGGTTGGGACAGGCTGGGACATGCTGGGACGGTGTGTGGTGGACAGGGATGGTCTGTGGTGTGCTGGGACGGGCTGTGGTGGGCAGGGATGGGCTGTGGTGGGGCGTGGTGGGCTGGGACGGGCCGTGGTGAACCGTGGTGGGCTGTGGTGGGCCGTGGTGGGCCGTTTTGGGCCGGTATGGGAAGGGATGTGCTGTGGTGGGCCGTGGTGGGCTGGGACAAGTCATGGTGGTCTGAGATGGCCCGTGGTGGGCTGTGGTGGGCCGTGGTGGGCTGGGACAGGCCGTGGTGGGCTGGGACGGGCTGGGACGGGCTATGGTGGTCTGGAACGAGCTGTGATGTGCTGCAATGAACTGTGGTGGGCTGGGAAGGGCTGTGGTGGGCTGGGACGGGCTGGGACGGGCTGTGGTGGGCTGTGGTGGGCTGGGACGGGCTGGGACGGGCTCTGGTGGGCTGTGGTGGGCTGGGACGGGCTGTGGTGTTCTGGGACGGGCTGTGGTGTTCTGGGACGAGCTGTTGTGTGCTGGGACGGGCTGGGACGGGTTGGGATGAGTTGTAGTGTGCTGGGACGGCCTTTGGTGGGTAGGGACGGGCTGTGGTGTGCTGGGACGGGCTGTTGTGGGCGGGGACGGGCCGTGGTGGGCTATGGTGGGCCGTGCTGGGCTGGGACGGGTCCTGGTGGGCTGGGAAGGGCCGTGGTGGACTGGGACGGGCCGTGGTGGGCTGGGACGGGCCGCGACGGGCTGTGGTGGGCTGGGACGGGCTGTGGTCGACGGGGACGGGCTGGGACGGGCTGTGGTGGGCGGGGACGGGCTGTGGTGGGCTCTGGTGGGCTGGAACGGGCTGTGGCAAGCTGGGACGGGCTGTGGTGGACTGGGACGGGCGGGGACGGGCTGTGGTGGGCTGGGATGGGCCGTGGTGGGCTGGGACGGGCAGTGGTGGGCTGGGACGGGCAGTGGTGTGCTGGGACGGGCTGTAGTGAGCTTTGGTGACCCGTGGTTCGCTGTGGTGGGCCATGGTGGGCTGGGACGGGCCATGGTGGGCTGTGGTGGGCCGTGGTGGTCTGGGACAGGCTGTGGTGGGCTGTGGTGGGTTCTGGTGAGCTTGAGATGGGCTGTAGTGGACTGGGACGGGCTGACACTGGCTGTGGTGGGCTTGGACGGGCTGTGGTGGGCTGGGACGGGCTGTGGTGGGCTGGGACGAGCTGTGGTGGGCTGGGACGGGCTGTGGTGGGCTGGGACGGGCTGTGGTGGGCTGGGACGGGCTGTGGTGGGCTGGGACGGGCTGTGGTGGACTGGGACGGGCTGTGTTGGGCTGGGACGGGCTGGTACGGGCTGTGGTGTGCTGGTACGGGCTGTGGTGGGCTGTGGTGGTCTGGGACGGGCTGTGGTGGGCTGTGGTGGGTTCTGCTGAGCTTGAGACGGGCTGTGGTGGGCTGGGACGGGCTGAGACGAGTTCTGGTGGTCTGGAACGAGCTGGGACGGGCTGTGGTGTGCTGGGACGGGCTGTGGTGTGCTGGGACGGGCTGTGGTGTGCTGGGACGGGCTGTGGTGGGCTGGGACGGGCTGTGGTGTGCTGGGACGGGCTGTGGTGGGCTGGGACGGGCTGTGGTGGGCTGGGACGGGCTGTGGTGTGCTGGGCCGTGGTGTGCTGGGACAAGCTGTGGTGGGCTGGGACGGGCTGTGGTGGGCTGGGACGGGCTGTGGTGGGCTGGGACGGGCTGTGGTGTGCTGGGACAGGCTGTGGTGGGCGGAGAGGGGCTGTGGTGGGCGGGGACGGGCTGTGGTGGGCTGGGACGGGCTGTGGTGGGCTGGGACGGGCTGTGGTGGGCGGAGACGGGCTGTGGTGGGCGGGGACGGGCTGTCGTGGGCTGGGACGGTCTGTGGTGGGCTGGGACGGGCTGTGGTGGGGTGGGACGGGCTGTGGTGGTCTGGAACAGGCTGTGGTGGGTTGGGACAGGCTGGGACATGCTGGGACGGTGTGTGGTGGACTGGGATGGTCTGCGGTGGGGCGTGGTGGGCTGGGACGGGCCGTGGTGAACCGTGGTGGGCTGTGGTGGGCCGTGGTGGGCCGTTTTGAGCCGGTATGGGAAGGGGTGGGCGGTGGTGGGCCGTGGTGGGCTGGGACGGGTCGTGGTGGGCTGGGACGAGCTGTGGTGGGCTGTGGCGGACCGTGGTGGGCTGTGGCGGGCTGGAATAAGCTGTGGCGAGCTGGGACGGGCTGTGGTAAGCTGGGGCGGGCTGTGGTGGGCTGGGACGGGCTGTGGTAAACTGGGACGGGTTGGGATGGGCTGGGACAGGCTGGGACGGGCTATTGTGGAATGGGACTGGCTGTGGTGGGCTGGGACTGGCTGTGGTGGGCTGGGACGGGCTGGGACGAGCTGGGACTGGATGGGACGGGCTGGGATGGGCTGTGGTGGGCTGGGACGGGCTGTGGTGGGCCGTGGTGGGCGGGGATGGGCCGTGGTGAACTGTGGTGGGCCGTGTTGGGCCGTTTTGGGCCGGGATGGGAAGGGGTGGGCTGTGGTGGGCCGTGGTGGGCTGGGACAGGTCGTGGTGTGCTGGGACGGGCCGTGGTGGGCTGGGACGGGCCGTGGTGGGCTGTGGTGGGCCGTGGTTCGCAGTGGTGGGCCGTGGTGGGCTGGGACGGGCCGTGGTTATCTGTGGTGGGCCGTGGCGGTCTGGTACGGGCTATGGTGGGCTGTGGTGGGTTCTGGTGAGCTTGAGATGGGCTGTGGTGGGCTGGGATAGGCTGGGACGAGCTCTGGTGGTCTGGGACAGGCTGTGGTGGGCTCGGACGGGCTGGGACGGGCCGTGGTGGGCCGTGGTGGGCTGGGACGGGCCGTGGTGGGCTGGGACGGGCTCGGATGGACTGGGACGGGCTGTGGTGGGCTGGAACGGGCTGTGGTGAGGTGGGACGGGCTGTGGTGGGGCGTGGTGGGCTGGGACGGGCCGTGGTGAACCGTGGTGGGCTGTGGTGGGCCGTGGTGGGCCGTTTTGGGCCGGTATGGGAAGGGATGGTCTATGTTGGGCCGTGGTGGGCTGGGACAGGTCATGGTGGGCTGAGACGGCCCGTGGTGAACTGTGGTGGGCTGTGGTGGGCTGTGGTGGGCTGTGGTGGGCTGTGGTGAACTGTGGTGGGCTGTGGTGGGCTGTGGTGGTCTGGGACAGGCTGTGGTGGGCTTTGGTGGGTTCTTGTGAGCTTCAGATGGGATGTGGTGGGCTGGGACGGGCTGCGACGGGCTCTGGTGGTCTGGAACGATCTGTGATGTGCTGCAATGGGCTGTGGTGGGCTGGGAAGGGCTGTGGTGGGCTGGGACGGGCTGGGACGGCCTCTGGTGGGCTGTGGTGGGCTGGGACGGGCTGTGTTGGGCTGGCACAGGCTATGGTGGGCGGGGACGGGCTGTGGTGGTCTGGAACGGTCTGTGGTGGGCTGGGACGGTCTGTGGCGGGCTGGGACGGGCTGCGGCAGGCTGCGACGGGCTGGGACGGGCTGGGACGGGCTGTGCTGGTCTGTGGTGGGCTGGGACGGGCTGTGGTGGGCTAGGGACAGGCTTTGGTGTGCTGGGACGGGCTGTGGTGGGCTGGGACAGGCTGTGGTGGTCTGGAACAGGCTGTGGTGGGTTGGGACAGGCTGGGACATGCTGGGACGGTGTGTGGTGGACTGGGATGGTCTGTGGTTGGGCGTGGTGGGCTGGGACGGGCCGTGGTGGGCCGTGGTGGGCTGGGACGGGCCGTGGTGGGCTGGGACGGGCTGTGGTGGTCTGGAACAGGCTGTGGTGGGTTGGAACGGGCTGTGGTGAGGTGGGACGGGCTTTGGTGGGGCGTGGTGGGCTGGGACGGGCCGTGGTGAACCGTGGTGGGCCGTGGTGGGCCGTGGTGGGCCGTTTTGGGCCGGTATGGGAAGGGATGGTCTATGTTGGGCCGTGGTGGGCTGGGACAGGTCATGGTGGGCTGAGACGGCCCGTGGTGAACTGTGGTGGGCTGTGGTGGGCCGTGGTGGGCTGTGGTGGGCCGTGGTGAACTGTGGTGGGCTGTGGTGGGCTGTGGTGGGCCGTGGTGGTCTGGGACAGGCTGTGGTGGGCTTTGGTGGGTTCTTGTGAGCTTCAGATGGGATGTGGTGGGCTGGGACGGGCTGCGACGGGCTCTGGTGGTCTGGAACAATCTGTGATGTGCTGCAATGGGCTTTGGTGGGCTGGGAAGGGCTGTGGTGGGCTGGGACGGGCTGGGACGGCCTCTGGTGGGCTGTGGTGGGCTGGGACGGGCTGTGGTGGGCTGGGACGGGCTGTGGTGTGCTGGGACGGGCTGTGGTGGGCTGTGTTGGGCTGGGACGGGCTGGGACGGGATGGGACGGGATGGGATGAGCTGTGGTTTGCTGGGATGGGCTGTGGTGGGCGGGGACGGGGCTGTGGTGGGCGGGGACGGGCTGTGGTGGACTGTGGTGGGCTGGGACGGGCTGTGGTGGGCGGGGACGGGCTGTTACAGGCTGGGACGGGCTTGGACGAGCTGTGGTCGGCTGGGACGGGCTGTGGTGGGCTGGGACGGGCTGTGGTTGGCTGGGACGGGCTGCTGTGGGCTGGGACGGGCTGGGACGGGCTGGGACGGGCTGGGACAGGCTGCGATAGGCTGAGAAAGGCTGTGGTGGCCTGGGATATTCTGTGGTGGGCTGTGTTGGGCTCTGGTGGTCTGGAACTAGCTGTAGTAGGGCTGGGACGGGCTGTGGTGGGCCGGGACGGGCTGTGGTGGGCTTGGACAGGCTGTGGTGGGCTGGGACGGGCTGTGATGGGCCGGGACAGGCTGTGGTTTGCGGAGACGGGCTGCGGTGGGTGGGGACGGGCTGTGGTGGGCTGGGACGGTCTGGGACAGGCTGTGGTGGGCTGGGACGGGCTGGGACGGGCTGTGGTGGGCTGGGACGGGCCGTGGTGGGCCGTGGTGGGCTGGGACGGGCTGGGACGGGCTATGGTGGGCTGGGATGGCCTTGGACGGGCTGTGGTGGGCGGGGACGGGCTGTGGTGGGCTGGGACGGGTTGTGGAGGGCTGCGACGGGCTGTGGTGAGCTTTGGTAAGCTGGGACGGGTTGTGGTGGGCTAGGACGGGTTGTGGTGGGCTGAGACGGGCTATGGTGGGCTGGGACGGGCTGTGGTGGGTTGTGGTGAGCTGGGACAGGCTGGGACGGGCTGTGGTGGGCTGGGACGGGCTGTGGTGGGCTGGGACGGGCTGGGACGGGCCGTGGTGAGCTGGGACGGGCCGTGGTGGGCTGGAACGGTCTCTGGTGGGCTGGGACAGGCTGTGGTGGGCTGGGACGAGCTGTAGTAGGACGGGACGGGCCCTGGTGGGCCGGGACGGGCCATGGTGGGTTGTTATGGGCCGTGGTGGGCTGGGACAGGCTGTGGTGGGCTGTGGTGGACCGTGGTGGGCTGGGACAGGCTGTGGTGGACCGTGGTGGGCTGGGACGGGCTGTGGTAAGCTGGACGGGATGTGGTAAGCTGGGACGGGCTGTCGTGGCCTGGGACTGGCTGGGACGGGCCGTGGTGAGCTGGGACGGGCCGTGGTAGGCTGGCACGGGCCGTGGTGGGCTGGGACAGGCCGTGGTGGGCCGGGACGGGCCGTGGTGGGCCGGGACAGGCCGTGGTGGGCCGGGATGGGCCGTGGCGGGCTGGGACGAACTGTGGTGGGCTGTGGTGGGCTGGGACGGGCTGTGGCGGGCTGGAACGAACTGTGGCGGGTTGGGACGGGCCGTGGCGGGCTGGGACGGGCCGTGGTGGGCTGGGAAGGGCTGTGGTGGGCTGGGATGGGCTGGGACGGGCTGGGACGTGCTGTGGTGGGCTATGGTGGGCTGTGGTGGGCTGGGACGGGCTGTGGTGGCCTCTGGTGGGCTGGGACGGGCTGTGGTGGGCTGGGACGGGCTGTGGTGAGCTGGGATAGGCTGAGACAGGCTGTGGTGGGCTGGGACGGGCTCTGGTGGTCTGGACCTGGCTGTGGTGGGCTGGGACGGGCTGTGGTGGGCGGGGATGAAATGTGGTGGGCGGAGACGGGCTGTGGTGTGCTGGGACGGGCTGTGGTGGGCTGGGACGGTCTGTGGTGGGCTGGGACGGTCTGTGGTGGGCTGGGACGGGCAGCGACGGGCTGCGACAGGCTGGGACGTGCTGTGATGTGCTGGGACAGGCTGTGCTGGTCTGTGGTGGGCTGGGACGGCCGGGGACGGGCTGTGGTGGGCTGGGATGGGCTGGGACGGGCTGTGTTGGGCTAGGGACGGGCTGTGGTGTGCTGGGACGGGCTGTGGTGGGCTGGGACGGGCTGTGGTGGTCTGGAACAGGCTGTGGTGGGTTGGGACAGGCTGGGAGATGCTGGGACGGTGTGTGGTGGACTGGGATGGTCTGAGGTGTGCGGGGACGGGCTGTGGTGGGCAGGGATGGGCTGTGGTGGGGCGTGGTGGGCTGGGACGGGCCGTGGTGAACCGTGGTGGGCTGTGATTGGCTGTGGTGGGCCGTTTTAAGCCCGTATGGGAAGGGATGGGCTGTGGTGGGCCGTGGTGCGCTGGGACAGGCTGTGGTGGACTTTGGTGGGTTCTAGTTAGCTTGAGATGGGCTGGGACGGGCTGGGATGGGCTCTGGTGGTCTGGAACGAGCTGTGATGTGCTGCAACAGGCTGTGGTGGGCTGGGACGGGCTGGGACGGGCTCTGGTGGGCTGTGGTGTGATGGGACGGGCTATGGTGGGCTGGGACGGGCTGTGGTGTGCTGGGACAAGCTGTGGTGGGCTGGGACGGGCTGGGACGGGCTGGGACGGGCTGTGGTGGGCTGGGACGGGCTGTGGTGGCCTGGGACGGGCTGTGGTGGGCTGGGACGAGCTGTGGTGTGCTGGGACGGGCTGTGGTGGGCTGGGACGGGCTGTGGTGGGCTGGGACGGGCTGTGGTGGGCAGGGACGGGCTGCGGTGGGCGGGCCGGGCCGTGGTGAACCGTGGTGGGCTGTGGTGGGCCGTTTTGGGCCGGGATTGGAAGGGGTGGGCTGGGACGAGCCGTGGTGGGCTGTGGTGGGCTGTGGTGGGCTGGGACGGGCCGTGGTGGGCTGTGGTGGGCTGTGATGGTCTGGGAAGGGCTGTGGTGGGCTGTTGTGGGTCCTGGTGAGCGTGAGACGGGCTGTGGTGGGCTGGGACGGGTTGTGGTGTGCTTGGACGGGTTCGGACGGGCTGGGGCGAGCTGTGGTGGCCTGTGGTGGGCTGTGGTAGGCTGGGACAGGCTTTGGTGGGCTGGGACGGGTTGTGGTGGGCTGGGACGGGCTTTGGTGGGCGGGGACGGGCTGGGACAGGCTGGGACGGGCTGGGACGAGCTGTGGTCGGCTGGGACAGGCTGCTGTGGGCTGGGACGGGCTGGGATGGGCTGAGACAGGCTGGGATAGGCTGAGATAGGCTGTTGTGGCCTGGGACATTCTGTGGTGGGCTGTGGTGGGCTCTGGTGGTCTGGAACGGGCTGTGGTTGGGCTGGGACGGGCTGGGACAAGCTGCGGTGGGCAGGGACGGGCTGTGGTGGGCGGAGACGGGCTGTGGTGGGCGGGGACGGGCTGTGGTGGGCGGGGACGGGCTGCGGTGCGCTGGGACCAACTGGGAAGGGCTGTGGTGGGCGGTGACGGGCTGTGGTGGGCTGGGACAAGTTATGAAGGGCTGTGGTGAGCTGTGGTGGGCTGGAAGGGGCTGGGACGGGCTGTGGTGGGCTGGGACGGCCTTTGGTGGGCTCGGACGGTCTGTGGTGGGCTGCAACGGGCTGGGATGAGCTGGGACAGGCTGGGACGGGTTGTGGTGGGCTGGGACGGGCTGGGACGGGCTGTGGTGGGTTGTGGTGGACTGGGACGGTCTGTGGTGTGCTGGGACGGGCTGTGGTGGGCTGCGACTAGCTGCGATGGGCTGGGACGGTCTGGGACGGGCTGTGGTGGGCTGTGGTGGGCTGTGGTGGGCTGGGACGGGCTGTGGTGGGCTGGGACAGGCTGGGATAGGCTGAGACAGGCTGTGGTGGGCTGGGACGGGCTCTGGTGGTCTGGACCGGGCTGTGGTGGGCGGGGATGAACTGTGGTGGGCGGGGATGGGCTGTGGTGGGCGGAGACGGGTTGTGGTTGGCTGGGACGGGCTGTGGTGGGCTGGGACATTCTGTGGTGGCTGCGACGGGCTGGGACGGGCTGGGACGGGCTGTGGTGGGCTGGGACGGGCTGTGGTGGGCTGGGACGGGCTGTGGTGGGCTGTGGTGGGCTGTGGTGAACTGGGACGAGCTGGGACTGGCTGGGACGGGCTGGGATGGGCTGTGGTAGGCTGTAACTTGCTGTGGTCGGCTGGGACAGGCTGTGGTAAACTGGGACGGGCTGGGACTGGCTGTGGTGGGCTGGGACAGGCTGCGACGGGCTGGGACGGGCTGTGGTGGGCTGGGACGGGCTGTGGTGGGCTGGGACGGGCTGTGGTGGGCTGGGACTGGCTGTGGTGGGCTGGGACGAGCTGGGACTGGCTGGGACGGGCTGGGATGGGCTGTGGTGGGCTGGGACAAGCTGCGGTGGGCCGTGGTGGGCGGGCCGGGCTGTGGTGGGCTGTGGTGGGCCGTTTTGGGCCGGGATTGGAAGGGGTGGGCTGGGACGGGCCGTGGTGGGCTGGGACGGGCCGTGGTGGGCTGGGACGGGCCGTGGTGGGCCGTGGTGGGCTGTGGTGGGCTGTGATGGTCTGGGAAGGGCTGTGGTGGGCTGTTGTGGGTCCTGGTGAGCTTGAGACGGGCTGTGGTGGGCTGGGACGGGTTGTGGTGTGCTTGGACGGGTTCGGACGGGCTGGGACGAGCTGTGGTGGCCTGTGGTGGGCTGTGGTAGGCTGGGACAGGCTGTGGTGGGCTGGGACGGGCTGTGGTGGGCTGGGACGGGCTTTGGTGGGCGGGGACGGGCTGGGACGAGCTGTGGTGGGCTGGGACGGGCTGCTGTGGGCTGGGACGGGCTGGGACGGGCTGAGACGGGCTGGGATAGGCTGAGATAGGCTGTTGTGGCCTGGGACATTCTGTGGTGGGCTGTGGTGGGCTCTGGTGGTCTGGAACGGGCTGTGGTGGGCTGGGACGGGCTGGGACAAGCTGCGGTGGGCAGGGACGGGCTGTGGTGGGCGGGGACGGGCTGTGGTGGGCGGTGACGGGCTGTGGTGGGCGGTGATGGGCTGTGGTGGGCTGGGACCAACTGGGAAGGGCTGTGGTGGGCGGTGACGGGCTGTGGTGGGCTGGGACAGGCTGGGAAGGGCTGTGGTGGGCTGGAACGGGCTGTGGTGGGCTGGAACGGGCTGTGGTGGTCTGGAACGGGCTGTGATGGGCTGAGACGGGCTGGGACGTGCTGGGACGGGCTGTGGTGGACTGGGACGGTCTGTGGTGTGCTTGGACGGTCTGTGGTGGGCTGCAACGGGCTGGGATGAGCTGGGACAGGCTGGGACGGGTTGTGGTGTGCTGGGACAGGCTATGGTGGGCTGGGACGGGCTGGGACGGGCTGTGGTGGGTTGTGGTGGACTGGGACGGTCTGTGGTGTGCTGGGACAGGCTGTGGTGGGCTGTGACAAGCTGCGATGGGCTGGGACGGTCTGGGACGGGCTGTGGTGGGCTGTGGTGGGCTGTGGTGGGCTGGGACTGGCTGGGACGGGCTGTGGTGGGCTGGGACAGGCTGGGATAGGCTGAGACAGGCTGTGGTGGGCTGGGACGGGCTCTGGTGGTCTGAACCGTGCTGTGGTGGGCTGGGACGGGCTGTGGTGGGCGGGGATGAACTGTGGTGGGCGGGGATGGGCTGTGGTGGGCTGGGACGGGTTGTGGTGGGCTGGGACGGGCTGTGGTGGGCTGGGACATTCTGTGGTGGGCTGGGACAGGCTGGGAAGGGCTGTGGTGTGCTGGGACGGGCTTTGGTGAGCTGGGACAGGCTGGGAAGGGCTGTGGTGGGCTGTGGTGGGCTGGAACGGGCTGTGGTGGTCTGGAACGGGCTGTGATGGGCTGGGACGGGCTGGGACGTGCTGGGACGGTCTGTGGTGGACTGGGACGGTCTGTGGTGGGCTGCAACGGGCTGGGATGAGCTGGGACAGGCTGGGACGGGTTGTGGTGTGCTGGGACGGGCTGTGGTGGGCTGGGACGGTCTGGGACGGGCTGTGGTGGGCTGTGGTGGACTGGGACGGTTTGTGGTGTGCTGGGACGGGCTGTGGTGGGCTGCGACAAGCTGCGATGGGCTGGGACGGTCTGGGTCGGGCTGTGGTGGGCTGGGACGGGCTGGGACGGGCTGTGGTGGGCTGGGACAGGCTGGGATAGGCTGAGACAGGCTGTGGTGGGCTGGGACGGGCTCTGGTGGTCTGGACCGGGCAGTGGTGGGCTGGGACGGGCAGTGGTGGGCGGGGATGAACTGTGGTGGGCGGGGTTGGGCTGTGGTGGGCGGAGACGGGTTGTGGTTGGCTGGGACGGGCTGTGGTGGGCTGGGACATTCTGTGGTGGCTGGGACGGGCTGGGACGGGCTGTGGTGGGCTGGGACAGGCTGTGTTGGGCGGGGACGGGCTGTGGCTGGCGGTGAAGTGCTGTGGTGGGCTGGGACAGGCTGGGAAGGGCTGTGGTGGGCGGTGACGGTCTGTGGTGAGCTGGGACGGGCTGGGACATGCTGGGACGGTCTGTGGTGGACTGGGACGGTCTGTGGTGTGCTGGGACGGGCTGTGGTGGGCTGCGACGGGCTGGGACGGGCTGTGGTGTGCTGGGACGGGCTGTGGTGGGCTGGGATTGACTGTGGTAAACTGGGACGGGTTAGGACGGGCTGGGACAGGCTGGGACAGGCTATTGTGGAATGGGACTGGCTGTGGTGGGCTGGGACTGGCTGTGGTGGGCTGGGACGGGCTGGGACGAGCTGGGACTGGATGGGACGGGCTGTGGTGGTCTGGGACGGGCTGGGACGGGCCGTGGTGGGCCGTGGTGGGCCGTGTTGGGCCGTTTTGGGCCAGGATGGGAAGGGGTGGGCTGTGGTGGGCTGTGGTGGGTTGTGGCAGGCTGTGGTGGGCCGTGGCGGGCCTTGGTGGGCCGTAGCGGGCCGGGCAGTGGTGGGCTGTGGTGGGCTGTGGTGGGCCTTGGCGGGCTGTGTTTGGACGTGGTGGGCTGGGACGGGTTGTGGAGTGCTGTGACGGGCAGTGGTGGGCTGTGGTGGGCTGGGACAAACTGTGGTGTGCTGTGGTGGGCTGGGATGAGCTGGGACAGGCTGAGACAGGCTGGGACGGGCTGTGGTGGGCTGGGACGGGCTGTTGTGGGCTGGGACGGGCTGTGGTGGCCTGTGGTGGGCTGTGGAGGGTTGGGACGGGCTCTAGTGTGCCGTGGTGGGCTGGGATGGGCTGGGACGGGCTGTGGTGGGCTGTGGTGGGCTGGGACGGCCTGGGACTGGCTGAGGTGGGCTGGGATGGGCTGTGGTGGGCTGCGACGGGCCTGGACGGGCCGTGGTGGGCCTGGACGGGCCGTGGTGGGCCTGGACGGGCCGTGGTGGGCCTGGACGGGCCGTGGTGGGCCGGAACGGGCCGTGGTGGGCCGGAACGGGCCGTGGTGGGCCGGAACGGGCCGTGGTGGGCCGGAACGGGCCGTGGTGGGCCGGGACGGCCTGTGGTGGGCCGGGACGGCCTGTGGTGGGCTGGGACGGCCTGTGTTGGGCCGGGACGGGGTGTGGAGAGCTGTGGAGAGCTGTGGTGGGCTGGGACGGGCCGCGGTGGGCTGGGACGGGCCGCGGTGGGCTGGGACGGGCTGGGACCGGCTGGGATGGGCTGCGGTGGGCTGGGACAAGCTGCGGTGGGCCGTGGTGGGCGGGCCGGGCTGTGGTGGGCTGTGGTGGGCCGTTTTGGGCCGGGATTGGAAGGGGTGGGCTGGGACGGGCCGTGGTGGGCTGGGACGGGCCGTGGTGGGCTGGGACGGGCCGTGGTGGGCCGTGGTGGGCTGTGGTGGGCTGTGATGGTCTGGGAAGGGCTGTGGTGGGCTGTTGTGGGTCCTGGTGAGCTTGAGACGGGCTGTGGTGGGCTGGGACGGGTTGTGGTGTGCTTGGACGGGTTCGGACGGGCTGGGACGAGCTGTGGTGGCCTGTGGTGGGCTGTGGTAGGCTGGGACAGGCTGTGGTGGGCTGGGACGGGCTGTGGTGGGCTGGGACGGGCTTTGGTGGGCGGGGACGGGCTGGGACGAGCTGTGGTGGGCTGGGACGGGCTGCTGTGGGCTGGGACGGGCTGGGACGGGCTGAGACAGGCTGGGATAGGCTGAGATAGGCTGTTGTGGCCTGGGACATTCTGTGGTGGGCTCTGGTGGTCTGGAACGGGCTGTGGTGGGCTGGGACGGGCTGGGACAAGCTGCGGTGGGCAGGGACGGGCTGTGGTGGGCGGGGACGGGCTGTGGTGGGCGGTGACGGGCTGTGGTGGGCGGTGATGGGCTGTGGTGGGCTGGGACCAACTGGGAAGGGCTGTGGTGGGCGGTGACGGGCTGTGGTGGGCTGGGACAGGCTGGGAAGGGCTGTGGTGGGCTGGAACGGGCTGTGGTGGGCTGGAACGGGCTGTGGTGGTCTGGAACGGGCTGTGATGGGCTGAGACGGGCTGGGACGTGCTGGGACGGGCTGTGGTGGACTGGGACGGTCTGTGGTGTGCTTGGACGGTCTGTGGTGGGCTGCAACGGGCTGGGATGAGCTGGGACAGGCTGGGATGGGTTGTGGTGTGCTGGGACAGGCTATGGTGGGCTGGGACGGGCTGGGACGGGCTGTGGTTGGTTGTGGTGGACTGGGACGGTCTGTGGTGTGCTGGGACGGGCTGTGGTGGGCTGTGACAAGCTGCGATGGGCTGGGACGGTCTGGGACGGGCTGTGGTGGGCTGTGGTGGGCTGGGACTGGCTGGGACGGGCTGTGGTGGGCTGGGACAGGCTGGGATAGGCTGAGACAGGCTGTGGTGGGCTGGGACGGGCTCTGGTGGTCTGAACCGTGCTGTGGTGGGCTGGGACGGGCTGTGGTGGGCGGGGATGAACTGTGGTGGGCGGGGATGGGCTGTGGTGGGCTGGGACGGGTTGTGGTGGGCTGGGACGGGCTGTGGTGGGCTGGGACATTCTGTGGTAGGCTGGGAAGGGCTGTGGTGTGCTGGGACGGGCTTTGGTGAGCTGGGACAGGCTGGGAAGGGCTGTGGTGGGCTGTGGTGGGCTGGAACGGGCTGTGGTTGTCTGGAACGGGCTGTGATGGGCTGGGACGGGCTGGGACGTGCTGGGACGGTCTGTGGTGGACTGGGACGGTCTGTGGTGGGCTGCAACGGGCTGGGATGAGCTGGGACAGGCTGGGACGGGTTGTGGTGTGCTGGGACAGGCTGTGGTGGGCTGGGACGGTCTGGGACGGGCTGTGGTGGGCTGTGGTGGACTGGGACGGTTTGTGGTGTGCTGGGACGGGCTGTGGTGGGCTGCGACAAGCTGCGATGGGCTGGGACGGTCTGGGTCGGGCTGTGGTGGGCTGGGACAGGCTGGGATAGGCTGAGACAGGCTGTGGTGGGCTGGGACGGGCTCTGGTGGTCTGGGACGGGCAGTGGTGGGCGGGGATGGGCTGTGGTGGGCGGAGACGGGTTGTGGTGGGCTGGGACGGGCTGTGGTGGGCTGGGACATTCTGTGGTGGCTGGGACGGGCTGGGACGGGCTGTGGTGGGCTGGGACAGGCTGTGTTGGGCGGGGACGGGCTGTGGCTGGCGGTGAAGTGCTGTGGTGGGCTGGGACAGGCTGGGAAGGGCTGTGGTGGGCGGTGACGGTCTGTGGTGAGCTGGGACGGGCTGGGACATGCTGGGACGGTCTGTGGTGGACTGGGACGGTCTGTGGTGTGCTGGGACGGGCTGTGGTGGGCTGCGACGGGCTGGGACGGGCTGTGGTGTGCTGGGACGGGCTGTGGTGGGCTGGGATTGACTGTGGTAAACTGGGACGGGTTAGGACAGGCTGGGACAGGCTATTGTGGAATGGGACTGGCTGTGGTGGGCTGGGACTGGCTGTGGTGGGCTGGGACGGGCTGGGACGAGCTGGGACTGGATGGGACGGGCTGTGGTGGTCTGGGACGGGCTGGGACGGGCTGTGGTGGGCCGTGGTGGGCCGTGTTGGGCCGTTTTGGGCCAGGATGGGAAGGGGTGGGCTGTGGTGGGCTGTGGTGGGTTGTGGCAGGCTTTGGTGGGCCATGGCGGGCCTTGGTGGGCCGTAGCGGGCCGGGCAGTGGTGGGCTGTGGTGGGCTGTGGTGGGCCTTGGCGGGCTGTGTTTGGACGTGGTGGGCTGGGACGGGTTGTGGAGTGCTGTGACGGGCAGTGGTGGGCTGTGGTGGGCTGGGACAAACTGTGGTGTGCTGTGGTGGGCTGGGATGAGCTGGGACAGGCTGAGACAGGCTGGGACGGGCTGTGGTGGGCTGGGACGGGCTGTTGTGGGCTGGGACGGGCTGTGGTGGCCTGTGGTGGGCTGTGGAGGGTTGGGACGGGCTCTAGTGTGCCGTGGTGGGCTGGGATGGGCTGGGACGGGCTGTGGTGGGCTGTGGTGGGCTGGGACGGCCTGGGACTGGCTGAGGTGGGCTGGGATGGGCTGTGGTGGGCTGCGACGGGCCTGGACGGGCTGTGGTGGGCCATGGTGGGCTGTGGTGGGCCTGGACAGGCCGTGGTGGGCCTGGACGGGCCGTGGTGGGCCTGGACGGGCCGTGGTGGGCCTGGACGGGCCGTGGTGGGCCGGAACGGGCCGTGGTGGGCCGGAACGGGCCGTGGTGGGCCGGGACGGCCTGTGGTGGGCCGGGACGGCCTGTGGTGGGCCGGGACGGCCTGTGGTGGGCTGGGACGGCCTGTGTTGGGCCGGGACGGGGTGTGGAGAGCTGTGGAGAGCTGTGGTGGGCTGGGACGGGCCGCGGTGGGCTGGGACGGGCCGCGGTGGGCTGGGACGGGCTGGGACCGGCTGGGACGGGCCGCGGTGGGCTGGGACGGGCCGCGGTGGGCTGGGAAGTGCTGGGACGGTCTGAAACGAGCTGGATGGGCTGTGGTGGGCGGGGACGGGCTGTGTTGGGCTGGTACGGGCTATGGCCGGCTGGAGCGGGCTGTGGTGGGTTGTGGTGAGCTGGGACGGGCTGACACGGGCTGTGGTGGGCTGTGGTAAGCTGGGACGGGCTGTGTTGGCTGGGACGGGCTGTGTTGGGCTGGGATGGGCTGGGACGCTTTGGAAGGGCTGTGGTGGGCGGTGACGGGTTGTGGTGTTCTGTGACGGGCTGGGACTTTCTGTGGTGAGCTGCGACGGGCCGTGGTGGGCCGGGACGGGCCGTGGTGGGCCGGGACGGCCTCTGGTGTGGTGGGACGGGCTGTGGTGGGCTGGGACCGGCTTCGGTGGGCTGTGGTGGGCTGGGACCGGCTGCGGTGGGCTGTGGTGGGCTGGGACGGGCTGCGGTGGGGTGTGGTGGGCTGGGACCGGCTTCAGTGGGCTGTGGTGGGCTGGGACCGGCTGCGGTGGGCTGTGGTGGGCTGTGGTGAGCTGGGACGGGCTGTGGTGGGCTGAGACGGCCTGCGGTGGGCTGGGATTTGCTGGAACGGCTGCGACGGGCTGCGGTGGGCTGGGACAGGCTGCGATGGGCTGGGACGGACTGGGACGGGCTATGGTGGGCTATGGTGGCCTGGGACATGCTGTGGTGGGCTGGGACGGGCTGGGACGAGCTGTGACGGGCCGGGACGGGCCGTGGTGGGCCGGGACGGGCCGTGGCGGGCTGGGACGAACTGTGGTGGGCTGGGATGAACTGTGGTGGTCTGTGGTGAGCTGGGACGGGCCGTGGCGGGCTGGGACGGGACGTGGCGGGTTAGGACGGGCCGTGGCGGGCTGGGACGGGCCGTGGCAGGTTGGGACGGGCCGTGGCGGGCTGAGACGGGCCGTGGTGGGCTGGGAAGGGCTGTGGTGGGCTGGGATGGGCCGTGGCAAGCCGTGGTGGGCCGTGGTAAGCTGTGACGGGCCGTGGTGGGCTGGGACGGACTCTGGTGTGGTGGGACAGGCTGTGGTGGGCTGGGACGGGCTGCGGTGGGGTGTGGTGGGCTGGGACGGGCTGCGGTGGGGTGTGGTGGGCTGGGACCGTCTGCGGTGGGGTGTGGTGGGCTGGGACCGGCTGCGGTGGGGTGTGGTGGGCTGGGACCGGCTGCGGTGGGCTGTGGTGGGTTGTGGTGAGCTGGGACAGGCTGTGGTGGGCTGGGATGGGCTGCGGTGTGCTGTGGTGGGCTGGGACAGGCTGTGGTGAGCTGAGACGGGCTCTGGAGGGCTGTGGTGGGCTGGGACGGGCTGTGGTGAACTGTGGTGGGCCGTGGTGGGCTGTGGGGGGCTTTCGTGGGCTGTGGTGGGCTGGGACGGGCTGTGGTGGGCTGGGACGGGCTGTGGTGGGCGAGGACTGGCTGTGGTGAGCTGAGACGGGCTCTGGAGGGCTGTGGTGGGCGGGGACGGGCTGTGGTGGGCTGGGAGGGGCTCTGGTGGTCTCAAACAGGCTGTGGTGGGTTGGGAAGGGCTGGAATGGGCTTTGGTGAGTTGGGACAGGCTGTGGTGGGCTTGGACCTGCTGTGGTGGTCAGGGACGGGTTCTGGTAGGTCCGGGACGGGCTGTCGTGGTCCAGGACGGGTTGTGGTGGGCTGGGAAGTGCTGGGACGGGCTGTGCTGCGCTGGGACGGGCTGTGGTGGGCTGGGACAAACTGTGGTGTGCTGTGGTGGGCTGGGATGAGCTGGGACAGGCTGGGACAGGCTGGGACGGGCTGTGGTGGGCTCTGGTGGGCTGGGACGGGCTGTAGTGGGCTGTGGAGGGCTGGGACGGGCTGTAGTGTGCCGTGGTGGGCTGGGATGGGCCGGGTGGGCTGGGATGGGCTGGGGCGGGCTGTGGTGGGCTGGGGCGGGCTGTGGTGGGCTGGGGCGGGTTGTGGTGGGCTGGGACGGGCTGTGATGGTCTGCAACGGGCTGGGACAAGCCGTGGTGTCCTGGGACGGGCTGTGGTGGTCTGGGACGGGCTGTGGTGGGCTAGGACGGTCTGTGGTGGGCTGGGACGGTCTGTGGTGGGCTCGGACGTGCTGTGGTGGGCTGGGACGGGCTGTGGTGGGCCGTGGTGGGCTGTGGTGGGCCGTGGTGAACCGTGGTGGGCCTTGGTGGGCTGTGTTGGGCCGGGATGGGAAGGGGTGGGCTGTGGTGGGCCGTGGTGGGCTGGAACAGGTCATTGTGTGCTGAGATGGCCCGTGGTGAGCTTTGGTGGGCCGTGGTTCGCTGTGGTGGGCCGTGGTGGGCTGGGACGGGCCATGGTGGGCTGTGGTGGGTTCTGGTGAGCTTGAGACGGGCTGTGGTGGGCTGGGACGGGCCGGGACGGGCCGTGGTGGGCCGGGACGGGCCGTGGTGGGCCGGGACGGGCTGTGATAAGCCGGGATGGGCTCTGGTGGGCCGGGACGGGCTGTGGTGGGCTGTGGTGGGTTGGGACTGGCTGTGGTGGGCTGTGGTGTGCTGGGACGGGCTGTGGTGTGCTGGGACGGGCTGTGGTGAGCTGGGACGGGCTGTGGTGAGCTGGGACGGGCTGTGGTGGGCCGGGGCGGGCTGGGGCGGGCTGTGGTGGGCTTGGACTGGCTGTGGTGGGCTTGAGACGGGCTGTGGTGGGCTGGGACGGGCTGCGATGGGTTGGGACAGGCTGGGACAGGCTGTGGTGGGCTGTGGTATGCTGGGATGGGCTGTGGTGTGCTGGGATGGGCTGTGGTGTGCTGGGACGGGCTGTGGTGTGCTGGGACGGGCTGTGGTGGGCTGGGACGGGCTGTGGTGTGCTGGGACGGGCTGTGGTGGTCTGGAACAGGCTGGGATGGGCTCTGGTGGGCTGTGGTGTGCTGGGACGGGCTGTGGTGTGCTGGGACGGGCTGTGGTGTGCTGGGACGGGCTAGGACGGGCTAGGACGGGCTGGGACGGGCTGGGACAAGCTGTAGTGTGCTGGGACGGGCTGCGATGGGCGGGGACGGGCTGTGGTGGGCTGGGACGGGCTGGGACGGGCTGTGGTGGGCCCTGGTGGGCTGGGTCGGGCCGTGGTGAACCGTGGTGGACCGTGGTGGGCCGTTTTGGGCCGGGATGGGAAGGGGTGGGCTGTGGTGGGCCGTGGTTCGCTGGGACAGGTCATTGTTCGCTGAGACGGCCCGTGGTGAGCTTTGGTGGGCCGTGGTGGGCTGGGACGGGCCATGGTGGGCTGTGGTGGGCCGTGGTGGTGTGGGACAGGCTGTGGTGGGCTGTGGTGGGTTCTGGTGAGCTTGAGACGGGCTGTGGTGGGCTGGGACGGGCTCTGGTGGTCTGGAACAGGCTGGGACAGGCTGTGGTGGGCTGGGACGGGCTGTGGTGGGCTGGGACGGGCTGTGGTGGGCTGGGACGGGCTGTGGTGGGCTGGATAGGCTGTGGTGTGCTGGGACGGGCTGTGGTGTGCTGGGACGGGCTGTGGTGTGCTGGGACGGGCTGTGGTTTGGTGGGACGGGCTGCGGTGGGCTGTGGTGGTCTGGAATGGGCTGGGACAGGCTGTGGTGGGGCTGTGGTGTGTTCTGCTGAGCTTGAGACGGGCTGTGGTTGGCTGGGACGTGCTAAGACAAGTTCTGGTGTTCTGGAATGAGCTGGGATGGGCTGTGGTGGGCTGGGATGGGCTGTGGTGGGCTAGGGACGGGCTGTGGTGGGCTGACACGGGCTATGGTGGGCGGGGACGGGCTGTGGTTGTCTGGAACGGTCTGTGGTGGTCTGGGACGGTCTGTGGTGGGCTGGGACGGGCTGCGGCAGGCTGCGACAGGCTGGGACGGGCTGGGACGGGCTGTGGTGGGCTGGGACGGGCTGTGCTGGTCTGTGGTGGGCTGGGACAAGCGGGGACGGTCTGTGGTGGGCTGGGACGGGCTGGGACGTGCTGGGACGGGCTGTGGTGGAATGGGACGGGCTGTGGTGGAATGGGACGGGCTGGGACAGGCTGTGGTGGGGCTTTGGTGGGTTCTAGTGAGCTTGAGAAGGGCTGTGGTGGGCTGGGGCGGGCTGGACTGGCTCTGGTGGTCTGGGACGGGCTTGTGATGTGCTTCAACGGGCTGTGGTGGCTTGGGACGGGCTGTGGTCAGCTGGGATGGGCTCTGGTGGGCTGTGGTGTGATGGGACGGGCTGTGGTGTGCTGGGACGGGCTGTGGTGTGCTGGGACGGGCTAGGACGGGCTAGGACGGGCTGGGACGGGCTGGGACAAGCTGTAGTGTGCTGGGACGGGCTGCGATGGGCGGGGACGGGCTGCGGTGGGCGGGGACGGGCTGCGGTGGGCGGAGACGGGCTGCGGTGAGCTGGGACGGGCTGCGGAGGGCGGGGACGAACTGTGGTGGGGCGGCGATGGGCTAGGACGGGCTGGGACAGGCTGTTGTGGAATGGGACGGGCTGGGACAGGCTGGGACGGGCCGTGGTGGGGCTGGGACGGGCTGTGGTGGGCCGTGGTGGGCTGGGTCGGGCTGTGGTGGGCCGTGGTGGGCCGTTTGGGCCGGGATGGGAAGGGGTGGGCTGTGGTGGGCCGTGGTGGGCTGGGACAGGTCATTGTGCGCTGAGACGGCCCGTGGTGAGCTTTGGTGGGCCGTGGTTCGCTGTGGTGGGCCGGTGGTGGGCTGGGACGGGCCATGGTGGGCTGTGGTGGGCCGTGGTGGTGTGGCACAGGCTGTGGTGGGCTGTGGTGGGGTTCTGGTGAGCTTGAGACGGGCTGTGGTGGGCTGGGACGGGCTGGGACGGGCTGTGGTGGTCTGGAACAGGCTGGGACGGGCTGTGGTGGGCTGGGATGGGCTGGCACGGACTGTGGTGGGCTGGGACGGGCTGTGGTGGGCTGGGACGGGCTGTGGTGGGCTGGGACGGGCTGTGGTGTGCTGGGACGGGCTGGGACGGGCTGGGACGGGCTGGGACAAGCTGTAGTGTGCTGGGACGGGGCTGCGGTGGGCGGGGGACGGGCTGTGGTGGGCTGGGACGTGCTGGGACGGGCTGTGGTGGGCCCTGGTGGGCTGGGTCGGGCCGTGGTGAACCGTGGTGGACCGTGGTGGGCCGTTTTGGGCCGGGATGGAAGGGGTGGGCTGTGGTGGGCCGTGGTTCGCTGGGACAGGTCATTGTTCGCTGAGACGGCCCGTGGTGAGCTTTGGTGGGCCGTGGTGGGCTGGGACGGGCCATGGTGGGCTGTGGTGGGCCGTGGTGGTGTGGGACAGGCTGTGGTGGGCTGTGGTGGGTTCTGGTGAGCTTGAGACGGGCTGTGGGTGGGCTGGGACGGGCTCTGGTGGTCTGGAACAGGCTGGGACAGGCTGTGGTGGGCTGGGATGGGCTGGGACGGGCTGTGGTGGGCTGGGACGGGCTGTGGTGGGCTGGGACGGGCTGTGGTGGGTGGGCTGGGACGGGCTGTGGTGGGCTGGACAGGCTGTGGTGTGCTGGGACGGGCTGTGGTGTGCTGGGACGGGCTGTGGTGTGCTGGGACGGGCTGTGGTTTGGTGGGACGGGCTGCGGTGGGCTGTGGTGGTCTGGAATGGGCTGGGACAGGCTGTGGTGGGCTGTGGTGGGTTCTGCTGAGCTTGAGACGGGCTGTGGTTGGCTGGGACGTGCTAAGACAAGTTCTGGTGTTCTGGAATGAGCTGGGATGGGCTGTGGTGGGCTGGGATGGGCTGTGGTGGGCTAGGGACGGGCTGTGGTGGGCTGACACGGGCTATGGTGGGCGGGGACGGGCTGTGGTTGTCTGGAACGGTCTGTGGTGGGCTGGGACGGTCTGTGGTGGGCTGGGACGGGCTGCGGCAGGCTGCGACAGGCTGGGACGGGCTGGGACGGGCTGTGGTGGGCTGGGACGGGCTGTGCTGGTCTGTGGTGGGCTGGGACAAGCGGGGACGGTCTGTGGTGGGCTGGGACAGGCTGGGACGTGCTGGGACGGGCTGTGGTGGAATGGGACGGGCTGTGGTGGAATGGGACGGGCTGGGACAGGCTGTGGTGGGCTTTGGTGGGTTCTAGTGAGCTTGAGAAGGGCTGTGGTGGGCTGGGGCGGGCTGGGACTGGCTCTGGTGGTCTGGGACGGGCTGTGATGTGCTTCAACGGGCTGTGGTGGCTTGGGACGGGCTGTGGTCAGCTGGGATGGGCTCTGGTGGGCTGTGGTGTGATGGGACGGGCTGTGGTGTGCTGGGACGGGCTGTGGTGTGCTGGGACGGGCTAGGACGGGCTAGGACGGGCTGGGACGGGCTGGGACAAGCTGTAGTGTGCTGGGACGGGCTGCGATGGGCGGGGACGGGCTGCGGTGGGCGGGGACGGGCTGCGGTGGGCGGAGACGGGCTGCGGTGAGCTGGGACGGGCTGCGGAGGGCGGGGACGAACTGTGGTGGGCGGCGATGGGCTAGGACGGGCTGGGACGGGCTGTTGTGGAATGGGACGGGCTGGGACAGGCTGGGACGGGCCGTGGTGGGCTGGGACGGGCTGTGGTGGGCCGTGGTGGGCTGGGTCGGGCTGTGGTGGGCCGTGGTGGGCCGTTTTGGGCCGGGATGGGAAGGGGTGGGCTGTGGTGGGCCGTGGTGGGCTGGGACAGGTCATTGTGCGCTCAGACGGCCCGTGGTGAGCTTTGGTGGGCCGTGGTTCGCTGTGGTGGGCCGTGGTGGGCTGGGACGGGCCATGGTGGGCTGTGGTGGGCCGTGGTGGTGTGGCACAGGCTGTGGTGGGCTGTGGTGGGTTCTGGTGAGCTTGAGACGGGCTGTGGTGGGCTGGGACGGGCTGGGACGGGCTGTGGTGGTCTGGAACAGGCTGGGACGGGCTGTGGTGGGCTGGGATGGGCTGGCACGGACTGTGGTGGGCTGGGACGGGCTGTGGTGGGCTGGGACGGGCTGTGGTGTGCTGGGACGGGCTGGGACGGGCTGGGACAAGCTGTAGTGTGCTGGGACGGGCTGCGGTGGGCGGGGACGGGCTGTGGTGGGCTGGGACGGGCTGGGACGTGCTGGGACGGGCTGTGGTGGAATAGAACGGGCTGTGGTGGAATGGGACGGGCTGGGACAGGCTGTGGTGGGCTTTGGTGGGTTCTAGTGAGCTTGAGAAGGGCTGTGCTGGGCTGGGGCGGGCTGGGACTGGCTCTGGTGGTCTGGAACGAGCTGTGATGTGCTTCAACGGGCTGTGGTGGCTTGGGACGGGCTGTGGTCAGCTGGGACGGGCTCTGGTGGGCTGTGGTGTGCTGGGACGGGCTGTGGTGTGCTGGGACGGGCTGTGGTGTGCTGGGACGGGCTAGGACGGGCTGGGACGGGCTGGGACAAGCTGTAGTGTGCTGGGACGGGCTGCGGTGGGCGGGGACGGGCGGCGGTGGGCGGGGACGGGCAGCGGTGGGCGGGGACGGGCTGCGGTGGGCGGAGACGGGCTGCGGTGAGCTGGGACGGGCTGCGGAGGGCGGGGACGAACTGTGGTGGGCGGCGATGGGCTAGGACGGGCTGGGACGGGCTGTTGTGGAATGGGACGGGCTGGGAGGGGCTGTGGTGAGCTGGGACGGGCTGGGACGGGCCGTGGTGGGCTGGGACGGGCTGTGGTGGGCCGTGGTGGGCTGGGTCGGGCCGTGGTGAACCGTGGTGGGCCTTGGTGGGCCGTGTTGGGCCGGGATGGGAAGGGGTGGGCTGTGGTGGGCCGTGGTGGGCTGGGACAGGTCATTGTGCGCTGAGACGGCCCGTGGTGAGCTTTGGTGGGCCGTGGTTCGCTGTGGTGGGCCGTGGTGGGCTGGGACGGGCCATGGTGGGCTGTGGTGGGCCGTGGTGGTGTGGCACAGGCTGTGGTGGGCTGTGGTGGGTTCTGGTGAGCTTGAGACGGGCTGTGGTGGGCTGGGACGGGCTGGGACGGGCTCTGGTGGTCTGGAACAGGCTGGGACGGGCTGTGGTGGGCTGGGATGGGCTGGGACGGGCTGTGGTGGGCTGGGACGGGCTGTGGTGGGCTGGGACGGGCTGTGGTGGGCTGGGACGGGCTGTGGTGGGCTGCGACGGGCTGTGGTGGGCTGCGACGGGCTGTGGTGTGCTGGACGGGCTGTGGTGTGCTGGGACGGGCTGTGGTGTGCTGGGACGGGCTGTGGTGGTCTGGAACAGGCTGGGACGGGCTGTGGTGGGCTGGGATGGGCTGGCACGGACTGTGGTGGGCTGGGACGGGCTGTGGTGGGCTGGGACGGGCTGTGGTGGGCTGGGACGGGCTGTGGTGTGCTGGGACGGGCTGGGACGGGCTGGGACGGGCTGGGACAAGCTGTAGTGTGCTGGGACGGGCTGCGGTGGGCGGGGACGGGCTGTGGTGGGCTGGGACGGGCTGGGACGTGCTGTGGTGGGCTGGGATGGGCTGGGTCGGGCCGTGGTGAACCGTGGTGGACCGTGGTGGGCCGTTATGGGCCGGGATGGGAAGGGGTGGGCTGTGGTGGGCCGTGGTTCGCTGGGACAGGTCATTGTTCGCTGAGACGGCCCGTGGTGAGCTGTGGTGGGCTGGGACGGGCCATGGTGGGCTGTGGTGGGCCGTGGTGGTGTGGGACAGGCTGTGGTGGGCTGTGGTGGGTTCTGGTGAGCTTGAGACGGGCTGTGGTGGGCTGGGACGGGCTCTGGTGGTCTGGAACAGGCTGGGACAGGCTGTGGTGGGCTGGGATGGGCTGGGACGGGCTGTGGTGGGCTGGGACGGGCTGTGGTGGGCTGGGATGGGCTGTGGTGGGCTGGGACGGGCTGTGGTGGGCTGGACAGGCTGTGGTGTGCTGGGACGGGCTGTGGTGTGCTGGGACGGGCTGTGGTTTGGTGGGACGGGCTGCGGTGGGCTGTGGTGGTCTGGAATGGGCTGGGACAGGCTGTGGTGGGCTGTGGTGGGTTCTGCTGAGCTTGAGACGGGCTGTGGTTGGCTGGGACGTGCTAAGACAAGTTCTGGTGTTCTGGAATGAGCTGGGATGGGCTGTGGTGGGCTGGGATGGGCTGTGGTGGGCTAGGGACGGGCTGTGGTGGGCTGACACGGGCTATGGTGGGCGGGGACGGGCTGTGGTTGTCTGGAACGGTCTGTGGTGGTCTGGGACGGTCTGTGGTGGGCTGGGACGGGCTGCGGCAGGCTGCGACAGGCTGGGACGGGCTGGGACGGGCTGTGGTGGGCTGGGACGGGCTGTGCTGGTCTGTGGTGGGCTGGGACAAGCGGGGACGGTCTGTGGTGGGCTGGGACAGGCTGGGACGTGCTGGGACGGGCTGTGGTGGAATGGGACGGGCTGTGGTGGAATGGGACGGGCTGGGACAGGCTGTGGTGGGCTTTGGTGGGTTCTAGTGAGCTTGAGAAGGGCTGTGGTGGGCTGGGGCGGGCTGGGACTGGTTCTGGTGGTCTGGGACGGGCTGTGATGTGCTTCAACGGGCTGTGGTGGCTTGGGACGGGCTGTGGTCAGCTGGGATGGGCTCTGGTGGGCTGTGGTGTGATGGGACGGGCTGTGGTGTGCTGGGACGGGCTAGGACGGGCTAGGACGGGCTGGGACGGGCTGGGACAAGCTGTAGTGTGCTGGGACGGGCTGCGATGGGTGGGGACATGCTGCGGTGGGCGGGGACGGGCTGCGGTGGGCGGAGACGGGCTGCGGTGAGCTGGGACAGGCTGCGGAGGGCGGGGACGAACTGTGGTGGGCGGCGATGGGCTAGGACGGGCTGGGACGGGCTGTTGTGGAATGGGACGGGCTGGGACAGGCTGGGATGGGCCGTGGTGGGCTGGGACGGGCTGTGGTGGGCCGTGGTGGGCTGGGTCGGGCTGTGGTGGGCCGTGGTGGGCCGTTTTGGGCCGGGATGGGAAGGGGTGGGCTGTGGTGGGCCGTGGTGGGCTGGGACAGGTCATTGTGCGCTCAGACGGCCCGTGGTGAGCTTTGGTGGGCCGTGGTTCGCTGTGGTGGGCCGTGGTGGGCTGGGACGGGCCATGGTGGGCTGTGGTGGGCCATGGTGGTGTGGGATAGGCTGTGGTGGGCTGTGGTGGGTTCTGGTGAGCTTGAGACGGGCTGTGGTGGGCTGGGACGGGCTGGGACGGGCTGTGGTGGTCTGGAACAGGCTGGGACGGGCTGTGGTGGGCTGGGATGGGCTGGCACGGACTGTGGTGGGCTGGGACGGGCTGTGGTGGGCTGGGACGGGCTGTGGTGGGCTGGGACGGGCTGTGGTGTGCTGGGACGGGCTGGGACGGGCTGGGACGGGCTGGGACAAGCTGTAGTGTGCTGGGACGGGCTGCGGTGGGCGGGGACGGGCTGTGGTGGGCTGGGACGGGCTGGGACGTGCTGGGACGGGCTGTGGTGGAATAGAACGGGCTGTGGTGGAATGGGACGGGCTGGGACAGGCTGTGGTGGGCTTTGGTGGGTTCTAGTGAGCTTGAGAAGGGCTGTGCTGGGCTGGGGCGGGCTGGGACTGGCTCTGGTGGTCTGGAACGAGCTGTGATGTGCTTCAACGGGCTGTGGTGGCTTGGGACGGGCTGTGGTCAGCTGGGACGGGCTCTGGTGGGCTGTGGTGTGCTGGGACGGGCTGTGGTGTGCTGGGACGGGCTGTGGTGTGCTGGGACGGGCTGGGACGGGCTGGGACGGGCTGGGACAAGCTGTAGTGTGCTGGGACGGGCTGCGGTGGGCGGGGACGGGCGGCGGTGGGCGGGGACGGGCAGCGGTGGGCGGGGACGGGCTGCGGTGGGCGGAGACGGGCTGCGGTGAGCTGGGACGGGCTGCGGAGGGCGGGGACGAACTGTGGTGGGCGGCGATGGGCTAGGACGGGCTGGGACGGGCTGTTGTGGAATGGGACGGGCTGGGAGGGGCTGTGGTGAGCTGGGACGGGCTGGGACGGGCCGTGGTGGGCTGGGACGGGCTGTGGTGGGCCGTGGTGGGCTGGGTCGGGCCGTGGTGAACCGTGGTGGGCCTTGGTGGGCCGTGTTGGGCCGGGATGGGAAGGGGTGGGCTGTGGTGGGCCGTGGTGGGCTGGGACAGGTCATTGTGCGCTGAGACGGCCCGTGGTGAGCTTTGGTGGGCCGTGGTTCGCTGTGGTGGGCTGTGGTGGGCTGGGACGGGCCATGGTGGGCTGTGGTGGGCCGTGGTGGTGTGGCACAGGCTGTGGTGGGCTGTGGTGGGTTCTGGTGAGCTTGAGACGGGCTGTGGTGGGCTGGGACGGGCTGGGACGGGCTCTGGTGGTCTGGAACAGGCTGGGACGGGCTGTGGTGGGCTGGGATGGGCTGGGACGGGCTGTGGTGGGCTGGGACGGGCTGTGGTGGGCTGGGACGGGCTCTGGTGGTCTGGAACGAGCTGGGACGGGCTGGGACGGGCTGTGGTGGGCTGCGACGGGCTGTGGTGTGCTGGACGGGCTGTGGTGTGCTGGGACGGGCTGTGGTGTGCTGGGACGGGCTGTGGTTTGGTGGACGGGCTGCGGTGGGCTGTGGTGGTCTGGAATGGGCTGGGACAGGCTGTGGTGGGCTGTGGTGGGTTCTGCTGAGCTTGAGACGGGCTGTGGTGGGCTGGGACGTGCTAAGACGAGTTCTGGTGTTCTGGAACGAGCTGGGACGGGCTTTGGTGGGCTGGGACGGGCTGTGGTGGGCTAGGGACGGGCTGTGGTGGGCTGACACGGGCTATGGTGGGCGGGGACGGGCTGTGGTTGTCTGGAACGGTCTGTGGTGGGCTGGGACGGGCTGTGGTGGGCTGGGACGGGCTGCGGCAGGCTGCGACAGGCTGGGACGGGCTGGGACGGGCTGTGGTGTGCTGGGACGGGCTGTGCTGGTCTGTGGTGGGCGGGGACGGGCTGTGGTGTGCTGGGACGGGCTGTGGTGGGCTAGGGATGGGCTGTGGTGTGCTGGGACGGGCTGTGGTGTGCTGGGACGGGCTGTGGTGGGCTGGGACAGACTGTGCTGGGTTGGGACAGGCTGGGACATGCTGGGACGGTGTGTGGATGACTGGGATGGTCTGTGGTGTGCTGGGACGGGCTGTGGTGGGCAGGGATGGGCTGTGGTGGGGCGTGGTGGGCTGGGACGGGCCGTGGTGAACCATGGTGGGCTGTGGTGGGCCGTGGTGGGCCGTTTTGAGCCGGTATGGGAAGGGGTGGGCCGTGGTGGGCTGGGACAGGTCATGGTGGTCTGAGATAGCCCGTGGTGAAATGTGGTGGGCTGTGTTGAGCCGTGGTGGGCTGGGATGGACCGTGGTGGGCTGTGGTGGGTTCTGGTGAGCTTGAGACGGGCTGTGGTGGGCTGGGACGGGCTGGGACGGGCTCTGGTGGGCTGGGACGGGCTGGGACGGGCTGTGGTGTGCTGGGACGGGCTGTGGTGGGCTGGGACGGGCTGTGGTGTGCTTGGACGGGCTGTGGTGTGCTGGGACGGGCTGGGACGGGCTGTGGTGTGCTGGGACGGGCTGTGGTGGGCTGGGCCGTGCTGGGACGGGCTGGGCCGTGCTGGGATGGGCTGTGGTGGGCTGGGACGGGCTGGGACTGGATGGGACGAGCTGTGGTGGGCGGGGACGGACTGTGGTGGGCGGGGGACGGGCTGTGGTGGTCGGGGACGGGCTGTGGTGGGCGGGGGCGGGCTGTTGTGAGCTGGGATTAGCTGTGGTGCGCTGGGACGAGCTGTGGTGCGCTGGGACGAGCTGTGGTGGGCTGGGACGGGCTGTGGTGGAATGGGACGGGCTGGGACGAGCTGGGACTGGATGGGACGGGCTGGGACGGGCTGTGGTGGGCTGGGACATGCTGTGGTGGGCCGTGGTGGGCGGGGACGGGCCGTGGTGAACCGTGGTGGGCCGTGTTGGGCCGTTTTGGGCCGGGATGGGAAGGGGTGGGCTGTGGTGGGCCGTGGTGGGCTGGGACAGGTCGTGGTGGGCTGGGACGGGCCGTGGTGGGCTGGGACGGGCCGTGGTGGGCTGTGGTGGGCCGTGGTTCTCTGTGGTGGGCCATGGTGGGCTGGGACGGGCCGTGGTTATCTGTGGTGGGCCGTGGTGGTCTGGTACGGGCTGTGGTGGGTTCTGGTGAGCTTGAGACGGGCTGTGGTGGGCTGGGACAGGCTGGGACGAGCTCTGGTGGTCTGGGACAGGCTGTGGTGGGCTCGGACGTGCTGGGACGGGCCGTGGTGGGCCGTGGTGGGCTGGGACGGGCCGTGGTGGGCTGGGACGTGCTGGGATGGACTGGGACGGGCTGTGGTGGGCTGGAACAGGCTGTGGTGAGCTGGGACGGGCTGTGGTGGGGCGTGGTGGGCTGGGACGGGCCGTGGTGAACCGTGGTGGGCTGTGGTGGGCCGTGGTGGGCCGTTTTGGGCCGGTATGGGAAGGGATGGTCTATGTTGGGCCGTGGTGGGCTGGGACAGGTCATGGTGGTCTGAGATGGCCCGTGGTGAACTGTGGTGGCTGTGGTGGGCCGTGGTGGGCTGTGGTGGGCCGTGGTGGGCTGGGACAGGCCGTGGTGGGCTGTGGTGGGCCGTGGCGGTCTGGGACAGGCTGTGGTGGGCTTTGGTGGGTTCTTGTGAGCTTGAGATGGGCTGTGGTGGGCTGGGACGGGCTGGGACGGGCTCTGGTGGTCTGGAACGAGCTGTGATGTGCTGTGGTGGGCTGGGAAGGGCTGTGGTGGGCTGGGGCGGGCTCTGGTGGGCTGTGGTGGGCTGGGACGGGCCGTGGTGGGCAGAGACGGGCTGTGGTGGGCGGAGACGGCCTGGGACGGTCTGTGGTGGGCTCGGACATTCTGTGGTGGGCTGGGCCGGGCTGGGACGAGCAGGGATGGGCTGTGGTGGGCTGGGCAGGCTGTGCTGGGCTGGGACGGGCTGTGATGGGCTGGGACAAGCTGTGGTGGGCGGGGATGGGCTGCGGTGGGCTGGGACGGGCTGCGGTGGGCTGGGACGGGCTGCGGTGGGCCGGGACGGGCTGCGGTGGGCCGGGACGGGCTGTGGTGGGCCGGGACGGGCTGTGGTGGGCTGGGAAGGTCTGGGACAGGCTGGGACAGGCTGTGGTGGGCGGGGACGGGCTGTGGTGGGCTGTGGCAGTCTGGAACAGGCTGTGGTGGGTTGTGGTGAGCTGGGACGGGCTGGGACGGGCTGACACGGGCTGTGGTGGGCTGGGATGGACAGGCACGAGCTGTGGTGGGCTTGGACGGGCTGTGGTTGGCTGGGACTGGCTCTTGTGGTTTGGGACGGGCTGTGGTGGGCTGTGGTGGGCTTGGACGGGCTGTGGTGGGCTGGGACTGGCTATGGTGGGCTGGGACGGGCTATGGTGGGCTGCGACGGGCTGTGGTGGGCTGTGGTGGGCTGGGACGGGCTGTGGTTCGCTGGGACGGGCCGTGGTAATCCGGGACGGGCTCTGGTAGGCCGGGACGGGCTGTGGTGGGCTGTGGTGAGTTGGGACGGGCTGTGTTGGACTGTGGTGGGCTGGCACGGGCTGCGGTGGGCTGGGACGGGCTGTGGTGGGCTTGGACGGGCTGTGGTGGGCGGGGACGGGCTGTGGTGGGCTTGGACGGGCTGGGACGTGCTGGGACGGTCTGTAGTGGGCTGTGGTGGGCTGCCACGGTCTGGGACGGGATGTGGTGAGCTGGGACGGGCTGTGGGCTGGGACGGGCTTGGACGGGCTGCGGTGGGCTGGGACGGGAAGTGGTGGATGGGGACGGGCCGTGGTGGGCCGGGACGGGCCGTGGTGGGCCGGGACGGGCTGTGGTGGGCCGGGACGGGCTGTGGTAAGCCGTGATGGGCTCTGGTGGGCCGGGACGGGCTGTGGTGGGCTGTGGTGGGTAGGGACAGTCTGTGGATGGCCGGGGCGGGCTGTGGTGGGCCGGGGCGGGCTGTGGTGGGCCGGGGCGGGCTGTGGTGGGCCGGGACGGGCTGGGACAGGCTGTGGTGGGCTGGGACGGGACGTGGTGGGCAGAGACGGGCTGTGGTGGGTGGAGACAGCCTGGGACGGTCTGTGGTGGGCTCGGACATTCTGTGGTGGGCTGGGACGGGCTGGGACGAGCAGGGATGGGCTGTGGATGGCTGGGACAGGCTGTGCTGGGCTGGGACGGGCTGTGGTGGGCTGGGACAAGCTGTGGTGGGCGGGGATGGTCTGTGGTGGGCTGGGACGGCCTGTGGTGGGCTGGGACTGGCTGTGGTATGCTTGAGACGGTCTGTGGTGTGCTGGGACGGGCTCTGGTGGTCTGGAACGAGCTGGGACGGGCTGTGGTGGGCTGGGACGGGCTGTGGTGGGCTGGGACGGGCTGTGGTGGGCTGGGACGGGCTGTGGTGGGCTGGGACGGCCTGTGGTGGGCTGTGGTGGGCTGGGACGGCCTGTGGTGGGCTGGGACTGGCTGTGGTGGGCTTGAGACGGTCTGTGGTGTGCTGGGACGGGTTCTGGTGGTCTGGAACGTGCTGGGACGGGCTGTGGTGGGCTGGGACGGGCTGTGGTAGGCTGGGACGGGCTGTGGTGGGCTGGGGCGGTCTGTGGTGGGCTGGGACGGGCTGTCATGGGCTGGGACGGGCTATGGTGGACTGGGACGGGCTGTGGTGGGCTGGGACGGGACGGGATGGGCTGGGACGGGCTGGGACGGGCTGACATGGGCTGTGGTGGACTGGGACGGGCTGTGGTGTGCTGGGACGGGCTGTGGTGTGCTGGGACGGGCTGTGCTGGTCTGTGGTGGGCTGGGACGGGCGGGGACGGGCTGTGGTGTGCTGGGACGGGCTGTGGTGGGCTTGGGATGGTCTGTGGTGTGCTGGGACGGGCTGTGGTGTGCTGGGACGGGCTGTGGTGGGCTGGGACAGACTGTGCTGGGTTGGGACAGGCTGGGACATGCTGGGACGGTGTGTGGATGACTGGGATGGTCTGTGGTGTGCTGGGACGGGCTGTGGTGGGCAGGGATGGGCTGTGGTGGGGCGTGGTGGGCTGGGACGGGCCGTGGTGAACCATGGTGGGCTGTGGTGGGCCGTGGTGGGCCGTTTTGAGCCGGTATGGGAAGGGGTGGGCCGTGGTGGGCTGGGACAGGTCATGGTGGTCTGAGATAGCCCGTGGTGAAATGTGGTGGGCTGTGTTGAGCCGTGGTGGGCTGGGATGGACCGTGGTGGGCTGTGGTGGGTTCTGGTGAGCTTGAGACGGGCTGTGGTGGGCTGGGACGGGCTGGGACGGGCTCTGGTGGGCTGGGACGGGCTGGGACGGGCTGTGGTGTGCTGGGACGGGCTGTGGTGGGCTGGGACGGGCTGTGGTGTGCTTGGACGGGCTGTGGTGTGCTGGGACGGGCTGGGACGGGCTGTGGTGTGCTGGGACGGGCTGTGGTGGGCTGGGCCGTGCTGGGACGGGCCGGGCCGTGCTGGGACGGGCCGGGCCGTGCTGGGACGGGCTGTGGTGGGCTGGGACGGGCTGGGACTGGATGGGACGAGCTGTGGTGGGCGGGGACGGACTGTGGTGGGCGGGGACGGGCTGTGGTGGTCGGGGACGGGCTGTGGTGGGCGGGGGCGGGCTGTTGTGAGCTGGGATTAGCTGTGGTGCGCTGGGACGAGCTGTGGTGGGCTGGGACGGGCTGTGGTGGAATGGGACGGGCTGGGACGAGCTGGGACTGGATGGGACGGGCTGGGACGGGCTGTGGTGGGCTGGGACATGCTGTGGTGGGCCGTGGTGGGCGGGGACGGGCCGTGGTGAACCGTGGTGGGCCGTGTTGGGCCGTTTTGGGCCGGGATGGGAAGGGGTGGGCTGTGGTGGGCCGTGGTGGGCTGGGACAGGTCGTGGTGGGCTGGGACGGGCCGTGGTGGGCTGGGACGGGCCGTGGTGGGCTGTGGTGGGCCGTGGTTCTCTGTGGTGGGCCATGGTGGGCTGGGACGGGCCGTGGTTATCTGTGGTGGGCCGTGGTGGTCTGGTACGGGCTGTGGTGGGTTCTGGTGAGCTTGAGACGGGCTGTGGTGGGCTGGGACAGGCTGGGACGAGCTCTGGTGGTCTGGGACAGGCTGTGGTGGGCTCGGACGTGCTGGGACGGGCCGTGGTGGGCCGTGGTGGGCTGGGACGGGCCGTGGTGGGCTGGGACGTGCTGGGATGGACTGGGACGGGCTGTGGTGGGCTGGAACAGGCTGTGGTGAGCTGGGACGGGCTGTGGTGGGGCGTGGTGGGCTGGGACGGGCCGTGGTGAACCGTGGTGGGCTGTGGTGGGCCGTGGTGGGCCGTTTTGGGCCGGTATGGGAAGGGATGGTCTATGTTGGGCCGTGGTGGGCTGGGACAGGTCATGGTGGGCTGAGACGGCCCGTGGTGAACTGTGGTGGCTGTGGTGGGCCGTGGTGGGCTGTGGTGGGCCGTGGTGGGCTGGGACAGGCCGTGGTGGGCTGTGGTGGGCCGTGGTGGTCTGGGACAGGCTGTGGTGGGCTTTGGTGGGTTCTTGTGAGCTTGAGATGGGCTGTGGTGGGCTGGGACGGGCTGGGACGGGCTCTGGTGGTCTGGAACGAGCTGTGATGTGCTGTGGTGGGCTGGGAAGGGCTGTGGTGGGCTGGGGCGGGCTCTGGTGGGCTGTGGTGGGCTGGGACGGGCCGTGGTGGGCAGAGACGGGCTGTGGTGGGCGGAGACGGCCTGGGACGGTCTGTGGTGGGCTCGGACATTCTGTGGTGGGCTGGGCCGGGCTGGGACGAGCAGGGATGGGCTGTGGTGGGCTGGGCAGGCTGTGCTGGGCTGGGACGGGCTGTGATGGGCTGGGACAAGCTGTGGTGGGCGGGGATGGGCTGCGGTGGGCTGGGACGGGCTGCGGTGGGCTGGGACGGGCTGCGGTGGGCCGGGACGGGCTGCGGTGGGCCGGGACGGGCTGTGGTGGGCCGGGACGGGCTGTGGTGGGCTGGGAAGGTCTGGGACAGGCTGGGACAGGCTGTGGTGGGCGGGGACGGGCTGTGGTGGGCTGTGGCAGTCTGGAACAGGCTGTGGTGGGTTGTGGTGAGCTGGGACGGGCTGGGACGGGCTGACACGGGCTGTGGTGGGCTGGGATGGACAGGCACGAGCTGTGGTGGGCTTGGACGGGCTGTGGTTGGCTGGGACTGGCTCTTGTGGTTTGGGACGGGCTGTGGTGGGCTGTGGTGGGCTTGGACGGGCTGTGGTGGGCTGGGACTGGCTATGGTGGGCTGGGACGGGCTATGGTGGGCTGCGACGGGCTGTGGTGGGCTGTGGTGGGCTGGGACGGGCTGTGGTTCGCTGGGACGGGCCGTGGTAATCCGGGACGGGCTCTGGTAGGCCGGGACGGGCTGTGGTGGGCTGTGGTGAGTTGGGACGGGCTGTGTTGGACTGTGGTGGGCTGGCACGGGCTGCGGTGGGCTGGGACGGGCTGTGGTGGGCTTGGACGGGCTGTGGTGGGCGGGGACGGGCTGTGGTGGGCTTGGACGGGCTGGGACGTGCTGGGACGGTCTGTAGTGGGCTGTGGTGGGCTGCCACGGTCTGGGACGGGATGTGGTGAGCTGGGACGGGCTGTGGGCTGGGACGGGCTTGGACGGGCTGCGGTGGGCTGGGACGGGAAGTGGTGGATGGGGACGGGCCGTGGTGGGCCGGGACGGGCCGTGGTGGGCCGGGACGGGCTGTGGTGGGCCGGGACGGGCTGTGGTAAGCCGTGATGGGCTCTGGTGGGCCGGGACGGGCTGTGGTGGGCTGTGGTGGGTAGGGACAGTCTGTGGATGGCCGGGGCGGGCTGTGGTGGGCCGGGGCGGGCTGTGGTGGGCCGGGGCGGGCTGTGGTGGGCCGGGACGGGCTGGGACAGGCTGTGGTGGGCTGGGACGGGACGTGGTGGGCAGAGACGGGCTGTGGTGGGTGGAGACAGCCTGGGACGGTCTGTGGTGGGCTCGGACATTCTGTGGTGGGCTGGGACGGGCTGGGACGAGCAGGGATGGGCTGTGGATGGCTGGGACAGGCTGTGCTGGGCTGGGACGGGCTGTGGTGGGCTGGGACAAGCTGTGGTGGGCGGGGATGGTCTGTGGTGGGCTGGGACGGCCTGTGGTGGGCTGGGACTGGCTGTGGTATGCTTGAGACGGTCTGTGGTGTGCTGGGACGGGCTCTGGTGGTCTGGAACGAGCTGGGACGGGCTGTGGTGGGCTGGGACGGGCTGTGGTGGGCTGGGACGGGCTGTGGTGGGCTGGGACGGGCTGTGGTGGGCTGGGACGGCCTGTGGTGGGCTGTGGTGGGCTGGGACGGCCTGTGGTGGGCTGGGACTGGCTGTGGTGGGCTTGAGACGGTCTGTGGTGTGCTGGGACGGGTTCTGGTGGTCTGGAACGTGCTGGGACGGGCTGTGGTGGGCTGGGACGGGCTGTGGTAGGCTGGGACGGGCTGTGGTGGGCTGGGGCGGTCTGTGGTGGGCTGGGACGGGCTGTCATGGGCTGGGACGGGCTATGGTGGACTGGGACGGGCTGTGGTGGGCTGGGACGGGACGGGATGGGCTGGGACGGGCTGGGACGGGCTGACATGGGCTGTGGTGGACTGGGACGGGCTGTGGTGTGCTGGGACGGGCTGTGGTGTGCTGGGACGGGCTGTGCTGGTCTGTGGTGGGCTGGGACGGGCGGGGACGGGCTGTGGTGTGCTGGGACGGGCTGTGGTGGGCTGGGACAGACTGTGCTGGGTTGGGACAGGCTGGGACATGCTGGGACGGTGTGTGGATGACTGGGATGGTCTGTGGTGTGCTGGGACGGGCTGTGGTGGGCAGGGATGGGCTGTGGTGGGGCGTGGTGGGCTGGGACGGGCCGTGGTGAACCATGGTGGGCTGTGGTGGGCCGTGGTGGGCCGTTTTGAGCCGGTATGGGAAGGGGTGGGCCGTGGTGGGCTGGGACAGGTCATGGTGGTCTGAGATAGCCCGTGGTGAAATGTGGTGGGCTGTGTTGAGCCGTGGTGGGCTGGGATGGACCGTGGTGGGCTGTGGTGGGTTCTGGTGAGCTTGAGACGGGCTGTGGTGGGCTGGGACGGGCTGGGACGGGCTCTGGTGGGCTGGGACGGGCTGGGACGGGCTGTGGTGTGCTGGGACGGGCTGTGGTGGGCTGGGACGGGCTGTGGTGTGCTTGGACGGGCTGTGGTGTGCTGGGACGGGCTGGGACGGGCTGTGGTGTGCTGGGACGGGCTGTGGTGGGCTGGGCCGTGCTGGGACGGGCCGGGCCGTGCTGGGACGGGCTGTGGTGGGCTGGGACGGGCTGGGACTGGATGGGACGAGCTGTGGTGGGCGGGGACGGACTGTGGTGGGCGGGGACGGGCTGTGGTGGTCGGGGACGGGCTGTGGTGGGCGGGGGCGGGCTGTTGTGAGCTGGGATTAGCTGTGGTGCGCTGGGACGAGCTGTGGTGGGCTGGGACGGGCTGTGGTGGAATGGGACGGGCTGGGACGAGCTGGGACTGGATGGGACGGGCTGGGACGGGCTGTGGTGGGCTGGGACATGCTGTGGTGGGCCGTGGTGGGCGGGGACGGGCCGTGGTGAACCGTGGTGGGCCGTGTTGGGCCGTTTTGGGCCGGGATGGGAAGGGGTGGGCTGTGGTGGGCCGTGGTGGGCTGGGACAGGTCGTGGTGGGCTGGGACGGGCCGTGGTGGGCTGGGACGGGCCGTGGTGGGCTGTGGTGGGCCGTGGTTCTCTGTGGTGGGCCATGGTGGGCTGGGACGGGCCGTGGTTATCTGTGGTGGGCCGTGGTGGTCTGGTACGGGCTGTGGTGGGTTCTGGTGAGCTTGAGACGGGCTGTGGTGGGCTGGGACAGGCTGGGACGAGCTCTGGTGGTCTGGGACAGGCTGTGGTGGGCTCGGACGTGCTGGGACGGGCCGTGGTGGGCCGTGGTGGGCTGGGACGGGCCGTGGTGGGCTGGGACGTGCTGGGATGGACTGGGACGGGCTGTGGTGGGCTGGAACAGGCTGTGGTGAGCTGGGACGGGCTGTGGTGGGGCGTGGTGGGCTGGGACGGGCCGTGGTGAACCGTGGTGGGCTGTGGTGGGCCGTGGTGGGCCGTTTTGGGCCGGTATGGGAAGGGATGGTCTATGTTGGGCCGTGGTGGGCTGGGACAGGTCATGGTGGGCTGAGACGGCCCGTGGTGAACTGTGGTGGCTGTGGTGGGCCGTGGTGGGCTGTGGTGGGCCGTGGTGGGCTGGGACAGGCCGTGGTGGGCTGTGGTGGGCCGTGGTGGTCTGGGACAGGCTGTGGTGGGCTTTGGTGGGTTCTTGTGAGCTTGAGATGGGCTGTGGTGGGCTGGGACGGGCTGGGACGGGCTCTGGTGGTCTGGAACGAGCTGTGATGTGCTGTGGTGGGCTGGGAAGGGCTGTGGTGGGCTGGGGCGGGCTCTGGTGGGCTGTGGTGGGCTGGGACGGGCCGTGGTGGGCAGAGACGGGCTGTGGTGGGCGGAGACGGCCTGGGACGGTCTGTGGTGGGCTCGGACATTCTGTGGTGGGCTGGGCCGGGCTGGGACGAGCAGGGATGGGCTGTGGTGGGCTGGGCAGGCTGTGCTGGGCTGGGACGGGCTGTGATGGGCTGGGACAAGCTGTGGTGGGCGGGGATGGGCTGCGGTGGGCTGGGACGGGCTGCGGTGGGCTGGGACGGGCTGCGGTGGGCCGGGACGGGCTGCGGTGGGCCGGGACGGGCTGTGGTGGGCCGGGACGGGCTGTGGTGGGCTGGGAAGGTCTGGGACAGGCTGGGACAGGCTGTGGTGGGCGGGGACGGGCTGTGGTGGGCTGTGGCAGTCTGGAACAGGCTGTGGTGGGTTGTGGTGAGCTGGGACGGGCTGGGACAGGCTGACACGGGCTGTGGTGGGCTGGGATGGACAGGCACGAGCTGTGGTGGGCTTGGACGGGCTGTGGTTGGCTGGGACTGGCTCTTGTGGTTTGGGACGGGCTGTGGTGGGCTGTGGTGGGCTTGGACGGGCTGTGGTGGGCTGGGACTGGCTATGGTGGGCTGGGACGGGCTATGGTGGGCTGCGACGGGCTGTGGTGGGCTGTGGTGGGCTGGGACGGGCTGTGGTTCGCTGGGACGGGCCGTGGTAATCCGGGACGGGCTCTGGTAGGCCGGGACGGGCTGTGGTGGGCTGTGGTGAGTTGGGACGGGCTGTGTTGGACTGTGGTGGGCTGGCACGGGCTGCGGTGGGCTGGGACGGGCTGTGGTGGGCTTGGACGGGCTGTGGTGGGCGGGGACGGGCTGTGGTGGGCTTGGACGGGCTGGGACGTGCTGGGACGGTCTGTAGTGGGCTGTGGTGGGCTGCCACGGTCTGGGACGGGATGTGGTGAGCTGGGACGGGCTGTGGGCTGGGACGGGCTGGGACGGGCTGCGGTGGGCTGGGACGGGAAGTGGTGGATGGGGACGGGCCGTGGTGGGCCGGGACGGGCCGTGGTGGGCCGGGACGGGCTGTGGTGGGCCGGGACGGGCTGTGGTGGGCTGTGGTGGGTAGGGACAGTCTGTGGTGGGCCGGGGCGGGCTGTGGTGGGCCGGGGCGGGCTGTGGTGGGCCGGGGCGGGCTGTGGTGGGCCGGGACGGGCTGGGACAGGCTGTGGTGGGCTGGGACGGGACGTGGTGGGCAGAGACGGGCTGTGGTGGGTGGAGACAGCCTGGGACGGTCTGTGGTGGGCTCGGACATTCTGTGGTGGGCTGGGACGGGCTGGGACGAGCAGGGATGGGCTGTGGATGGCTGGGACAGGCTGTGCTGGGCTGGGACGGGCTGTGGTGGGCTGGGACAAGCTGTGGTGGGCGGGGATGGTCTGTGGTGGGCTGGGACGGGCTGTGGTGGGCTGGGACGGCCTGTGGTGGGCTGGGACTGGCTGTGGTGGGCTGGGACTGGCTGTGGTATGCTTGAGACGGTCTGTGGTGTGCTGGGACGGGCTCTGGTGGTCTGGAACGAGCTGGGACGGGCTGTGGTGGGCTGGGACGGGCTGTGGTGGGCTGGGACGGGCTGTGGTTGGCTGTGGTGGGCTGGGACGGCCTGTGGTGGGCTGGGACTGGCTGTGGTGGGCTTGAGACGGTCTGTGGTGGGCTGGGACGGGTTCTGGTGGTCTGGAACGAGCTGGGACGGGCTGTGGTGGGCTGGGACGGGCTGTGGTAGGCTGGGACGGGCTGTGGTGGGCTGGGGCGGTCTGTGGTGGGCTGGGACGGGCTGTCATGGGCTGGGACGGGCTATGGTGGACTGGGACGGGCTGTGGTGGGCTGGGACGGGACGGGATGGGCTGGGACGGGCTGACATGGGCTGTGGTGGACTGGGACGGGCTGTGGTGTGCTGGGACGGGCTGTGGTGTGCTGGGACGGGCTGTGGTGGGCGGGGACGGTCTGTGGTGGGCTGTGGTGGGCTGGGACTGGCTGTGGTGGGCTGGGACGGGCTGCGGTGGGCTGGGATGGGCTGAGACGGGCTGTGGTGGGCTGGGACGGGCTGTGGTGGGCTGGGACGGGCTGTGGTGGGCCGGGACGGGCTGTGGTGGGCCGTGGTGGGCAGGGACGGGCTGTGGTGGGCTGTGGTGGGCCGTTTTGGGCCTGGATGGGAATGGGTGGGCTGTGGTGGGCCGTGGTGGGCTGTGGCAGGCCGTGGTGGGCTGGGACGGGCTGTGGTGGGCTGTGGTGGGCCGTGGCTCGCTGCGGTGGGCTGTGGTGGGCTGTGATGGGCTGGAACGGGCTGTGGTGGTCTGGAACAGGCTGTGATGGGCTGGGACGGGCTGGGATATGCTGGGACGGTCTGTGGTGGACTGGGACGGTCTGTGGTGTGCTTGGACGGGCTGTGGTGGGCTGCGACGGGCTGGGACGGGCTGGGATGGGCTGTGGTGTGCTGGGACGGGCTGTGGTGGGCTGGGATGGGCTGGGACGGGCTGTGGTGGGTTGTGGTGGACTGGGACGGTCTGTGGTGGGCTGTGGTGGGCTGAGACGGGCTGTGGTGGGCTGGGACAGGCTGGGATAGGCTTAGACAGGCTGTGGTGGGCTGGGACGGGCTCTGGTGTGCTGGGACGGGCTGTGGTGGGCGGGGATGAACTGTGGTGGGCCGGGATGGGCTGTGGTGGGCGGAGACGGGTTGTGGTGGTCTGGGACGGTTTGTGGTGGGCTGGGACGGTCTGTGGTGGGTTGGGACTGGCTGTGGTGGGCTGGGACGGGCTGGTACGGGCTGTGTTGGGCGGGGACAAGCTGTGGCTGGCGGTGAAGTGCTGTGGTGGGCTGGGACATGCTGGGAAGGGCTGTGGTGTGCGGTGACGGTCTGTGGTGAGCTGGGACAGGCTGGGAAGGGCTGTGGTGGGCTGTGGTGATCTGGAACGGGCTGTGAATGGCTGGGACGGGCTGGGAAGGCTGGGAAGGGCTGTGGTGGACAGGGACGGTCTGTGGTTTGGTGGGACGGGCTGCGGTGGGCTGGGACGGGCTGGGACGGGCTTTGGTGTTTTGGGACGGGCTGTGGTGGGCTGGGACGGGCTGTGGTGGGCTGTGGTGGGTTCTGCTGAGCTTGAGATGGGCTGTGGTGGGCTGGGATGGGCTGAGATGAGTTCTGGTAGTCTGGAATGAGCTGGGACGGGCTGTGGTGGGCGGGGACGGGCTGTGGTGTACTGGGACGGGCTGTGGTGGTCTGGAACGGTCTGTGGTGGGCTGGGACGGGCTGTGGTGTGCTGGGACGGGCTGGGAGGGGCTGGGACGGGCTGTGGTGTGCTGGGACGGGCTGTGCTGGTCTGTGGTGGGCTGGGATGGGCCGGGACGGGCTGGGATGGGCTGGGACGGGCGGGGACGGGCTGTGTTGGGATAGGGACGGGCTGTGGTGGGCTGGGACGGGCTGTGGTGGTCTGGAACAGGCTGTGGTGGTTTGGACAGGCTGGGACATGCTGGGACGGGCTGTGGTGGACTGGGATGTTCTGTGGTGTGCTGGGACGGGCTGTGGTGGGCAGGGATAGGCTGTGGTGTGCTGGGACGGGCTGTGGTGGGCTGGGACGGGCTGTGGTGGGCTGGGACTGGCTGGGACGGGCTGTGGTGGGATGGGACGGGCTGTGGTGTGCTGGGACGGGCTGTGGTGTGCTGGGACGGGCTGTGGTGTGCTGGGACAAGCTGTCGTGTGCTGGGCCGGGCTGGGATGAGTTGTAATGTGCTGGGACGGCCTGGGGTGGGCTGGGACGGGCTGTGGTGTGCTGGGACGGGCTGTGGTGGGCCGTGGTGTGCTGGGACGGGCCGTGGTGGGCCGGGACGGGCCGTGGTGGGCCGGGACGGGCCGTGGTGGGCTGTGGTGGGCCGTGGTCGTCTTGGACAGGCTGTGGTGGACTTTGGTGGGTTCATGTGAGCTTGAGATGTGCTGTGGTGGGCTGGGACGGGCTGGGACGGGATCTGGTGGTCTGGAACGAGCTGTGATGTGCTGCAATGGGCTGTGGTGGGCTGGGACGGGCTGTGGTGGGCTGGGACTGGCTGGGACGGGCTGTGGTGGGCTGGGACTGGCTGGGACGGGCTGTGGTGGGATGGGACGGGCTGGGATAGGCTGTGGTGGGATGGGACGGGCTGTGGTGTGCTGGGACGGGCTGTGGTGTGCTGGGACGGGCTGGGACAGGCTGGGACGGGCTGGGATGAGTTGTAGTGTGCTGGGACGGTTTGTGGTGGGCTGGGACGGTCTGTGGTGGGCTGCGACGGGCTGGGATGGGCTGGGACGGGCTGGGACGGGCTGTGACGGGCTGGGACGGGCTGGGACGGGCTGCGATGGGCTGGGATGGGTGGTGGTGGGCTGTGGTGGGCTGTGGTGTGCTGGGACGGGCTGTGGTGGGCTGTGGTGTGCTGGGACGGGCTGTGGTGTGCTGGGACGGGCTGTGGTGGGCTGGGACGGGCTGTGATGGGCTGGGACAGGCTGTGGTGGGCTCGGACTGGCTCTGGTGGTCTGGACCGGGCTCTGGTCGTCTGGAACGGGCTGTGGTGGGCGGGGATGGGCTGTGGTGGGCGGGGATGGGCTGTGGTGGGCTGGGACGGGCTGTGGTGGGCTGGGACGGGCTGTGGTGGGCTGGGACGGGCTGTGGTGGGCTGGGACGGGCTGTGGTGGGCTGGGACGGGCTGTGGTGGGCTGGGACAGGCTGGGACGGGCTCTGGTGGGCTGATACGGGCTGTGTTGGGCGGGGACAAGCTGTGGCTGGCGGTGAAGTGCTGTGGTGGTCTGGGACAGGCTGGGAAGGGCTGTGGTGTGCGGTGACGGTCTGTGGTGAGCTGGGACAGGCTGGGAAGGTCTGTGGTGGGCTGTGGTGGGCTGGAACGGTTTGTGGTGATCTGGAACGGGCTGTGATGGGCTGGGACGGGCTGGGACATGCTGGGACGGTCTGTGGTGGACAGGGACGGTCTGTGGTTTGGTGGGACGGGCTGCGGTGTGCTGGGACGGGCTGTGGTGGGCTGTGGTGGGCTGGGACGGGCTGTGGTGGGCTGTGGTGGGTTCTGCTGAGCTTGAGATGGGCTGTGGTGGGCTGGGATGGGCTGAGACGAGTTCTGGTGGTCTGGAATGAGCTGGGACGAGCTGTGGTGGGCGGGGACGGGCTGTGGTGGGCGGGGACGGGCTGTGGTGGTCTGGAACGGTCTGTGGTGGGCTGGGACGGGCTGCGGCAGGCTGCAACGGGCTGGGACGGGCTGGGACAGGCTGGGACAGACTGTGGTGGGCGGGGACGGGCTGTGCTGGTCTGTGGTGGGCTGGGATGGGCGGGGACGGGCTGTGGTGTGCTGGGACGGGCTGTGGTGGGCTGGGACGGGCTGTGGTGGTCTGGAACAGGCTGTGGTGGGTTGGGACAGGCTGGGACATGCTGGGACGGTGTGTGGTGGACTGGGATGTTCTGTGGTGTGCTGGGACGGGCTGTGGTGGGCAGGGATGGGCTGTGGTGGGGCGTGGTGGGCTGGGACGGGCCGTGGTGGGCTGTGGTGGGTCGTGGTCATCTTGGACAGGCTGTGGTGGGCTTTGGTGGGTTCTTGTGAGCTTGAGATGGGCTGTGGTGGGCTGGGACGGGCTGGGACGGGATCTGGTGGTCTGGAACGAGCTGTGATGTGCTGCAATGGGCTGTGGTGGGCTGGGACGGGCTGTGGTGTACTGGGACGGGCTGTGGTGTGCTGGGACGGGCTGGGACGGGCTGGGACGGGCTGGGATGAGCTGTGGTGGGCGGAGACGGGCTGTGGTGGGCGGGGACGGGCTGCGGTGGGTGGAGAAGGGCTGCGGTGGGCGGGGACCAGCTGTGGTGGGCGGGGACGGGCTGGGATGAGCTGTGGTGGGCGGAGATGGGCTTCGGTGGGCGGGGACGGGCTGCGGTGGGCTGGGACGGGCTGCGGTGTGCTGGAACGGGCTGTGGCGAGCTGGGACGGGCTGGGACGGGCTGGGACAAGCTGTGGTGTGCGGAGACGGGCTGTGGTGGACTGGGACAGGCTGTGGTCGACGGGGACGGGCGGGGACGGGCTGTGGTGGGTAGGGACGGTCTGGGACGGGCTGTGGTGTGCTGGGACGGGCTGTGGTGTGCTGGGACGGGCTGTGGTGGGCTGGGACGGGCTGTGGTGGGCTGGGACGGGCTGTGGTGGGCTGGGACGGGCTGGGACGGGCTGGGACGAGCTGTGGTGTGCTGGGACGGGCTGTGGTGAGCGGGGACGGGCTGGTACAGGCTGGGACGGGCTGGGACAAGCTGTGGTGGGTGGAGACGTACTGTGGTGGATTGGGACGGGCTGTGGTCGACGGCGATGAGCGGGGACGGGCTGTGGTGGGCGGGGATAGGCTGTGGTGGGCGGGGACAGGCTGTGGTGGGCGGGGACAGGCTGTGGTGGGCTGTGGCGGGCTGGAACGGGCTGTGGCGAGCTGGGACGGGCTGTGGCGGGCTGGGACGGGCTGTGGTAAACTGGGACGGGCTGGGACGGGCTGGGACGGGCTGTGGTGGGCTGGGACGGGCTGTGATGAGCTGGGACGGGCTGTGGTGAACCGTGGTGGGCTGTGGTGGGCCGGTATGGGAAGGGATGGTCTGTGGTGGGCCGTGGTGGGCTGGGACAGGTCATGGTGGGCTGAGACGGCTTGTGGTGAACTGTGGTGGGCTTTGGTGGGCTGTGGTGGGCCGTGGTGGGCTGGGACGGGCCATGGTGGGCTGTGGTGGGCCGTGGTGGTCTGGGACAGGCTGTGGTGGGCTTTGGTGGGTTCATGTGAGCTTGAGATGGGCTGTGGTGGTCTGGAACGAGCTGTGATGTGCTGCAACGCGCTGTGGTGGGCTGGGACGGGCTGTGGTGTACTGGGACGGGCTGTGGTGGGCTGTGGTGTGATGGGACGAGGTCTGGTGGGCTGGGACGGGCTGTGGCGGGCGGGGACGGGCTGTGGCGGGCGGGGACGGGCTGTGGCGGGCGGGGACGGGCTGTGGTGGAATGGGATGGGCTGGGACGGGCTGTGGTGGGCTGGGACGGGCTGTGATGGACCGTGGTGGGCTGGGTCGGGCTGTGGTGAACTGTGGTGGGCCGTTTTGGGCCGGGATGGGAAGGGGTGGGCTGTGGTGGGCCGTGGTCGTCTTGGACAGGCTGTGGTGGGCTTTGGTGGGTTCTAGTGAGCTTGAGATGTGCTGTGGTGGACTGGGACGGGCTGGGATGGGATCTGGTGGTCTGGAACGAGCTGTGATGTGCTGCAATGGGCTGTGGTGGGCTGGGACGAGTTGTAGTGTGCTGGGACGGCCTGGGGTGGGGGGGGACGAGCTGTGGTGTGCTGGGACGGGCTGTGGTGTGCTGGGACGGGCTGTGGTGTGCTGGGACGGGCTGGGACTGGCTGTGGTGGGCGGGGACGGGCTGTGGTGGGCTGGGACGGGCTGTGGTGTGCTGGGACGGGCTGTGGCGGGCTGCGACGGGCTGGGACGGGCTGGGACAGGCTGTGGTGTGCTGGGACGGGCTGTGCTGGTCTGTGGTGGGCTGGGACGGGCGGGGACGGGCTGTGGTGGGCTGGGACGGGCTGGGATGGGCTGGCACGGGCTGGGACGGGCTGTGTTGGGCTGGGACGGGCTGTGGTGGTCTGGAACAGGCTGTGGTGGGTTGGGACAGGCTGGGACATGCTGGGACGGTGTGTGGTGGACTGGGATGGTCTGTGGTGTGCTGGGACGGGCTGTGGTGGGCAGAGATGGGCTGTGGTGGGGCGTGGTGGGCTGGGACGGGCCGTGGTGGGCTGTGGTGGGCCGTGGTTCTCTGTGGTGGGCCATGGTGGGCTGGGACGGGCCGTGGTTATCTGTGGTGGGCCGTGGTGGTCTGGTACGGGCTATGGTGGGCTGTGGTGGGTTCTGGTGAGCTTGAGACGGGCTGTGGTGGGCTGGGACAGGCTGGGACGAGCTCTGGTGGTCTGGGACAGGCTGTGGTGGGCTCGGACGTGCTGGGACGGGACGTGCTGGGATGGACTGGGACGGGCTGTGGTGGGCTGGAACAGGCTGTGGTGAGCTGGGACGGGCTGTGGTGGGGCGTGGTGGGCTGGGACGGGCCGTGGTGAACCGTGGTGGGCTGTGGTGGGCCGTGGTGGGCCGTTTTGGGCCGGTATGGGAAGGGATGGTCTATGTTGGGCCGTGGTGGGCTGGGACAGGTCATGGTGGGCTGAGACGGCCCGTGGTGAACTGTGGTGGCTGTGGTGGGCCGTGGTGGGCTGTGGTGGGCCGTGGTGGTCTGGGACAGGCTGTGGTGGGCTTTGGTGGGTTCTTGTGAGCTTGAGATGGGCTGTGGTGGGCTGGGACGGGCTGGGACGGGCTCTGGTGGTCTGGAACGAGCTGTGATGTGCTGTGGTGGGCTGGGAAGGGCTGTGGTGGGCTGGGGCGGGCTCTGGTGGGCTGTGGTGGGCTGGGACGGGCCGTGGTGGGCAGAGACGGGCTGTGGTGGGCGGAGACGGCCTGGGACGGTCTGTGGTGGGCTCGGACATTCTGTGGTGGGCTGGGCCGGGCTGGGACGAGCAGGGATGGGCTGTGGTGGGCTGGGCAGGCTGTGCTGGGCTGGGACGGGCTGTGATGGGCTGGGACAAGCTGTGGTGGGCGGGGATGGGCTGCGGTGGGCTGGGACGGGCTGCGGTGGGCTGGGACGGGCTGCGGTGGGCCGGGACGGGCTGTGGTGGGCCGGGACGGGCTGTGGTGGGCTGGGAAGGTCTGGGACAGGCTGGGACAGGCTGTGGTGGGCGGGGACGGGCTGTGGTGGGCTGTGGTTGGCTGGGACGGGCTGGCACGGGCTGTGGTTGCTGGTACGGTCTGACACGGGCTGGGACGGGCTATGGTGGGCTGGGAGTGGCTGGGACGGGCTGTGGTTATCTGTGGTGGGCCGTGGTGGTCTGGTACGGGCTATGGTGGGCTGTGGTGGGTTCTGGTGAGCTTGAGACGGGCTGTGGTGGGCTGGGACAGGCTGGGACGAGCTCTGGTGGTCTGGGACAGGCTGTGGTGGGCTCGGACGTGCTGGGACGGGACGTGCTGGGATGGACTGGGACGGGCTGTGGTGGGCTGGAACAGGCTGTGGTGAGCTGGGACGGGCTGTGGTGGGGCGTGGTGGGCTGGGACGGGCCGTGGTGAACCGTGGTGGGCTGTGGTGGGCCGTGGTGGGCCGTTTTGGGCCGGTATGGGAAGGGATGGTCTATGTTGGGCCGTGGTGGGCTGGGACAGGTCATGGTGGGCTGAGACGGCCCGTGGTGAACTGTGGTGGCTGTGGTGGGCCGTGGTGGGCTGTGGTGGGCCGTGGTGGGCTGGGACAGGCCGTGGTGGGCTGTGGTGGGCCGTGGTGGTCTGGGACAGGCTGTGGTGGGCTTTGGTGGGTTCTTGTGAGCTTGAGATGGGCTGTGGTGGGCTGGGACGGGCTGGGACGGGCTCTGGTGGTCTGGAACGAGCTGTGATGTGCTGTGGTGGGCTGGGAAGGGCTGTGGTGGGCTGGGGCGGGCTCTGGTGGGCTGTGGTGGGCTGGGACGGGCCGTGGTGGGCAGAGACGGGCTGTGGTGGGCGGAGACGGCCTGGGACGGTCTGTGGTGGGCTCGGACATTCTGTGGTGGGCTGGGCCGGGCTGGGACGAGCAGGGATGGGCTGTGGTGGGCTGGGCAGGCTGTGCTGGGCTGGGACGGGCTGTGATGGGCTGGGACAAGCTGTGGTGGGCGGGGATGGGCTGCGGTGGGCTGGGACGGGCTGCGGTGGGCTGGGACGGGCTGCGGTGGGCCGGGACGGGCTGCGGTGGGCCGGGACGGGCTGCGGTGGGCCGGGACGGGCTGTGGTGGGCTGGGAAGGTCTGGGACAGGCTGGGACAGGCTGTGGTGGGCGGGGACGGGCTGTGGTGGGCTGTGGCAGTCTGGAACAGGCTGTGGTGGGTTGTGGTGAGCTGGGACGGGCTGGGACGGGCTGACACGGGCTGTGGTGGGCTCGGATGGACAGGCACGAGCTGTGGTGGGCTTGGACGGGCTGTGGTTGGCTGGGACTGGCTCTTGTGGTTTGGGACGGGCTGTGGTGGGCTGTGGTGGGCTTGGACGGGCTGTGGTGGGCTGGGACTGGCTATGGTGGGCTGGGACGGGCTATGGTGGGCTGCGACGGGCTGTGGTGGGCTGTGGTGGGCTGGGACGGGCTGTGGTTCGCTGGGACGGGCCGTGGTAATCCGGGACGGGCTCTGGTAGGCCGGGACGGGCTGTGGTGGGCTGTGGTGAGTTGGGACGGGCTGTGTTGGACTGTGGTGGGCTGGCACGGGCTGCGGTGGGCTGGGACGGGCTGTGGTGGGCTTGGACGGGCTGTGGTGGGCGGGGACGGGCTGTGGTGGGCTTGGACGGGCTGGGACGTGCTGGGACGGTCTGTAGTGGGCTGTGGTGGGCTGCCACGGTCTGGGACGGGATGTGGTGAGCTGGGACGGGCTGTGGGCTGGGACGGGCTGGGACGGGCTGCGGTGGGCTGGGACGGGAAGTGGTGGATGGGGACGGGCCGTGGTGGGCCGGGACGGGCCGTGGTGGGCCGGGACGGGCTGTGGTGGGCCGGGACGGGCTGTGGTAAGCTGTGATGGGCTCTGGTGGGCCGGGACGGGCTGTGGTGGACTGTGGTGGGTAAGGACAGTCTGTGGTGGGCCGGGGCGGGCTGTGGTGGGCCGGGGCGGGCTGTGGTGGGCCGGGACGGGCTGGGACAGGCTGTGGTGGGCTGGGACGGGACGTGGTGGGCAGAGACGGGCTGTGGTGGGCGGAGACAGCCTGGGACGGTCTGTGGTGGGCTCGGACATTCTGTGGTGGGCTGGGACGGGCTGGGACGAGCAGGGATGGGCTGAGGATGGCTGGGACAGGCTGTGCTGGGCTGGGACGGGCTGTGGTGGGCTGGGACAAGCTGTGGTGGGCGGGGACGGTCTGTGGTGGGCTGGGACGGGCTGTGGTGGGCTGCGACGGGCTGTGATGGGCTGGGACGGCCTGTGGTGGGCTGGGACTGGCTGTGGTATGCTTGAGACGGTCTGTGGTGTGCTGGGACGGGCTCTGGTGGTCTGGAACGAGCTGGGACGGGCTGTGGTGGGCTGGGACGGGCTGTGGTGGGCTGGGACGGGCTATGGTGGACTGGGACGGGCTGTGGTGGGCTGGGACGGGACGGGATGGGCTGGGACGGGCTGGGACGGGCTGACATGGGCTGTGGTGGACTGGGACGGGCTGTGGTGTGCTGGGACGGGCTGTGGTGTGCTGGGACGGGCTGTGGTGTGCTGGGACGGGCTGGGACGGGCTGTGGTGGGTGGGGACGGTCTGTGGTGGGCTGTGGTGGGCTGGGACTGGCTGTGGTGGGCTGGGACGGGCTGCGGTGGGCTGGGATGGGCTGGGACGGGCTGTGGTGGGCTGGGACGGGCTGTGGTGGGCCGGGACGGGCTGTGGTGGGCCGTGGTGGGCAGGGACGGGCTGTGGTGGGCTGTGGTGGGCCGTTTTGGGCCTGGATGGGAATGGGTGGGCTGTGGTGGGCCGTGGTGGGCTGTGGCAGGCTGTGGTGGGCTGGGACGGGCTGTGGTGGGCTGTGGTGGGCCGTGGCTCGCTGCGGTGGGCCGTGGTGGGCTGTGATGGGCTGGAACGGGCTGTGGTGGTCTGGAACGGGCTGTGATGGGCTGGGACGGGCTGGGATATGCTGGGACGGTCTGTGGTGGACTGGGACGGTCTGTGGTGTGCTGGGACGGGCTGTGGTGGGCTGCGACGGGCTGGGATGGGCTGGGACGGGCTGGGATGGGCTGTGGTGTGCTGGGACGGGCTGTGGTGGGCTGGGACGGGCTGGGACGGGCTGTGGTGGGTTGTGGTGGACTGGGACGGTCTGTGGTGGGCTGTGGTGGGCTGAGACGGGCTGTGGTGGGCTGGGACAGGCTGGGATAGGCTTAGACAGGCTGTGGTGGGCTGGGACGGGCTCTGGTGTGCTGGGACGGGCTGTGGTGGGCGGGGATGAACTGTGGTGGGCCGGGATGGGCTGTGGTGGGAGGAGACGGGTTGTGGTGGTCTGGGACGGTTTGTGGTGGGCTTGGACGGTCTGTGGTGGGTTGGGACTGGCTGTGGTGGGCTGGGACGGGCTGGGACGGGCTGTGGTGGGCGGGGACAAGCTGTGGCTGGCGGTGAAGTGCTGTGGTGGGCTGGGACAGGCTGGGAAGGGCTGTGGTGTGCGGTGACGGTCTGTGGTGAGCTGGGACAGGCTGGGAAGGGCTGTGGTGGGCTGTGGTGATCTGGAACGGGCTGTGAATGGCTGGGACGGGCTGGGAAGGCTGGGAAGGGCTGTGGTGGACAGGGACGGTCTGTGGTTTGGTGGGACGGGCTGCGGTGGGTTGGGACGGGCTGGGACGGGCTTTGGTGTTCTGGGACGGGCTGTGGTGGGCTGTGGAGGGCTGGGACGGGCTGTGGTGGGCTGTGGTGGGTTCTGCTGAGCTTGAGATGGGCTGTGGTGGGCTGGGATGGGCTGAGATGAGTTCTGGTAGTCTGGAATGAGCTGGGACGGGCTGTGGTGGGCGGGGACGGGCTGTGGTGGTCTGGAACGGTCTGTGGTGGGCTGGGACGGGCTGTGGTGTGCTGGGACGGGCTGGGAGGGGCTGGGACGGGCTGTGGTGTGCTGGGACGGGCTGTGTTGGTCTGTGGTGGGCTGGGATGGGCCGGGACGGGCTGGGATGGGCTGGGATGGGCGGGGACGGGCTGTGTTGGGATAGGGACGGGCTGTGGTGGGCTGGGACGGGCTGTGGTGGGCTGGGACGGGCTGTGGTGGTCTGGAACAGGCTGTGGTGGTTTGGACAGGCTGGGACATGCTGGGACGGTGTGTGGTGGACTGGGATGTTCTGTGGTGTGCTGGGACGGGCTGTGGTGGGCAGGGATAGGCTGTGGTGTGCTGGGACGGGCTGTGGTGGGCTGGGACTGGCTGGGACGGGCTGTGGTGGGATGGGACGGGCTGTGGTGTGCTGGGACGGGCTGTGGTGTGCTGGGACGGGCTGTGGTGTGCTGGGACGAGCTGTCGTGTGCTGGGCCGGGCTGGGATGAGTTGTAATGTGCTGGGACGGCCTGGGGTGGGCTGGGACGGGCTGTGGTGTGCTGGGACGGGCTGTGGTGGGCCGTGGTGTGCTGGGACGGGCCGTGGTGGGCCGGGACGGGCCGTGGTGGGCCGGGACGGGCCGTGGTGGGCTGTGGTGGGCCGTGGTCGTCTTGGACAGGCTGTGGTGGACTTTGGTGGGTTCATGTGAGCTTGAGATGTGCTGTGGTGGGCTGGGACGGGCTGGGACGGGATCTGGTGGTCTGGAACGAGCTGTGATGTGCTGCAATGGGCTGTGGTGGGCTGGGACGGGCTGTGGTGGGCTGGGACTGGCTGGGACGGGTTGTGGTGGGCTGGGACTGGCTGGGACGGGCTGTGGTGGGATGGGACGGGCTGGGATGGGCTGTGGTGGGATGGGATGGGCTGTGGTGTGCTGGGACGGGCTGGGACAGGCTGGGACGGGCTGGGACAGGCTGGGACGGGCTGGGATGAGTTGTAGTGTGCTGGGACGGTCTGTGGTGGGCTGGGACGGTCTGTGGTGGGCTGGGACTGGCTGTGGTGGGCTGGGACGGGCTGTGGTGGGCTGGGACAAGCTGTGGCTGGCGGTGAAGTGCTGTGGTGGGCTGGGAAAGGCTGGGAAGGGCTGTGGTGGGCTGTGGTGAGCTGGAACGGTTTGTGGTGATCTGGAACGGGCTGTGATGGGCGGGGACGGGCTGGGACATGCTGGGACGGGCTGTGGTGGGCGCGGACGGGCCGTGGTGGGCTATGGTGGGACGTGGTGGACTGGGACGGTCTGTGGTGTGCTGGGACGGGCTGTGGTGGGCTGCGACGGGCTGGGATGGGCTGGGACGGGCTGGGATGGGCTGTGGTGTGCTGGGACGGGCTGTGGTGGGCTGGGACGGGCTGGGACGGGCTGTGGTGGGTTGTGGTGGACTGGGACGGTCTGTGGTGGGCTGTGGTGGGCTGAGATGGGCTGTGGTGGGCTGGGACAGGCTCGGATAGGCTTAGACAGGCTGTGGTGGGCTGGGACGGGCTCTGGTGTGCTGGGACGGGCTGTGGTGGGCTGGGACGGGCTGTGGTGGGCGGGGATGAACTGTGGTGGGCCGGGATGGGCTGTGGTGGGAGGAGACGGGTTGTGGTGGTCTGGGACGGTTTGTGGTGGGCTTGGACGGTCTGTGGTGGGTTGGGACTGGCTGTGGTGGGCTGGGACGGGCTGGGACGGGCTGTGGTGGGCGGGGACAAGCTGTGGCTGGCGGTGAAGTGCTGTGGTGGGCTGGGACAGGCTGGGAAGGGCTGTGGTGTGCGGTGACGGTCTGTGGTGAGCTGGGACAGGCTGGGAAGGGCTGTGGTGGGCTGTGGTGATCTGGAACGGGCTGTGAATGGCTGGGACGGGCTGGGAAGGCTGGGAAGGGCTGTGGTGGACAGGGACGGTCTGTGGTTTGGTGGGACGGGCTGCGGTGGGTTGGGACGGGCTGGGACGGGCTTTGGTGTTCTGGGACGGGCTGTGGTGGGCTGTGGAGGGCTGGGACGGGCTGTGGTGGGCTGTGGTGGGTTCTGCTGAGCTTGAGATGGGCTGTGGTGGGCTGGGATGGGCTGAGATGAGTTCTGGTAGTCTGGAATGAGCTGGGACGGGCTGTGGTGGGCGGGGACGGGCTGGGACATGCTGGGACGGGCTGTGGTGGGCGCGGACGGGCCGTGGTGGGCTATGGTGGGACGTGGTGGACTGGGACGGTCTGTGGTGTGCTGGGACGGGCTGTGGTGGGCTGCGACGGGCTGGGATGGGCTGGGACGGGCTGGGATGGGCTGTGGTGTGCTGGGACGGGCTGTGGTGGGCTGGGACGGGCTGGGACGGGCTGTGGTGGGTTGTGGTGGACTGGGACGGTCTGTGGTGGGCTGTGGTGGGCTGAGATGGGCTGTGGTGGGCTGGGACAGGCTCGGATAGGCTTAGACAGGCTGTGGTGGGCTGGGACGGGCTCTGGTGTGCTGGGACGGGCTGTGGTGGGCTGGGACGGGCTGTGGTGGGCGGGGATGAACTGTGGTGGGCCGGGATGGGCTGTGGTGGGAGGAGACGGGTTGTGGTGGTCTGGGACGGTTTGTGGTGGGCTTGGACGGTCTGTGGTGGGTTGGGACTGGCTGTGGTGGGCTGGGACGGGCTGGGACGGGCTGTGGTGGGCGGGGACAAGCTGTGGCTGGCGGTGAAGTGCTGTGGTGGGCTGGGACAGGCTGGGAAGGGCTGTGGTGTGCGGTGACGGTCTGTGGTGAGCTGGGACAGGCTGGGAAGGGCTGTGGTGGGCTGTGGTGATCTGGAACGGGCTGTGAATGGCTGGGACGGGCTGGGAAGGCTGGGAAGGGCTGTGGTGGACAGGGACGGTCTGTGGTTTGGTGGGACGGGCTGCGGTGGGTTGGGACGGGCTGGGACGGGCTTTGGTGTTCTGGGACGGGCTGTGGTGGGCTGTGGAGGGCTGGGACGGGCTGTGGTGGGCTGTGGTGGGTTCTGCTGAGCTTGAGATGGGCTGTGGTGGGCTGGGATGGGCTGAGATGAGTTCTGGTAGTCTGGAATGAGCTGGGACGGGCTGTGGTGGGCGGGGACGGGCTGTGGTGGGCGGGGACGGGCTGTGGTGGTCTGGAACGGTCTGTGGTGGGCTGGGACGGGCTGTGGTGTGCTGGGACGGGCTGGGAGGGGCTGGGACGGGCTGTGGTGTGCTGGGACGGGCTGTGCTGGTCTGTGGTGGGCTGGGATGGGCCGGGACGGGCTGGGATGGGCTGGGACGGGCGGGGACGGGCTGTGTTGGGATAGGGACGGGCTGTGGTGGGCTGGGACGGGCTGTGGTGGGCTGGGACGGGCTGTGGTGGTCTGGAACAGGCTGTGGTGGTTTGGACAGGCTGGGACATGCTGGGACGGTGTGTGGTGGACTGGGATGTTCTGTGGTGTGCTGGGACGGGCTGTGGTGGGCAGGGATAGGCTGTGGTGTGCTGGGACGGGCTGTGGTGGGCTGGGACTGGCTGGGACGGGCTGTGGTGGGATGGGACGGGCTGTGGTGTGCTGGGACGGGCTGTGGTGTGCTGGGACGGGCTGTGGTGTGCTGGGACGAGCTGTCGTGTGCTGGGCCGGGCTGGGATGAGTTGTAATGTGCTGGGACGGCCTGGGGTGGGCTGGGACGGGCTGTGGTGTGCTGGGACGGGCTGTGGTGGGCCGTGGTGTGCTGGGACGGGCCGTGGTGGGCCGGGACGGGCCGTGGTGGGCCGGGACGGGCCGTGGTGGGCTGTGGTGGGCCGTGGTCGTCTTGGACAGGCTGTGGTGGACTTTGGTGGGTTCATGTGAGCTTGAGATGTGCTGTGGTGGGCTGGGACGGGCTGGGACGGGATCTGGTGGTCTGGAACGAGCTGTGATGTGCTGCAATGGGCTGTGGTGGGCTGGGACGGGCTGTGGTGGGCTGGGACTGGCTGGGACGGGTTGTGGTGGGCTGGGACTGGCTGGGACGGGCTGTGGTGGGATGGGACGGGCTGGGATGGGCTGTGGTGGGATGGGATGGGCTGTGGTGTGCTGGGACGGGCTGGGACAGGCTGGGACGGGCTGGGACAGGCTGGGACGGGCTGGGATGAGTTGTAGTGTGCTGGGACGGTCTGTGGTGGGCTGGGACGGTCTGTGGTGGGCTGGGACTGGCTGTGGTGGGCTGGGACGGGCTGTGGTGGGCTGGGACAAGCTGTGGCTGGCGAAGTGCTGTGGTGGGCTGGGAAAGGCTGGGAAGGGCTGTGGTGGGCTGTGGTGGGCTGGAACGGTTTGTGGTGATCTGGAACGGGCTGTGATGGGCTGGGACGGGCTGGGACATGCTGGGACGGGCTGTGGTGGGCGCGGACGGGCCGTGGTGGGCTATGGTGGGGACGTGGTGGGCTGGGACGGGTCCTGGTGGGCTGGGACGGGCCGTGGTGGGCTGGGACGGGCCGTGTTGGGCTGGGACGGGCCGTGGTGGACTGGGACGGGCCGTGGTGGGCCGGGACGGGCCGTGGTGGGCTGGGACTGGCTGGGACGGGCTGTGGTGGGATGGGACGGGCTGTGGTGGGATGGGACGGGCTGTGGTGTGCTGGGACGGGCTGTGGTGTGCTGGGACGAGCTGTCGTGTGCTGGGCCGGGCTGGGATGAGTTGTAATGTGCTGGGACGGCCTGGGGTGGGCTGGGACGGGCTGTGGTGTGCTGGGACGGGCTGTGGTGGGCCGTGGTGTGCTGGGACGGGCCGTGGTGGGCCGGGACGGGCCGTGGTGGGCTGTGGTGGGCCGTGGTCGTCTTGGACAGGCTGTGGTGGACTTTGGTGGGTTCATGTGAGCTTGAGATGTGCTGTGGTAGGCTGGGACGGGCTGGGACGGGATCTGGTGGTCTGGAACGAGCTGTGATGTGCTGCAATGGGCTGTGGTGGGCTGGGACGGGCTGTGGTGGGCTGGGACTGGCTGGGACGGGCTGTGGTGGGCTGGGACTGACTGGGACGGGCTGTGGTGGGATGGGACGGGCTGGGATAGGCTGTGGTGGGATGGGACGGGCTGTGGTGTGCTGGGACGGGCTGTGGTGTGCTGGGACGGGCTGGGACAGGCTGGGACGGGCTGGGATGAGTTGTAGTGTGCTGGGACGGTCTGTGGTGGGCTGGGACGGTCTGTGGTGGGCTGGGACTGGCTGTGGTGGGCTGGGACGGGCTGTGGTGGGCGGGGACAAGCTGTGGCTGGCGGTGAAGTGCTGTGGTGGGCTGGGAAAGGCTGGGAAGGGCTGTGGTGGGCTGTGGTGGGCTGGAACGGTTTGTGGTGATCTGGAACGGGCTGTGATGGGCTGGGACGGGCTGGGACATGCTGGGACGGGCTGTGGTGGGCGCGGATGGGCCGTGGTGGGCTATGGTGGGACGTGGTGGGCTGGGACGGGTCCTGGTGGGCTGGGACGGGCCGTGGTGGGCTGGGACGGGCCGTGGTGGGCTGGGACGGGCCGTGGTGGACTGGGACGGGCCGTGGTGGGCCGGGCCGGGCCGTGGTGGGCCGGGCCGGGCCGTGGTGGGCCGGGACGAGCCGTGGTGGGCCGGGACGGGCCGTGGTGGGCCGGGACGGGCCGTGGTGGGCCGGGACGGGCCGTGGTGGGCCGGGACGGGCTGTGGTGGGCTGCGACGGGCTGGGACGGGCTGGGACGGGCTGGGACGGGCTGGGACGGGCTGCGATGGGCTGGGATGGGTGGTGGTGGGCTGTGGTGGGCTGTGGTGTGCTGGGACGGGCTGTGGTGGGCTGTGGTGTGCTGGGACGGGCTGTGGTGGGCTGGGACGGGCTGTGGTGGGCTGGGACGGGCTGTGATGGGCTGGGACAGGCTGTGGTGGGCTCGGACTGGCTCTGGTGGTCTGGACCGGGCTCTGGTCGTCTGGAACGGGCTGTGGTGGGCGGGGATGGGCTGTGGTGGGCGGGGATGGGCTGTGGTGGGCGGAGACCGGTTGTGGTGGGCTGGGACGGGCTGTGGTGGGCTGGGACGGGCTTTGGTGGGCTGGGACGGGCTGTGGTGGGCTGGGACAGGCTGGGACGGGCTCTGGTGGGCTGATACGGGCTGTGTTGGGCGGGGACAAGCTGTGGCTGGCGGTGAAGTGCTGTGGTGGGCTGGGACAGGCTGGGAAGGGCTGTGGTGTGCGGTGACGGTCTGTGGTGAGCTGGGACAGGCTGGGAAGGTCTGTGGTGGGCTGTGGTGGGCTGGAACGGTTTGTGGTGATCTGGAACGGGCTGTGATGGGCTGGGACGGGCTGGGACATGCTGGGACGGTCTGTGGTGGACAGGGACGGTCTGTGGTTTGGTGGGACGGGCTGCGGTGTGCTGGGACGGGCTGTGGTGGGCTGTGGTGGGCTGGGACGGGCTGTGGTGGGCTGTGGTGGGTTCTGCTGAGCTTGAGATGGGCTGTGGTGGGCTGGGATGGGCTGAGACGAGTTCTGGTGGTCTGGAATGAGCTGGGACGAGCTGTGGTGGGCGGGGACGGGCTGTGGTGGGCGGGGGACAGGCTGTGGTGGTCTGGAACGGTCTGTGGTGGGCTGGGACGGGCTGCGGCAGGCTGCAACGGGCTGGGACGGGCTGGGACAGGCTGGGACAGACTGTGGTGGGCGGGGACGGGCTGTGCTGGTCTGTGGTGGGCTGGGATGGGCGGGGACGGGCTGTGGTGTGCTGGGACGGGCTGTGGTGGGCTGGGACGGGCTGTGGTGGTCTGGAACAGGCTGTGGTGGGTTGGGACAGGCTGGGACATGCTGGGACGGTGTGTGGTGGACTGGGATGTTCTGTGGTGTGCTGGGACGGGCTTTGGTGGGCAGGGATGGGCTGTGGTGGGGCGTGGTGGGCTGGGACGGGCCGTGGTGGGCTGTGGTGGGTCGTGGTCATCTTGGACAGGCTGTGGTGGGCTTTGGTGGGTTCTTGTGAGCTTGAGATGGGCTGTGGTGGGCTGGGACGGGCTGGGACGGGATCTGGTGGTCTGGAACGAGCTGTGATGTGCTGCAATGGGCTGTGGTGGGCTGGGACGGGCTGTGGTGTGCTGGGACGGGCTGGGACGGGCTGGGACGGGCTGGGATGAGCTGTGGTGGGCGGAGACGGGCTGTGGTGGGCGGGGACGGGCTGCGGTGGGCGGGGACGGGCTGGGATGAGCTGTGGTCGGCGGAGATGGGCTGCGGTGGGCGGGGACGGGCTGCGGTGGGCTGCGACGGGCTGCGGTGTGCTGGAACGGGCTGTGGCGAGCTGGGACGGGCTGGGACGGGCTGGGACAAGCTGTGGTGGGCGGAGACGGGCTGTGGTGGACTGGGACAGGCTGTGGTCGACGGGGACGGGCGGGGACGGGCTGTGGTGGGTAGGGACGGTCTGGGACGGGCTGTGGTGTGCTGGGACGGGCTGTGGTGTGCTGGGACGGGCTGTGGTGGGCTGGGACGGGCTGTGGTGGGCTGGGACGGGCTGTGGTGGGCTGGGACGGGCTGGGACGGGCTGGGACGAGCTGTGGTGTGCTGGGACGGGCTGTGGTGAGCGGGGACGGGCTGGTACAGGCTGGGACGGGCTGGGACAAGCTGTGGTGGGTGGAGACGTACTGTGGTGGATTGGGACGGGCTGTGGTCGACGGCGATGAGCGGGGACGGGCTGTGGTGGGCGGGGATAGGCTGTGGTGGGCGGGGACAGGCTGTGGTGGGCTGTGGCGGGCTGGAACGGGCTGTGGCGAGCTGGGACGGGCTGTGGCGGGCTGGGACGGGCTGTGGTAAACTGGGACGGGCTGGGACGGGCTGGGACGGGCTGTGGTGGGCTGGGACGGGCTGTGGTGAGCTGGGACGGGCTGTGGTGAACCGTGGTGGGCTGTGGTGGGCCGGTATGGGAAGGGATGGTCTATGTTGGGCCGTGGTGGGCTGGGACAGGTCATGGTGGGCTGAGACGGCCCGTGGTGAACTGTGGTGGGCTTTGGTGGGCTGTGGTGGGCCGTGGTGGGCTGGGACGGGCCATGGTGGGCTGCGGTGGGCCGTGGTGGTCTGGGACAGGCTGTGGTGGGCTTTGGTGGGTTCTGGTGAGCTTGAGATGGGCTGTGGTGGGCTGGGACGGGCTGGGACGGGATCTGGTGGTCTGGAACGAGCTGTGATGTGCTGCAACGCGCTGTGGTGGGCTGGGACGGGCTGTGGTGGGCTGGGACGGGCTGTGGTGGGCTGTGGTGTGATGGGACGAGGTCTGGTGGGCTGGGACGGGCTGTGGTGTGCTGGGTCGGGCTGTGGCGGGCGGGGACGGGCTGTGGCGGGCGGGGACGGGCTGTGGTGGAATGGGATGGGCTGGGACGGGCTGTGGTGGGCTGGGACGGGCTGTGATGGACCGTGGTGGGCTGGGTCGGGCTGGGGTGAACTGTGGTGGGCCGTTTTGGGCCGGGATGGGAAGGGGTGGGCTGTGGTGGGCCGTGGTGGGCTGGGACAGGTCATGGTGGGCTGGGACGGCCCGTGGTGGGCCGTGGTGGGCTGTGGTGGGCCGTGGTGGGCTGTGGTGGGCCGTGGTTCGCTGTGGTGGGCCGTGGTGGGCTGGGACGGGCCGTGGTGGGCTGTGGTGGGCCGTGGTGGGTTCTGGTGAGCTTGAGACGGGCTGTGGTGGGCTGGGACGGGCTGTGGTGGGCTGGGACAGGCTGGGACGAGCTGTGGTGTGCTGGGACGGGCTGTGGTAAGCTGTAACGGGCTGTGGTGGGCTGGGACGGGCAGTGGTAAACTGGGACGGGCTGGGACGGGCTGGGACGAGCTGTGGTGGAATGGGATGGGCTGGGACGGGCTGTGGTGGGCAGGGATGGGCTGTGGTGGGGCGTGGTGGGCTGGGACGGGCCGTGGTGGGCTGTGGTGGGCCGTGGTCGTCTTGGACAGGCTGTGGTGGGCTTTGGTGGGTTCTAGTGAGCTTGAGATGTGCTGTGGTGGACTGGGACGGGCTGGGACGGGATCTGGTGGTCTGGAACGAGCTGTGATGTGCTGCAATGGGCTGTGGTGGGCTGGGACGAGTTGTAGTGTTCTGGGACGGCCTGGGGTGGGGGGGGACGAGCTGTGGTGTGCGGGGACGGGCTGTGGTGTACTGGGACGGGCTGTGGTGTGCTGGGACGGGCTGGGACTGGCTGTGGTGGGCGGGGACGGGCGGGGACGGGCTGTGGTGGGCGGGGACGGGCTGCGGTGGGCTGGGACGGGCTGTGGCGGGCTGCGACGGGCTGGGACGGGCTGGGACAGGCTGTGGTGTGCTGGGACGGGCTGTGCTGGTCTGTGGTGGGCTGGGACGGGCGGGGACGGGCTGTGGTGGGCTGGGACGGGCTGGGATGGGCTGGGACGGGCTGGGACGGGCTGTGTTGGGATAGGGACGGGCTGTGGTGTGCTGGGACGGGCTGTGGTGGGCTGGGACGGGCTGTGGTGGGCTGGGACGGGCTCTGGTGGTCTGGAACGAGCTGTGATGTGCTGCAATGGGCTGTGGTGGGCTGGGACGGGCTCTGGTGGGCTGGGACGGGCTGTGGTGGGCTGTGGTGTGATGGGACGAGCTCTGGTGTGCTGGGACGGGCTGTGGTGTGCTGGGACGGGCTGTGGCGGGCTGTGGCGGGCTGGGACGAGCTGTGGCGGGCGGGGACGGGCTGTGGTGGAATGGGATGGGCTGGGACGGGCTGTGGTGGGCTGGGACGGGCTGTGATGGGCCGTGGTGGGCTGGGTCGGGCCGTGGTGAACTGTGGTGGGCCGTGGTGGGCCGTTTTGGGCCGGGATGGGAAGGGGTGGGCTGTGGTGGGCCGTGGTGGGCTGGGACAGGTCATAGTGGGCTGGGACGGCCCGTGGTGAGCTGTGGTGGGCCGTGGTGGGCCGTGGTGGGCCGTGGTGGGTTCTGGTGAGCTTGAGACGGGCTGTGGTGGGCTGGGATGGGCTGTGGTGGGCCGGCACGGGCTGGGACGGGCTGTGGTAAGCTGTAACGGGCTGTGGTGGGCTGGGACGGGCAGTGGTAAACTGGGACGGGCTGGGACGGGCTGGGACGGGCTGTGGTGGGCTGGGACGGGTTGGGACGGGCTGGGATGAGCTGTGGTGGCCTGTGGTGGGCTGTGGTAGGCTGGGACAGGTTGTGGTGGGCGGGGACGGGCTGTGGTGGTCTGGAACGGTCTGTGGTGGGCTGGGACGGTCTGTGGTGTGCTGGGACGGGCTGTGGCGGGCTGCGACGGGCTGGGACGGGCTGGGACGGGCTGTGCTGGTCTGTGGTGGGCTGGGACGGGCGGGGACGGGCTGTGGTGGGCTGGGACGGGCTGGGATGGGCTGGCACGGGCTGGGACGGGCTGTGTTGGGATAGGGACGGGCTGTGGTGTGCTGGGACGGGCTGTGGTGGGCTGGGACGGGCTGTGGTTGTCTGGAACAGGCTGTGGTGGGTTGGGACAGGCTGGGACATGCTGGGACGGTGTGTGTTGGACTGGGATGGTCTGTGGTGTGCTGGGACGGGCTGTGGTGGGCAGGGATGGGCTGTGGTGGGGCGTGGTGGGCTGGGACGGGCCGTGGTGGGCTGTGGTGGGCCGTGGTCGTCTTGGACAGGCTGTGGTGGGCTTTGGTGGGTTCTAGTGAGCTTGAGATGTGCTGTGGTGGGCTGGGACGGGCGGGGACGGGCTGTGGTGGGCTGGGACGGGCTGGGATGGGCTGGCACGGGCTGGGACGGGCTGTGTTGGGATAGGGACGGGCTGTGGTGTGCTGGGACGGGCTGTGGTGGGCTGGGACGGGCTGTGGTTGTCTGGAACAGGCTGTGGTGGGTTGGGACAGGCTGGGACATGCTGGGACGGTGTGTGTTGGACTGGGATGGTCTGTGGTGTGCTGGGACGGGCTGTGGTGGGCAGGGATGGGCTGTGGTGGGGCGTGGTGGGCTGGGACGGGCCGTGGTGGGCTGTGGTGGGCCGTGGTCGTCTTGGACAGGCTGTGGTGGGCTTTGGTGGGTTCTAGTGAGCTTGAGATGTGCTGTGGTGGACTGGGACGGGCTGGGACAGGATCTGGTGGTCTGGAACGAGCTGTGATGTGCTGCAATGGGCTGTGGTGGGCTGGGACGAGTTGTAGTGTGCTGGGACGGCCTGGGGTGGGGGGGGACGAGCTGTGGTGTGCTGGGACGGGCTGTGGTGTGCTGGGACCGGCTGTGGTGTGCTGGGACGGGCTGTGGTGTGCTGGGACGGGCTGGGACTGGCTGTGGTGGGCGGGGACGGGCTGTGGTGGGCTGGGACGGGCTGTGGTGTGCTGGGACGGGCTGTGGCGGGCTGCGACGGGCTGGGACGGGCTGGGACAGGCTGTGGTGTGCTGGGACGGGCTGTGCTGGTCTGTGGTGGGCTGGGACGGGCGGGGACGGGCTGTGGTGGGCTGGGGCGGGCTGGGATGGGCTGGCACGGGCTGGGACGGGCTGTGTTGGGATAGGGACGGGCTGTGGTGTGCTGGGACGGGCTGTGGTGGGCTGGGACGGGCTGTGGTTGTCTGGAACAGGCTGTGGTGGGTTGGGACAGGCTGGGACATGCTGGGACGGTGTGTGGTGGACTGGGATGGTCTGTGGTGTGCTGGGACGGGCTGTGGTGGGGCGTGGTGGGCTGGGACGGGCCGTGGTGGGCTGTGGTGGGCCGTGGTCGTCTTGGACAGGCTGTGGTGGGCTTTGGTGGGTTCTAGTGAGCTTGAGATGTGCTGTGGTGGACTGGGACGGGCTGGGACGGGATCTGGTGGTCTGGAACGAGCTGTGATGTGCTGCAATGGGCTGTGGTGGGCTGGGACGAGTTGTAGTGTGCTGGGACGGCCTGGGGTGGGGGGGGACGAGCTGTGGTGTGCTGGGACGGGCTGTGGTGTGCTGGGACGGGCTGTGGTGTGCTGGGCCGGGCCGTGGTGGGCTGGGCCGGGCCGTGGTGGGCCGGGCCGGGCCGTGGTGGGCCGGGACGGGCCGTGGTGGGCCGGGACGGGCCGTGGTGTGCCGGGACGGGCTCTGGTGGGCTGGGACGGGCTGTGGTGGGCTGGGACGGGCTGTGGTGTGCTGGGACGGGCTGGGACGGGCTGCTGTGGGCTGGGACGGGCTGTGGTGGGCAGGGACGGGCTGTGGTGTCCTGGGACGGGCTGTGGTGTGCTGGGACGGGCTGGGACGAACTGTGGTGGGCGGGGACGGGCTGTGGTGGGCGGGGACGGGCTGTGTTGTGCTGGGACGGGCCGTGGTGGGCGGGGACGGGCCGTGGTGGGCTGGGACGGGTCCTGGTGGGCTGGGCCGGGCCGTGGTGGGCTGGGCCGGGCCGTGGTGGGCTGGGCCGGGCCGTGGTGGGCTGAGCCGGGCCGTGGTGGGCTGGGCCGGGCCATGGTTGGCCGGGACGAGCCGTGGTGGGCTGGGACGGGCTCTGGTGGGCTTGGACGGGCTCTGGTGGGCTGGGACGGGCTGTGGTGTGCTGGGACGGGCTATGGTGGGCGGAGATGAGCTGCGGTGGGCTGGGACGGTCTGGGATGGGCTGTGGTGGGCTGGGACGGGCTGTGGTGGGCTGTGGTGGGTTCTGCTGAGCTTGAGATGGGCTGTGGTGGGCTGGGATGGGCTGAGACGAGTTCTGGTGGTCTGGAATGAGCTTTGACGGGCTATGGTGGGCGGAGATGAGCTGCGGTGGGCTGGGACGGTCTGGGATGGGCTTTGGTGGTCTGGAACAGTCTGTGGTGGGCTGGGACGGGCTGGGACGGGATCTGGTGGTCTGGAACGAGCTGTGATGTGCTGCAATGGGCTGTGGTGGGCTGGGACGGGCTGTGGTGGGCTGGGACGGGATGTGGTGTGCTAGGACGAGCTGTCGTGTGCTGGGACGGGCTGGGATGGGCTGGGACGGGCTGGGACGAGTTGTAGTGTGCTGGGACGGCCTGGGGTTGGCGGGGACGGGCTGTGGTGTGCTGGGACGGGCCGTGGCGGGCTGGGACGGGCCGTGGCGGGCTGGGACGGGCCATGGCGGGCTGGGACGGGCTCTGGTGGGCTTGGACGGGCTCTGGTGGGCTGGGACGGGCTGTGGCGGTCTGCGGTAGGCTGTGGTGTGCTGTAGTGGCCTGTGGTGGGCTGGGACGGGCTGTGGTGGGCTGGGACGGACTGTGGTGGGCCGTGTTTGGCTGTGGTGGGCTGTGGTGGGCTGGGACGGGCTGTGGTGGGCTGGGACGGGGTGTGGTGGGCCGGGACGGGCTGTGGTGGGCCGGGACGGGCTGTGGTGGGCCGGGACGGGCTGTGGTGGGCCGGGACGGGCTGTTGTGGGCCGCGACGGGCCGTGGAGTTCCGGGACGGGCCGTGGTGGGCTGTGGTGGGCTGGGACGGGTTGTGGCGGGCTGTGGTGGGCTGGGACAAGCTGTGGCGGGCTTTGGTGGGCTGGGACGGGCTGTGGTGGGCTGGGACAAGCTCTGGTGGTCTGGAACAGGCTGTGGTGGGGTAGGACGGGCTGGGACGGGCTCTGGTGGGCTAGGACAATCCGTGGTGGGCTGTGGTGGTCTGGAAAGGCTGTGGTGGGCTGGGACAAGCTCTGGTGGTCTGGATCGGGCTGTGGTGGGCTGGGATAGGCTGTGGTGGGCTGGTAGGGGCTGGGAAGTGTTGTGGTGGGCTGGGACGGGCTGGGACGGCTTGTGGTGGGCTAGGACGGTCTGTGGTGGGCTGTGTTGGGCTGGGACGGGCTGTGGTGGGCAGGGTCGGGCTGTGGTGGGCTGGGACAGGCTGTGGCTGTCTGCGGTAGGCTGTGGTGTGCTGTAGTGGCCTGTGGTGGGCTGGGTCGGACTGTGGTGGACCGTGTTTGGCTGTGGTGGGTTGTGGTGGGCTGGGACAGGCTGTGGTGAGCTGAGACGGGCTCTGGTGGGCTGTGGTGGGCTGGGACGGGCTGTGGTGGGCTGGGACGGGCTGTGGTGGGCTGGGACGGGCTCTGGTGGGCTGTGGTGGGCTCTGGTGCGCTGTGGTGGGTTGTGGTGAGCTGAGACGGGCTGTGGGGGGTTGGGACGGGCTGTGGAGAGCTGTGGAGGGCTGTGGTGGGCTTGGACAGGCTGTGGTGGGTTGAGATCTGCCGTGGTGGGCCGGGACAGGCCGTGGTGGGCCGGGACGGGCCGTGGTGGGCCGGGACGGGCCATGCTGGGCCGTGACGTGCTGTGGTAAGCCTGGACAGGTTCTGGAGGGCCGGGACGGGCTGTGGTGGGATGTGGTGGGCTGGGACGGGCTGTGGTGGGCTGTGGTGGACTGGGACGGGCTGTGGTGAGCTGGGACGGGCTGTGGAGAGCTGGGACGGGCTGTGGTGAGCTGGGACGGGCTGTGGTGGGCTCGGTCGGGCTGTGGTGGGCCGGGACGGGCTGTGGTGGGCCTGGACGGGCTGTGGTGAGCCGGGACGGGCCATGGAGTGCCGGGACGGGCCGTGGTGGGCTGTGGTGGGCTGGGGCGGGCTGTGGTGCGCTGGGACAAGCTGTGGCGAGCTGTGGTGGGCTGGGACAGGCCGTGGAGTGCCGGGACGGGCCGTGGTGGGCTGTGGTGGGCTGGGACAAGCTGGGACGGGCTGTGGTGGGCCGGGCCGGGCTGTGGTGGGCCGGGACGGGCTGTGGTGGGCTAGGACGGGCTGTGGTGGGCTGGGACGGGCCGTGGAGTGCCGGGACGGGCCGTGGTGGGCTGTGGTGGGCTGGGACGGGCTGTGGTGGGCTGTGGTGGGCTGGGACAAGCTGTGGCGGGCTGTGGTGGGCTCAGTCGGGCTGTGGTGGGCTCGGTCGGGCTGTGGTGGGCTCGGTCGGGCTGTGGTGGGCTGGGACGGGCTGTGGTGGGCCGGGACGAGCTGTGGTGGGCGGGGACGGGCTGTGGTAGGCGGGGACGGGCTGTGGTGGGCGGGGACAGGCTATGGTAGGCGGGGACGGGCTGTGGTGAGCGGGGACGGGCTGTGGTGGGCTCTGGTGGGCTGGGACGGGCTGTGGTAAGCTGTAATGGGCTGTGGTGGTCTGTGGTGGTCTGTGGTGGGCTGGGACGGGCTGGGATGGGCCGTGGTGGGCCGGGACAGGCTGTGGTGGGCCAGGACATGCTGTGGTGGGCGGGCACGGGCTGTGGTGGGCAGGCACAAGCTGTGGTGGGCGGGGACGGGCTTTGGTGGGCTGGGATGGGCTGTGGTGGGCTGGGACAGGTTGGGACGGGCTGGGACGGGTTGTGGTGGGCTGGGACGGGCTGGGACGGGCTCTGGTGGGCTAGGACAATCTGTGGTGGGCTGTGGTGGTCTGGAAAGGCTCTGGTGGGCTGGGACGGCTGTGGTGGGCTGGGATGGGCCGTGGTGGGCTGTGGTTGGCTGGGACAAGCTCTGGTGGTCTGGATCGGCCTGTGGTGGGCTGGGACAGGCTGTGGGGGGCTGGGACGGGCTGGGACGTGTTGTGGTGGGCTGGGACGGGGTGGGACGGCTTGTGGTGGGCTAGGACGGTCTGTGGTGGGCTGTGTTGGGCTGGGACGGGCTGTGGTGGGCAGGGACGGGCTGTGGTGGGCGGGCACGGGCTGTGGTGGGCTGGGACAGGCTGTGGCGGTCTGCGGTAGGCTGTGGTAGGCTGTGGTGTGCTGTAGTGGCCTGTGGTGGGCTGGGACGGGCTGTGGTGGGCTGGGACGGACTGTGGTGGGCCGTGTTTGGCTGTGGTGGGTTGTGGTGGGCTGGGACAGGCTGTGGTGAGCTGAGACGGGCTCTGGTAGGCTGTGGTGGGCTGGGACGGGCTGTGGTGGGCTGGGACGGGCTGTGGTGGGCTGGGACGGGCTGTGGTGGGCTGGGACGGGCTGTGGTGGGCTGGGACGGGCTCTGGTTGGCTGGCACGGGCTCTGGTGGGCTGGGACGGGCTCTGGTGGGCTGTGGTGGGCTCTGGTGCGCTGAGACGGGCTGTGGGGGGTTGGGACCGGCTGTGGAGAGCTGTGGAGGGCTGTGGTGGGCTTGGACAGGCTGTGGTGGGTTGAGATCTGCCGTGCTGGGCCGGGACTGGCCATGCTGGGCCGGGACGTGCTGTGGTAAGCCTGGACAGGTTCTGGTGGGCCGGGACGGGCTGTGGTGGGATGTGGTGGGCTGGGACGGGCTGTGGTGGGCTGTGGTGGACTGGGACGGGCTGTGGTGAGCTGGGACGGGCTGTGGTGGGCTCGGTCGGGCTGTGGTGGGCTCGGTCGGGCTGTGGTGGGCCGGGACGGGCTGTGGTGGGCCGGGACGGGCTGTGGTGGGCCGGGACGGGCCGTGGAGTGCCGGGACGGGCCGTGGTGGGCTGTGGTGGGCTGGGACGGGCTGGGGCGAGCTGTGGTGGGCTGGGACAAGCTGTGGCGAGCTGTGGTGGGCTGGGACAGGCCGTGGAGTGCCGGGACGGGCCGTGGTGGGCTGTGGTGGGCTGGGACGGGCTGTGGCGGGCTGTGGTGGGCTGGGACAAGCTGGGACGGGCTGTGGTGGGCCGGGACGGGCTGTGGTGGGCTGGGACGGGCTGTGGTGAGCCGGGACGGGCTGTGGTGGGCTGGGACGGGCCGTGGAGTGCCGGGACGGGCCGTGGTGGGCTGTGGTGGGCTGTGGTGGGCTGTGGCGGGCTGTGGTGGGCTGGGACAAGCTGTGGCGGGCTGTGGTGGGCTGGGACGAGCTGTGGCGGGCTCGGTCGGGCTGTGGCGGGCTCGGTCGGGCTGTGGCGGGCTGGGACGGGCCGTAGTAGGCGGGGACAGGCTGTGGTGGGCTGGGACAGGCCGTGGTGGGCGGGGACAGGCTGTGGTAGGCGGGGATAGGCTGTGGTAGACAGGGACGGGCTGTTGTGGGCGGGGACGGGCTGGGGTGGTCTGGAACGGTCTGTGGTGGGCTGGGACGGTCTGTGGTGGGCTGGGACGGGCTGTGGCAGGCTGCGACGGGCTGGGATGGGCTGGGACGGGCTGTGGTGGGCTGGGACGGGCTGTGGTGGGCCGGGACGGGCTGTGGTGGGCTGGGACGGGCCGTGGAGTGCCGGGACGGGCCGTGGTGGGCTGTGGTGGGCTGGGACGGGCTGTGGCGGGCTGTGGTGGGCTGGGACAAGCTGTGGCGGGCTGTGGTGGGCTGGGACGAGCTGTGGCGGGCTCGGTCGGGCTGTGGCGGGCTCGGTCGGGCTGTGGCAGGCTGGGACGGGCCGTAGTAGGCGGGGACAGGCTGTGGTGGGCGGGGACAGGCCGTGGTGGGCGGGGACAGGCTGTGGTAGGCGGGGACGGGCTGTGGTGAGCGGGGACGGGCTGTGGTGGGCTGTGGTGGGCTGGGACGGGCTGTGGTAAGCTGTGGTGGTCTGTGGTGGTCTGTGGTGGGCTGTGGTGGGCTGGGACGTGCCGTGGTGAGCTGTGGTGGGCTATGGTAAGCCGTGGTGGGTTGTGGTGGGCCGTGGTGGGCTGTGGTGGGACGTGGTAGGCTAGGACAAGCTGTGGCGAGCTGGGAGGGGCCGTGGTGGGCCGGGACCAGCCTTGGTTGGCCGGGACGGGCCGTGGTGGGCCGGGACGGGCCGTGGTGGGCTGTGGTGGGCTGGGACGGGCTGGGGCGGGCTGTGGTGGGCTGGGACAAGCTGTGGCGAGCTGTGGTGGTTTGGGACAGGCCGTGGAGTGCCAGGACGGTCCGTGGTGGGCTGTGGTGGGCTGGGACAAGCTGGGACGGGCTGTGCTGGGCCGGGACGGGCTGTGGTGGGCCGGGACGGGCTGTGGTGGGCCGGGACGGGCTGTGGTGGGCTGGGACGGGCCGTGGAGTGCCGGGACGGGCCGTGGTGGGCTGTGGTGGGCTGGGACAGGCCGTGGCGGGCTGTGGTGGGCTGGGACAAGCTGTGGCGGGCTGTGGTGGGCTGGGACAAGCTGTGGCGGGCCGTGGTGGGCTGCGACGGGCTGTGGCGGGCTGTGTTGGCCTGGACGGGCTGTGGTGGGCTGGGACGGGCTGTCGCGGGCTGTGGTGGGCTGGGACAAGCTGTGGCGGGCTGGGACGGGCTGTGGCGGGCTGGGACGGGCTGTGGTGGGCTGGGACGGGCTGTGGTGGGCTGGGACGGGCTGTAGTGGACTGGGACGGACTGTGGTGGGCCGTGTTTGGCTGTGGTGGGTTGTGGTGGGCTGGGACAGGCTGTGGTTAGCTGAGACGGGTTCTGGTGGGCTGTGGTGGGCTGGGACGGGCTGTGGTGGGCTGGGACGGGCTGTGGTGGTCTGGGACGGGCTCTGGTGGGCTGTGGAGGGCTCTGGTGCGCTGTGGTGGGTTGTGGTGAGCTGAGACAGGCTGTGGGGGGTTGGGACGGGTTGTGGTGGGCTGGGATGGGCTGAGACGGGCTGTGGTGGGCTGGGACGGGCTCTGGTGGTCTGGAATGGGCTGTGGTGCGCTGTGGTGGGTTGTGGTGTGCTGAGACGGGCTCTGGTGGTCTGGGACGGGCTGTGGTGGGCTAGGACGGGCTGTGGTGGGCTGGGACGGGCTGGGACGGGTTGTGGTGGGCTGTGGTGGGCTGGGACGGGCTGTGGTGGGCTGTGGTGGGCTGGGATTGGTTCTGGTGGTCTGGAAAGTGCTGTGGTGGGCTGGGACGGCCTGTGACGGGCTGTGGTGGGCTGTGGTGGGCTGTTGTGGGCTGTGTCAGATTGTGGTTGGCTGGGACGAGCTGTGGTGGGCTGTGGTGGGCTGGGACGGGCTTTAGTGGGCTGGGATGGGCTGGGACGGGTTGGGACAGGTTGTGGTGGGCTGGGATGGGCTGGGACAGGCTGGGACAGCTTGTGGTGGTCTAGGATGGTCTGTTGTTGGCTGTAGTGGGCTAGGACAGCCTGTGGTGGGCTGGGACGGCCTGTGGTGGGCGGGGATGGCCTGTGGCGGGCTGGGACGGGCTGTGGTGGGCTGGGACGGGCTGTGGTGGGCTGGGACGGGCTGTGGTGGGCAGGGACGAGCTGTGGTAAACGGGGACGGGCCGTGGTGGGCCGGGACGAGCCGTGGTGGGCCGGGATGAGCCATGCTGGGCTGTGCTGGGCTGGGACGGGCTGTGGTGGGCTGGGACGGGCTGTGGTGGTCTGGGACGTGCTGTGGTGGGCTGGGATGGGCTGTGGTGAGATGGGACGAGCTGTGGTGGGCTAGGACGGGCTGTGGTGGGCTCAGGTGGGCTTTGGTGGGCTGGGATGGGCGGGGATAGGCTGTGGTGGGCTGGGACAGGCTGGGACGGGCTGTGGTGGGCTGGGACGTGCTGTGGTGGGCTTTGGTGGGCTGTGGTGGGCTTTGGTGGGCTGGGACGGGCTGTGGTGGGCTCAGGTGGGCTTTGGTTGGCTGGGATGGGCTGGGACAGGTTGTAGTGGGCTGGGACAGGCTGTGGTGGGCTGTGGTGGGCCGGGCCGGGCTGTGGTGGGCCGGGATGGGCTGCGACGGGCTGTGGTGGGCTGTGGTGGGCCGGGATGGGCTGCGACGGGCTGTGGTGGGCTGGGACGGGCTATGGTGGGCTGGGGCGGGCTGTGGTGGGCTCAGGTGGGCTTTGGTGGGCTGGGATGGGCTGGGACAGGTTGTGGTGGGTTGGGACAGGCTGTGGTGGGCTAGGACGGGCTGGTACGGGCTGTGGTGGGCCGGGACGGGCTCTGGTGGGCCGGGACGGGCTGTGGTGGGCCGGCACGGGCTGTGGAGGGCTGGCACGGGCTGTGGTGGGCTGGGACAGGCTGGGACGGGCTGTGGTGGGCTGGGACGGGCTGTGGTGGGCTGGGACGGGCTGTGGTGGGCTCAGGTGGGCTTTGGTGGGTTGTGTTAGGCTGGGACAGGTTGTGGTGGGCGGGGATAGGCTGTGGTGGGCTGGGACAGGCTGGGACGGGCTGTGGTGGTCTGGGACATGCTGTGGTGGGCTGTGGTGGGCTGTGGTGGGCTGGGACGGGCTGTGGTGGGCTGGGACGGGCTGTGGTGGGCTCAGGTGGGCTTTGGTGGGCTGGGATGGGCTGGGACGGGCTGGTACAGGCTGTGGTGGGCTAGGACAGGCTGTGGTGGGCCGGGACGGGCTGGGACGGACAGGGACGGGCAGGGACGGGCTGTGGTGTGCGGGACTGGTTGTGGTGGGCGGGGACGGGCTGGGACGTGTTGTGGTGGGCTGTGGTGGGCTGGGACGGTCTGTGGTGGGCTGTGGTGGGTTGGGACGGGCTGTGGTGCGCTGGGACTGGCTGTGGTGGGCTGGGACGGGCTGTGGTCGGCTGGGACGGGCTATGGTGGGCTCGGATGGGCTCTGGTAATCTGGAACGGGCTGTGGTGGGCTGGGACGGGCTGGGACGGGCTGTGGTGGGCTGGGACGGGCTATGGTGGGCTCGGATGGGCTCTGGTAATCTGGAACGGGCTGTGGTGGGCTGGGACATGCTGGGACGGGCTGTGGTGGGCTGGGACGGGCTGGGGTGGGCCGGGATGGGCCGTGGTGGGCCGGGACGGGCCGTGGTGAGCCGGGACGGGCCGTGGTGGGCTGGGACGGGCCGTGGTGGGCTGGGACAAGCTCTGGTGTGCCGGGACAGGCTGTGGTAAGCCGGGACGGGCTGTGGTGGGCTGGGACAAGCCGTGGTGGGCTGTGGTGGGCCATGGTGGGCTGTGGTGGGCCGTGGTGGGTTGTGGTGGGCCGTGGTCGGCTGTGGTGAGTTGAGACGGGCTGTGGTGGGCTGGGACGGGCTGTGGTGCGCTGTGGTGGGTTGTGGTGTGCTGAAACGTCCTGTGGTGGGCTGGAACGGGTTGTGGTGGGCTCGGATGGGCTGAGACGGGCTGTGGTGGGCTGGGACGGGCTCTGGTGGTCTGGAACGGGCTGTGGTGCGCTGTGGTGGGTTGTGGTGTGCTGAGACGGGCTCTGGTGGTCTGAGACGGGCTGTGGTGGGCTAGGACGGGCTGTGGTGGGCTGGGACAGGTTGGGACGGGCTGGGACGGGTTGTGGTGGGCTGTGGTGGGCTGGGACGGGCTGTGGTGGGCTGTGGTGGGCTGTGGTGGGCTGGGATTGGTTCTGGTGGTCTGGAAAGTGCTGTGGTGGGCTGGGACGGCCTGTGACGGGCTATGGTGGGCTGTGGTGGGCTGTTGTGGGCTGTGGCAGGCTGTGGTTGGCTGGGACGGGCTGTGGTGGGCTGTGGTGGGCTTTGGTGGGCTGGGATGGGCTGGGACGGGTTGGGACAGGTTGTGGTGGGCTGGGATGGGCTGGGACAGGCTGGGACAGCTTGTGGTGGTCTAGGATGGTCTGTTGTTGGCTGTAGTGGGCTAGGACAGCCTGTGGTGGGCTGGGACGGGCTGTGGCGGGCTGGGACGGGCTGTGGTGGGCTGGGACGGGCTGTGGTGGGCTGGGACGGGCTGTGGTGGGCAGGGACGAGCTGTGGTAAACGGGGACGGGCCGTGGTGGGCCGGGACGAGCCGTGGTGGGCTGGGACGAGCCGTGGTGGGCTGTGCTGGGCTGGGACGGGCTGTGGTGGGCTGGGACGGGCTGTGGTGGTCTGGGACGTGCTGTGGTGGGCTGGGACGGGCTGTGGTGGGATGGGACGAGCTGTGGTGGGCTGGGACAGGCTGGGACGGGCTGTGGTGGGCTAGGACGGGCTGTGGTGGGCTCAGGTGGGCTTTGGTGGGCTGAGATGGGCTGGGACAGGTTGTGGTGGGCGGGGATAGGCTGTGGTGGGCTGGGACAGGCTGGGACGGGCTGTGGTGGTCTGGGACGTGCTGTGGTGGGCTGTGGTGGGCTTTGGTGGGCTGTGGTGGGCTTTGGTGGGCTGGGACGGGCTGTGGTGGGCTGGGACGGGCTGTGGTGGGCTCAGGTGGGCTTTGGTTGGCTGGGATGGGCTGGGACAGGTTGTAGTGGGCTGGGACAGGCTGTGGTGGGCTGTGGTGGGCTGGGACGTGCTGTGGTGGGCTGTGGTGGGCCGGGCAGTGGTGGGCTGTGGTGGGCCGGGCCGGGCTGTGGTGGGCCGGGACGGGCTCGGAGGGGCTGTGGTGGGCTGGGACGGGCTGTGGTGGGCTGGGACGGGCTGTGGTGGGCTGGGACGGGCTGTGGTGGGCTGGGGCGGGGTGGGATGGCCTGGGACGGGCTCTGGTGGGCTGGGACGGGCTGTGGTAAGCTGTGGTGGGTTTTGGGGGGGTCGTGATGGGCCGTGGTGGGCTGTGGTAAGCTGGGACGGGCTGTGGTGGGCTGCGACGGGCTGTGGTGGGTAGGCACGGGCTGTGACGGGCTGGGACGTGTTGGCACGGGCTGTGGTGGGCTGGGACGGGCTGTGGTGGGCTAGGACGGGCTGTCGTGTGCTGGGACAAGTTGTGGTGGATTGTTGTGTGCCGTGTTGGGCCGGACCGGGCTGTGGTGGTCCGGACCGGGCTGTGGTGGGCCGGGTCGGACTGTGGTGGGCTGGGAAGGCCTGGGACAAGCTGGGACGAGCTGTGCTGGGTGGGGACGGGCCGTGGTGGGCCGGGACGGGCTGTCTTTGGCCGGGACGGGCTGTGGTGGGCCGGGACGGGCTCGGACAGGCTGGGACGGCCTGTGGTGGGCTGGGACGGTCTGTGGTGGGCTGGGATGGGCTCGGAAGAGCTGTGGTGGGCTGGGACGGGCCGTGGTGGGCTGGCACGGGCCGTGGTGGGCTGCGCCGGGCCGTGGTGGGCCGGGACAAGCTGTGGTGGGCCGTGGTGGGCTGGGGTGGGCTGTGGTGGGCTGTGGTGAGTTGAGAGGGGCTGTGGTGGGATGGGACGGGTTGTGGTGGGCTGGGACATGTTGCGACGGGCTGTGGTGGGCTGGGACGGGCTGTGGTGGGCTGTTGTGGGCTGGGGTGGGCCGTGGTGGGCTGTGGTGAGTTGAGACGGGCTGTGGTGAGCTGAGATGGGTTGTGGAGGGCTGGGATGGGATGGGACGGGCTGTGATGGGCTGGGACGGGCTGTGATGGGCTGGGACGGGCTGTGGTGGGCTGGCACGGGCTGTGGTGGGCTGGGACGTGCTGTGGTGGGCTGGGACGGGCTGTGGTGGGCTGGGACGGGCTGTGGTGGGCTGGGACGGGCTGTGGTGGGCTGGGACGGGCCGTGGTAAGCCGTGGTGGGTTTTGGGGGGTCGTGATGGGCCGTGGTGGGCTGTGGTAAGCTGGGACGGGCTGTGGTGGGCTTCGACGGGCTGTGGTGGGTAGGCACGGGCTGTGACGGGCTGGGACGTGTTGGCATGGGCTGTGACGGGCTGTGACGGGCTGTGACAGGCTGTGGTGGGCCGGCACGGGCTGTGGTGGGCTGGGAAGGCCTGGGACAGGCTGGGACGAGCTGTGCTGGGCGGGGACGGGCTGTGGTGGGCTGGGACGGGCTGTGGTGGGCTGGGACGGGCTGTGGTGGGCTGCGACGGGCTGTGGTGGGCCGTGGTGGGCTGGGACGAGCTGTGGTGGACTGGGACGCTCTGTGGTGGGCTGGGACGGGCTCGGAAGGGCTGTGGTGGGCTGGGACGGGCCGTGGTGGGCTGGGACGGGCCGTGGTGGGCTGGGACGGGCCGTGGTGGACTGGGACGGTCTGTGGTAGGCTGGGACGGGCTGTGGTGGGCTGGGACGGACTGTGGTAATCTGTATTGGGCTGTGGTGGGCTGGGACAGGCTGTGGCGGGCTGTGGTGGGCTGGGACGAGCTGTGGTGGGCTGTGATCGGCTGGGACGGGCTGTGGTGGTCTGCGGTAGGCTGTGGGGGGCTTGGACGGGCTGTGGTGCATTGGGACGGGCTGTGGAGGGCTGTGGTGGGCTTGGACAGGCTGTGGTTGGCTGAGATGGGCCGTGGTGGGCCGTGGTTGGCTGGGACGGGCCGTGGTTGGCTGGGACAGGCCGTACTGGGCCAGGAAGGGCCGTGCTGGGCCAGGAAAGGCAGTGGTGGGACGGGACGGGCCTTGGTAATCTGGGACGGGCCGTGGTGGGCTGGGACGGGCCGTGGTTGGCTCTGACAGGCTGTGATGGGCTGGGACGGGCCGTGGTGGGCTGGGACGGGCCGTGGTGGGCTGGGACGGGCCGTGGTGGGCTGGGACGGGCCGTGGTGGGCCGTGGTGGGCTGGGACGGGCTGTGGTGGCCTGGGACGGGCTGTGGTGGGCGGGGACGGGCTGTGGTGGGCGGGGACGGGCTGTGGTGGGCGGGGACGGGCTGTGGTGGGCGGGGACGGGATGTGGTGGGCCGGGACGGGCTGTGGTAGGGCGGGACGGGCTGTGGTGGGCCGGGACGGGCTGTGGTGGGCTGGGACGGGCTCGGAGGGGCTGTGGTGGGCTGGGACGGGCTGTGGTGGGCTGTGGTGGGTTGGGACGGGCTGTGGAGGGCTGGGACGGGCTTTGGTGGGCTGTGGTGGGCTGGGACAGGCTGTGGTGGGCTGGGACATGCTGTGGGGGGCTGTGACGGGCTGTGGCGGGCTGGGACGGGCTGTGGCGGGCTGGGACGGGCTGTGGCGGGCTGGGACGGGCTGTGGTGGGCTGGGACGGGCTGTGGTGGGCTGGGACGGGCTGTGGTAAGCCGTGGTGGGTTTTGGGGAGTCGTGATGGGCCGTGGTGGGCTGTGGTAAGCTGGGACGGGCTGTGGTGGGCTTCGACGGGCTGTGGTGGGTAGGCACGGGCTGTGACAGGCCGGGACGTGTTGGCACGGGTTGTGACAGGCTGTGGTGGGCTGGGACGGGCTGTGGTGGGCTAGGGCGGGCTGTGGTGTGCTGGGACAAGTTGTGGTGGGTTGTGGTGTGCCGTGTTGGGCCGGACAGGGCTGTGGTGGGCTGGTTTGGGCTGTGGTGGGCTGGGACGGGCTGTGGTGGGCTTGGACGGGCTGTGGTGGGCTGGGACGGGCTGTGCTGGGCTGGGACGAGCTGTGCTGGGCGAAGACGGGCTGTGGTGGGCCGGGACGGGCTGTGGTGGGCCGGGCCGGGCTCGGACGGGCTGGGACGGTCTGTGGTGGGCTGGGACTGGCTCGGAAGAGCTGTGGTGGGCTGGGACGGGCCGTGGTGGGCTGGGACGGGCCGTGGTGGGCCGTGACAGGCCGTGGTGGGCTGGGACGGGCCGTGGTGAACTGTGGTGGGCTGTGGGCGGCCGTATTAGGATGTGGTTGGCCGTGGTGGGCTGGGACGGGCCGTGGTGGGCTGGGACGGGCTGTGGTGGGTTGGGACTGGTTGGGATGAACTGGTACGGGCTGTGGTGGGCTGGGACGAGCTGTGGTGGGCTGGGACGGGCTGTGGTGAGCAGGGAATGGTTGGGATGAATTGGTACGGGCTGTTGTGGGCTGGGACTGTTTGGGATGAACTGGTACGAGCTGTGGTGGGTTTGGACAAGCTGTGGTGGGCTGGGACGGGCTGGGATGGTCTGGGACAGGCACGGGTGTGCTGGGACGGGCCGTGGTGGGCTGGGACGGGCCGTGGTGGGCTGGGACGGGCTGTGGTGGGCTGGGACGGGCTGTGGTGGCCTGGGACGGGCTGTGGTGAGCTGGGACGGGCTGTGGTGGGCTGGGACATGCTGTGGTGGGCTGGGACGCTCTGTGGTGGGCTGGGACGGGATTGGAAGGGCTGTGGTGGGCTGGGACGGGCTGTGGTGGGCTGGGACGGGCTGTGGTAATCTGTATTGGGCTGTGGTGGGCTGTGGTGGGCTGGGACGGGCTGTGGCGGGCTGTGGTGGGCTGTGGTCGGCTGGGACGGGCTGTGGTGGTCTGTGGTAGGCTGTGGTGTGCTGTAGTGGCCTGTGGTGAGCTGGGACGGGCTGTGGTGGGCTGTGGTGGGCTGGGACAAGCTGTGGTTTGCGGGGACGGGCTGCGGTGGTGGGGACGGGCTGGGACGGGCTTTGGTGGGCTGGGATGGGCTCTGGTGGTCTATAGCGGCCATGGTGGGCTGGGACGGGCTGTGGTGGGTTGTGGTGGGCTGGGACAGGCTGTGGTGGGCTGGGACGGGTTTGGTGGGCTGGGACGGGTTGTGGTGGGCCGTGGTGAACTGGGACGGGCTGTGGTGGGCTGGGACGGGCCGTGGTGGGCTGGGACGGGCCGTGGTGGGCTGGGACGGGCTGTGCTGGGCTGGGACGAGCTGTGCTGGGCGAAGACGGGCTGTGGTGGGCCGGGACGGGCTGTGGTGGGCCGGGACGGGCTCGGACGGGCTGGGACGGTCTGTGGTGGGCTGGGACTGGCTCGGAAGAGCTGTGGTGGGCTGGGACGGGCCGTGGTGGGCTGGGACGGGCCGTGGTGGGCCGGGACAGGCCGTGGTGGGCTGGGACGGGCCGTGGTTAACTGTGGTGGGCTGTGGGTGGCCGTATTAGGATGTGGTTGGCCGTGGTGGGCCGGGACGGGCCGTGGTGGGCTGGGACGGGCTGTGGTGGGCTGGGACTGGTTGGGATGAACTGGTACGGGCTGTGGTGGGCTGGAACGAGCTGTGGTGGGCTGGGACGGGCTGTGGTGAGCAGGGAATGGTTGGGATGAATTGGTACGGGCTGTTGTGGGCTGGGACTGTTTGGGATGAACTGGTACGGGCTGTGGTGGGCTTGGACAAGCTGTGGTGGGCTGGAACGGGCTGGGATGGTCTGGGAACAGGCACGGGTGTGCTGGGACGGGCCGTGGTGGGCTGGGACGGGCCGTGGTGAGCTGGGACGGGCTGTGGTGGGCTGGGACATGCTGTGGTGGGCTGGGACGGTCTGTGGTGGACTGGGACGCTCTGTGGTGGGCTGGGACGGGATTGGAAGGGCTGTGGTGGGCTGGGACGGGCTGTGGTGGGCTGGGACGGGCTGTGGTAATCTGTATTGGGCTGTGGTGGGCTGTGGTGGGCTGGGACGGGCTGTGGCGGGCTGTGGTGGGCTGTGGTCGGCTGGGACGGGCTGTGGTGGTCTGCGGTAGGCTGTGGTGTGCTGTAGTGGCCTGTGGTGAGCTGGGACGGGCTGTGGTGGGCTGTGGTGGGCTGGGACAAGCTGTGGTTTGCGGGGACGGGCTGCGGTGGTGGGGACGGGCTGGGACGGGCTTTGGTGGGCTGGGATGGGCTCTGGTGGTCTATAGCGGCCATGGTGGGCTGGGACGGGCTGTGGTGGGTTGTGGTGGGCTGGGACAGGCTGTGGTGGGCTGGGACGGGTTTGGTGGGCTGGGACGGGTTGTGGTGGGCCGTGGTGAACTGGGACGGGCTGTGGTGGGCTGGGACGGGCCGTGGTGGCCTGGGACGGGCCGTGGTGGGCTGGGACGGGCCGTGGTGGCCTGGGACGGGCCGTGGTGGGCTGGGACGGGCCGTGGTGGGCTGGGACGAGCCGTGGTGGGCTGGGACGAGCCGTGGTGGGCTGGGACGGGCCGTGGTGGGCTGGGACGGGCCGTGGTGGGCTGGGACGTACTGTGGTGGGCTGGGACGGGCCGTGGCGGGCTGGGACGGGCCGTGGCGGGCTGGGACGGGCTGTGGTAGGCTGGGACGGGCTGTGGTGGGCTGTGGTGGGCTGGGACAGGCTGTGGTGGGCTGTGGTGGGTCGTGGTGGGCTGTGGTGGGCCGTGGTGGGCTGGGACGGGCCGTGGTGAGCTGAGACGGGCTGTGGTGGGCTGTGACGGGCTGTGATGGGCTGGGACGAGCTGTGACGGGCTGGGACGGGCTGTGGTGGTCTGCGGTAGCCTGTGGTGGGCTGGGACGGGCTTTGGTTGGCTGGGACGAGCTGTGGTGGGCTGTGGTGGTCTCTGGTGGGCTGGGACGGGCTGTGGTGGGCTGGGACGGGCTGTGGTGAGCTGGGATGGGCAGGGATGGACTGGGATGGGCTTTGATCGAGATGGGCCCCCCCTGTGGCGGGTCATTGTCCTCCTAGCTCTGGTGTGGGGATTAGGCTTGAGTGGAAGAAGGCTCAGCGGAAGCCCAGGAAGAAGGATACTTCTGAAGTGATGAACAGGATTATTCCATATCGGAGGCTCTTTTGTACTGGGAGCGTGTGGTGGCCTTGGAATGTACTTTCTCGTATAATGTCTCGTCATCATTGGAGTATTCCAAGGATTATGGAGATTAGGCCTAAGGCCAGGGGCTGGGGTGAGTTGTAGTGAAATCACATGGCCGGTCCTGAGGTAGTGAGGAGGGCGGCAGCGGCTCCGGAAATTGGTCAGGGGCTGGGGTCTACTATGTGGAAGGGGTGTGCTTGGTGGGCCATTAGATGTTTTCTTGTAAGTATAAGCTTAGTAGGAGAACGAAGACGTATGCTTGGATTACAGCTACTGCTGCTTCTAGAATGGTGAGCAGCAGAAGGACTAGCATGGTTAGAGCGGAGACTGCGGGTATGATGGGAAGAAGGGTGGCGGTGGCTGTGGAAATGAGTTGGATGAGTAGGTGTCCCGCTGTTAGGTTTGCTGTAAGTCGGACTCCAAGTGCTAGTGGGCAGATAAGTAGGCTTGTGGTTTCAGTTATAATTAAGGCGGGAATAAGCGGGGTGGGGGTGCCTTCAGGCAGTAGGTGTTTTAGGGAGACTGTGGGTTGGTTTCGTAATCCTGTGAGGAGGGTGGCGAGTCAGAATGGGAAGGCTAGTGCTATTTTTATGGATAGTTGGGTAGTGGGGGTGAATGTGTAGGGTAGTAGGCCTAGGAGGTTGATTGTAAGGAGCAGTATTATTAGGGATGTGAGGATTAGCGCTCATTTGTGGCCCTTTTTGTCTAGGGGTATTATTAGTTGTTTTGTGATTAGGTGAATTAGTCAGGATTGAAGGGTGGTGAGGCGGTTGTTGATTCATCGGGTGTTGGGGGAGGGGAATAATACGGTGGGAAAGAGAATAGAGAGGAGGGCTAAGGGTATGCCTATTAAATAGGGGCTTGAGAATTGGTCAAAGAAGCTTAGGTTCTTGGTCAGGTTCAGGGCGGGGATTTGTCAGGGACGTTGGTTTTGTTTGGGGGGCGGTTGATGGGGGTGAATGGTAGGAGTTTAGGTTGGATGATTAGCGAGAAGATCGTTCAGGTGGCAAGCATGGTTAGGAATCATGGATTTGGGTTTAGTTGGGGCATGTCATTAAGGAGGGGTGGGTTGTCCTCTTCCTCTAGCTTAAAAGGCTAGTGCTGGTACATAGCTTCTCAATGATTAGGATGATAGGAGCGTGGATCAGCGTTCGAAATGGGCTAGGGGGGTTGATTCTGCCACGATTGGTATGTAGCTATGGTTGGCTCCACAGATCTCTGAGCATTGGCCGTAGAAGATGCCCGGTCGGGTTGTGATGAAGGCTGTTTGGTTAAGTCGTCCTGGGATTGCGTCGGTCTTTACCCCCAGGGATGGGACAGCCCATGAGTGGAGTACGTCGTTGGTGGTGATGATGATACGGATGGGGGATTCCATTGGGATTACAATGCGATGGTCTACTTCTAGGAGTCGGAAGTGCCCTGGAGGGAGTTCTGTGGTTGGGATTATGTAGGAGTCGAATATTAGGTCTTTGAAGTCTGTGTATTCGTAGGCTCGATACCATTGGTGTCCGATGGCTTTCAGAGTTAAATCGGGCTCATCAATTTCGTCTATTATGTATAGAATTTGTAGAGATGGTAGGGCGAGTAGGATGAGGACGGTGGCGGGTAGGATTGTTCAGATGAGTTCTACTTGTGCATCTACGGTGTTGGAGGATAGTTTTTCTGCTAGTGTAAGTGTCAGCAAACAGAGAACTAGGCTGCAGATTGCGAGTGCGACTATTAGGGCGTGGGCGTGGAATTCTACGAGTTCTTCTATGATGGGTGAGGAGGCGTCTTGGAATCCGACTTGGGATTGCTTGGCCATGGTAGGGGTGTACATTTAGCTTTGACAAAGCTGTGTAATGGGTTTACTAACACTCCATAAGAAAGAAGCATGAGTGGTTTGAGGCAGTTGGCTTGAAACCAGCGTGTGAGGGTTCGATTCCTTCCTTTCTTGGGTCTGCACGAAGGTCGGTTCTTCAAAGGTGTGATAGGGGGGTGGGCAGCCGTAGATTCACTCGATGTTGGTAGCGGTTAATTCCATTTGGAGGACTTTTCGTTTTGCTGCAAATGCCTCTCAGATGATGAATATTAGTAAGATTACGGCTGTTATTGAAATTAGGGAGCCAATAGAGGATAGGGTGTTTCATAGGGTGTAGGCGTCGGGGTAGTCTGAGTAACGTCGTGGTATGCCGGCTAGACCTAGGAAGTGTTGGGGGAAGAATGTTAGGTTTACGCCTGTGAATATAATTCCAAAGTGGGTTTTAGATCATGTGGGGTGGAGGGTGTATCCAGTAAATAGTGGGAATCGGTGGGTAAATCCAGCGAGGATGGCAAATACAGCTCCTCTTGAGAGGACGTAATGAAAGCGGGCGACTACATAGTATGTGTTGTGTAAGGCAATGTCTAATGAGGAGTTTGCTAGTACGATACCTGTTAGTCCTCCAATTGTGAAGAGGAAGATGAAGCCCAAGGCTCACAGTATCAGTGGATCTCATTTGATGGTGCCTCTGTGTAGTGTGGCTAGTCAGCTGAATACCTGAATGCCGGTTGGGATGGCGATGATTATAGTGGCGGAGATGAAGTATGCTCGGCTGTCTACGTCTATTCCGACAGTGAATATGTGGTGGGCTCATACGACAAAGCCCAGGAATCCAATCGATAGTATAGCTCAGACTATTCCTATGTAGCCGAATGGTTCTTTTTTGCCTGCGTAATAGGTTACGACATGCGAGATGATTCCAAAGCCGGGAAGGATTAAGATGTAAACTTCTGGGTGGCCAAAGAATCAGAACAGGTGCAGCCAATAAAGGCTTCTGTCATCACTCAGGTTGGTGGGAGTGGGTGTCTTATGTCCCTCCTTTTCATCCCTCCAAAAAGTAGGTGAAGTGAAGCTTTCCCTGGAGTATGAAATCCCTTAGTGTGTCAGAGTAACTGCCTCTTTGCTGTTATTTGCCCTGAGGCACAAGGAAGACCGCAGCTGAATGCTAGGACTGCTCCGGAGGGGGAGGGATGTGTTGAAAAACTGCCCAGAAGAAGCTCTGCATCCCTGTTCCACAGATAGCTGGAACAGGCCTGAAGGGAGGATTGCAGAATTCAAGGAGCGAGTGCTAATGCATTGAAGTGTTCCCCCTCCTCTCCGCGCCCCGCCCCCCCCCCCCCCCCCCCCCCAAACAGCATGTTCTTTAGGAGAGCACTCAGTTTGGGACACACTGCCTGCTGCCGTGCCCTCGTACTGCAGCTGGTGTCTCCACTGGAAAGGCTGATGGGTCGCCTAAATCTGGGAACTTAGTACACCAGTGAAGTCCTCCTGTATGGCAGTAAGAGAGGGAGACACTGATAATCAAAAGCACACTGGCACCTTGCTGTGCCCTGCTTTTGTCTGTCCCGTGGCTGAGCAGGTGTTCCATGTGCCACTGGAGGAGAGGAAATACAAGGACATGAATCAGTTTGGAGAAGGCGAGCAGGCCAAGATCTGCCTTGACATCATGCAGAAGACAGGGGCTCACCTGGAGCTGTCTCTCGCAAAGGACCAGGGCCTTTCGATCGTGGTCTCTGGCAAGCCGGAAGCAGTCACGAAGGCTCGGAAGCAGATTGTCGCTCGACTGCAGACTCAGGTGAGGGCATCTAACTGTTTCTGCCTTCGTCTTTGCTCTTCCCCAAGACTCGCAAATGCTTTGAGACCCTTGGGCCCGTGTGCTTGTAAGACAAAGAGGTATGCTGTTACGTGACTAATTCAGCTTCGCCATACGTTTTCAAAGCACCCAATTGGCAATTTGGAATGGGAATGAGGCTTCAAATAGGGTTCCAAGTTAATTACAGGCCGCGGTGTTGCATGAAGCGTGGAGTCTGCCATCTCTGGAACATCTGAGTTGCAACCAGTGACTTTGTGCTGAGGTGCTGGTGCAGGAGCCTCACACACAAAGCTAGTAGTGTGTGAGAACGGGACGGTGCTTTTCCTGAGGTCCTTCAGAGGAGAATGTGGAAGGCTGGGAGAAAGAAAAGTAGAGAAAAGGAAGTCCTGCCAAAAGCTTCGGGTCAGGGTTCTGCCTTGTGTAACTCAAGGCACACTGGTAAGGAGCCACAACCCTGTTGTTTCGGTTGCTTCAGTCCTCTAGGTTTTGATCTCTTCCCTTATGGTTCTTGAGCTCATAGTCAAGGTGGTAGCTCTTGTTAGGATGTATCGCAGCCAGGTGTTGCAGTGTGTTTTAAAGTATAATGCCAAAGGTAGGTAATGCGATGTTAATACCATGTCTGCTTAGTGCTGTTCAGCCCCTGTGTCATACCCTGCCAGAGGAAAGAGAAAGGAACGAAACCCTACATCCACAAAGTGCATCTGAAAAAACAGTTCAGGTTGTGCCGCCACAGATCCACGAGCCACTGTTCTCAAATATACCTCCTACTGCCCTGGCCCCAGGTCTGGAAGGTGTGTCTGTATTCCAGCTTCTCTTAGGCTTGGCTGGCTTCAGGACAGGAACACAGAGCTGAAAAGTCACACCGAGTGATCTTTTCTTCACCTTTTATTTTTCCATTATAGCTTGAATGTTCATTGTCTGATTGCTGTTAGTGGTTACCTAATCAGAGGGATCAGGAGCACGATAGCAGTCATCAGCTACCAGACCTGCAAAAACTCAGTGAGAAGGGAAGAAGTCGGGAAGCCCTTGTATAGAGCAGCCCTTTAATGGTAGATTGAGAAGGACCCCTTTTGCATGCGGGGCCTTCTAGAAGCAGTCCCAGGAGCTGCATGTGCTACACTTGAAGACGCCTTAGCACTTAAGTAGCGGTAAGCATGTGCTAGCTGCCTGCCTCCTGCAGTAGGTTTCTGGTGTTGAATTTCTCTTTCCTAGGAGTCATACTGTATGTCTTGTTCTCTGTAGCCTTGGCAGCAGATGTCAGAGTTCAGATAAACTCCAGCTGTGCGCTGCCATCTCAGTTGTTGTCTGGTGTCTTACACTGGAGGAGAGGCACCTCCTCGTCTGTGTCGGAAGGCCTTTGCTAATTCAGGGTACTGCTCCTGTGCAAACAGAAGGGTTTTGAGGGAAAGGTGGGGTTTATACTCCTGGCATGGAGGCACTGTAGATCAACTGGTACAGTGTCAGCCCTCGGACAGAATGTGCTGGGAAGGCGTTGTGTTTGCTCTGAGGAGCAGTACCGCTGAGCAGCGTCTACCTTGCTTTCCCTGGCTCTGTTCCTGTGGATCTGCCAGTGCAGGCAAGGCTTTTCACAGACGCTTGGTTCTTCTGCCGCAGGCTTCAGCAACAGTTGCCATCCCCAAGGAGCACCACCGTTTTGTCATTGGAAAGAAGGGTGAGAAGCTGCAGGACCTGAAGCTCAAAACTGCAACCAAAATGCAGGTCCCCCGCCCAGATGACCCCAGCAACCAGATCAAGATCAGCGGCACTAAAGAAGGGATTGAGAAGGCCCGGCACGAGATCCTGCTTATCTCCGCTGAGCAGGTACCTCAGTATGATCTCTCTCATGGCATTAGCTGGCCAGCCATTGTGCTTCCCCACGGTATAGTCGGAGTTTGCAGCCACTGTGGCTACAGTCAGTGGCTAACGTTAGCCTGAACAGAGTGGTATACTGTGCCACTCGCCGGCTGTATGAGCACCGCTGCCAGGTCCTGAAACTTCTTGTGCTGCGTTTTGTCCATCTCTGAGGCCAAAACAAGCATTTGATAGTTGAAGCAACGCGTCTTAGGTGCCAGCTGAGATAAGGCAGGAGATCACAGGGGTGAATATCGTAAACAAGGAGCAGCAGCAGCAACCATATTTGTAGATGGAAAGAGGTGGAGATCTACAAGCCCGCAAACTGAGAAGGTTGCTTGGGCCAGAGTGTCAGGCAGGAAACCCCTGGGAACTTAGCTGTGCCTGGCAGAGACTGTAATACAGAGGGCAGTTCCCACCAAGGTCTGTTGTGGGCTCTTCCAGGATAAGCGTGCCGTGGAGCGGCTGGATGTGGAGCAAGTGTACCACCCTTTCATTGCCGGCCCTTACAACAAGCTGGGGAGGGAGCTCATGCAGGACACAGGGACGCGCATCGACATTCCTCCACCCAGTGTCAACAAGACCGAGATAGTCTTCAGCGGAGAAAAGGAGCAACTAGCCCAGGCTGTGGCTCGCGTTAAGAAGATCTATGAGGAGAAGGTACGGATGGTCCATAAAGCTTCCCACCTTCCCCTAGCACCTGAACCTAGGCACTCTTCCCTTCTTGTTCTACTTTTGTGCACCCCTCTGTTGCACCTGGCTCAGCAGCCCTTGCAGTACATGACCCCGAATCCTACCGTTTCCTCACTCGGCAGAGTGGGAGCTGGGCTGATACTATCAGGGAGGTGACAGATTTCTCGCTTTTCTGTATCGTGGGACTTAGCAGGCCACCAAGAGCTCTTGTTCACACCGGTGCTACTAAGGAAGGAAAGAAGCGTGAAGTCTACAGTGGTGGCCAGCTGACAGTATCAAAGTTGCTACCTAAGTAGAAGTTGCTGAAGAGTGAATGTCACTCCAGTTTATTTCCCACAGCCAACGCTGCTGTGAATATCCTTGTTGTGGGTTGCTGGGCTGTTTTTCGTCGTGGTTAGGTCTGTATTTGTACCAGTCCGGATTTCAACAATCGGCTTATAGCCTGCACAGTGTTGCATCACAGCACTGCCTGGGAGACGGCTGGGAGTTGAACCCTGTTGTCCAACGGGGGGACGGGGATGACGACAACGACATGCCTGTGTGCGTGTGTGGTCTCTTGCATGCCGTGTCCCAGGGAGCTTGACCCAGCATGCTAGTTTTGTACTTGCCCTGTGAATTTTTGAGCACAAGGCTTTCTGTAGGCAGGGGTCCAAGGGGTGCTAGGGTGCTGCCGAGCCACTGTGCTCAGCTTGGCTTTGCTCTTTGCTGGGTGCAGAGTTTGACTGCATCTTGTGCCTCTTCCTGTCGCTCTTGTCCTTCCCCGCCCCCTTGTGATTGATGCCTCAGTGTCTCTGCCCCTACAGAAAAAGAAGACTACTACTCTTGCAGTGGAGGTGAAGAAGTCCCAGCACAAGTATGTCATCGGCCCCAAGGGGAATTCCCTGCAGGAGATCTTGGAGAAGACTGGAGTCTCTGTCGAGATCCCAGCCACTGACAGGAGCTCGGGGACGCTGATACTGCGAGGCGAGCCTCTGAAAAACTTGGGCAAGCATTGACTGAAGTCTATGCAAAGGTACTGACAAGATGGGCTAGGCCTCCTTTGAAGGTCCCATGAAGATCCATTTGTGAGCACTGACAGGTGTAGCGGGGGTGCTCTCTCTTGGGCCATTAGAGGTGCAGCTTAGAAGTCAATACCGGAGGTGCAGCGTGGGAATTGAAACTGAATTGTTGTGAAGGCCTCTTCCAGTTTGTCCATCAAACAGCTTCTCTGTTTTTCTGTCTCTCAGGCCAACAGTTTTACCGTCTCCTCGGTCTCTGCCCCCTCTTGGCTTCATCGTTTCATTATTGGAAAGAAAGGACAGAACCTGGCCAAAATAACTCAGCAGATGCCAAAGGTATGGGTGAGCTGGTTAGCTTAGCACCCCCGGCGTAGAAAAAGGTTTAGTCCAGATCACTCGTCACGAAAGAGAGAGGTGTATTCTAGCGTGGGTAAAACCAGGGGGAAATGACACAGATCTTTGCTGTTCAAGGGAACCCTCTCTTTTACTGCTGCAAACACTGCTCCTCCTATGTTATTGTCATGGGTTGAGCCCTTCCAAGGAAGCTTTATGTGGTGCTGTTTTGAGAACTGATGTAGTAGGATACCTGGAAATGGCGAGTGCAGCAAGGCTTCTCCCTGGGGAGTTAGACGGTATCTAGATAAAGGCTAGATGAGTAAACTTCTCCAAAGCCCTTGCAGAAACCGGGACGGCACCAGAGCCTTGGGCTCTAGGCACTGCCATATGGCCGAAATTGTTAAGTTTCTGACTTGTAAAATTGTGGGGATTTGGTCTGGGCTTTTTGGGAAGGAGCACATCTCTCAGTGGCAGGGATCGATGGTGTAGGCCTGACCAAAAGCATTGGCCTGGCTTGGATCTTGGCAAATTCTGAAGAGATTCATTGTCCTTCACCTCAAGGTTCACATCAAATTCACTGGAGGAGAGGATAACATCACTTTGGAAGGACCTACAGAAGATGTGCATGTGGCTCAGGAACAGATTGAAGCCATGCTCAAGGAACTGGTGAGCTGGAGTTACTAGTTCCAGTAAGAAACTGGGGGAAGAAGGGGCAACAGAGCAGAGGTGATGAGGTGTTTGTCACATCCATAGGATGTCTTGGCATGCTTAATCGAACTTGCAGGAGACAAATTGTGTGGCAGGTGGATGACACCCCTTGGTTATGAAAGTCATCCATAGCATCCTTGAAAAGTCAGCATTAATTTTTTTGGTGCGGAGAAGGAAGGATTCTCTTTGTTATAGCTGGAGAGGCATAGAAGTCAGTCTTTTCAATGTTTCATGAGCACAATGCTCTCTTCTCAAAGCAGAGGAATGCTTGTGCTCTGCTGAAGAGCAGAAGTGCTTGTAGCTGACCGCTGGTGAGTCAGTGCCAATACTGGCAGTAGGCAGTTACTTAGGGCACGAGACAGAAGCGGTGGCCTGTCCTACCTGGCCCTATATATTCTAATATAAAATAATGTACATACATACATATATAGATAGATATAAAAAATATAATTCTTTTTAGATCCACGGGACGGATTACGCAATAATCAAGGCTGACCACCAATTCCACCGACACCTCATTGGCAAGAAAGCAGCTAAACGGTAAGTGGAGTGCCTTTCTAGTCCTTCCCATGCTCACACTCTTCGTGTTTAGTAGATGGTATCAGGGGCTCTGTAGCTCACCCAGTGTGCTGTCTCCATCACATTTCCTCTGCTTTTCTGGAGTGGTGGTGGTACAAGGAGAGAAATGGGCCGTCAGGCCTTGCGATGGCTTTAACGGGTGAAAGTACCTTGGGAGCCTGAACATTAGTGGAATTACTTTGATGTGTCCTGGAGGATTTTTTTTTTTTTTTTTTTTTTTTCCACACGTTGCTCTGTGCGAATGACATTTTAGCAGCCAGTTGTGGGTGGTGGAAATGTGCTTGGTGAGCTTCTCCCTGTAGAGGAATGAAGGCGGTGGGTTGATTAGCATTGATAACACGCAGCTGTGGCCTTGCCTCAGAGGCAGTGGGTTGATTGACATGGACGATGTGCAGGTGTAGCTGGTTCCCGCTAAGGGGTTAAATAGCCCTGTGGCTTGTGGGAGAGGGTGTCAGCTGGAGGAGGAGCAGTGTGGTCTGGCCTCTGGAGGAAGGTGCTACAGCACCGGCAGTAGAATATGGCCAACGCTAAAGCCTTGTTGCGGTCTGCTAGTTTGATAGCACTGCAACGTGTCCCCAGCCAAGAGTTTGGGGTAGAAAGGAACGATTATCCTCTGCTCTAAATGTGATACTGTTTGGGGAATGTGAGAAACTATGGACTAGGGTATTGTTTATTAAGATTTATGTTAAGCTCAATGTAAAGGTCAGACAGTGTGAGAAACTATGGACTAGGGTATTGTTTATAAAGATTTATGTTAGGCCCAATGTAAAGGTCAGACAGCAAAAGATATAAACAGCCACAAGATACCGCTTGTGCAAGATAAGATAACCACCAGATGTCCAGGAACCGACAGAAACAGGACAAACTACCCCATATAAGGACATATGAGTGAGGGGTCAACTATGGGACAAAGGAGGAAGACTTCTTACTTCGGCCTCAACGACCACCAGAAGGCAGAAAACGACCCCCTAACAACAACTGAAGCATGCGCAGAGTACCTCCACTACCTCATGAACACGGGAGTAAAGATGTATAAAAAGGGACTGTTTGAACTGCTCAGGACGGCAGTTGGCGGAGCGCAGACTCCCCTGTCGTCCAGCGCTGGTTTTGCTCATATTCTACTTGCTATAATTAATAAAATTTTAATTGGATTATGATCCGTTGTGGTCTCAATTTATAACAATTTCTGGTGCCGTGACTCGGATAAGGAACGGTGGGCTTTGGTCCTCCGGGGAGGCGCCCCGCGACCAACAGCTTACTCCAACCTTACCGACGAACCTAAATTCTAGAATAATGAGCAAAGGAGAAACCGGTAAAATCCCATAAAAATTCTGTGCACAGGAGTCCGGACGAAGACGCAGGACGCGTAAGTATATTGCGAATTTGTTCGCGGGTTTGCCGTTCGGGCGGGATTGGGTTTCCTGGGATATAACGAGTGAGAGGTTCGATATACTGAACCAAGCGAGTGCGGACTCTTAAGTACTGCGTTTCCCATCTCCCGCGAGGGACTGGGCCAGGAACAAGGGGAGCGAGTGAGTGTATGTTTGTGGATATTCCAGAAGATGGGGGCGAAGGGCAGCAAGCCTTCGACTCCCATGGGAAGGGTACCCACTGTACCTAAGAATACCCCTCTGGCATATATCTTAGACAATTGGAGATATTTCCTTGGAACCCTAGGGAAAGATAAGCAGAAGATGATAGAATATTGTACTAAGATATGGGGAGGGAAGAAGATTTCTAAAAATGTCTTTTGGCCAGTCTATGGGTCAGAAGAAGATTGGGTAAGACAGCAATTAAACCTCTGGGTTAATAATAAAAAACCCCTTAACCCGGAGGAGAGTCGATATGCGGAAGTGTGGCTAGAAAGACCGGGAGCTAGACTTTACCCACTGAATGAAATGAAAACTAAACAAAAGAAAAAGCAGGAAGAGTTGGACGAAACCCTTCTAACCCCCCCTCCTTACATTCCTCCTCCTGCTCCCGCAGAGGTCCCCAGAGCGCCCACTCCCCCACCAGAGTCGGAACAAGGGTCTCCCCCTCTTCCTAGACGCATAACTAGAAGTCAGAAAGGGGCAGCTCAAATGTACCCCCTAAGGGAAATACCCATGGGGGGACCTCAACCTGTGATCGGATATATTTCCGTACCCCTAAACTCGGCTGACCTACGAGATTTTAAAAGAACCGAGATGGGAAACTTAATTGAAGACCCACTCGGAGTGGCAGAAAGATTAAATCCATTTTTGGGACCAAACCTTTATACTTGGGATGAGATGCAATCTATCCTTGGTCAATTATTTACTACCGAGGAAAGAGATATGATTAGACGAGCAGGAATGAGACTGTGGGATGCTCAGCATGCCCAGGGACCCCAAGCAGATATTAAATGGCCACTCCAAAGACCTAATTGGGATAATCAGGATCCAGTGCATAGAACTCATATGCAGGACCTGAGAACTATAGTAATCCAGGGGATTAGGGAAGCAGTACCCCGTGGCCAGAATATCAATAAAGCATTTAATGAAATGCAAAAGAAAGATGAAAGCCCTACTGAGTGGCTGGAACGACTGAGGAAAGCCCTTCAGCTGTACTCTGGGGTAAATCCAGACGACCCTTTAGGGCAAGCGCTCCTCAAAACTCAGTCTGTGGCAAAATCACGGGAAGATATCAGAAAGAAGATTGAAAAGTTAGAAGACTGGCAGAATAGAGGGTTGGATGAATTATTGAGGGAAGCTCAGAAAGTCTACGTAAGGCGGGAAGAAGAGAGCAGCAAGCGACAAGTAAAAATGATGGTAGCAGCAGTCAGAGAGGATCGCAAAGGGCAAACTGGTGAACACAGATCTGCTGGAACGAAACAAGGGAACGTAGTAGTAAAGAAGGAACAGAGATGTTGTTTTTACTGTGGAAAAAGGGGACATATAAAACAGAATTGCAGAGAAAGGATCAGGGATGAGGAAATATTGAAAACGGAATAGGAGAGTCAGGGGCTCTATATCTTAGGGGACCGGAGTCATCATGAGCCCTTGATAAAATTAAAAATAGGTCCCCATAAACAAGAGTTCACCTTTTTAGTAGACACTGGGGCTGAGAAATCAACTATTAAGCAAATACCTGAGGGATGTAAAGTTTCCCCTGAAAAAGTACAAGTAATTGGGGCAAAAGGAGAACCCTTTAAAGTAAGCAAAATCAAAAATGTGGTATTCGAAACTGAAAATAAATTTGGAATGGGTGAACTCTTGCTCGTCCCTGAAGCAGAATTTAATCTGTTAGGACGAGATTTAATTGTTGAATTGCAATTAGAAATTAAAGTGAAAAATCAAGAGCTAACAGTGTCTGCTTATCCTTTGACCGTGGATGATCAAAAACAAATTAACCCTGATGTCTGGTACTCTCCAGACACAATTAGTAGACTGGAAATCCCACCGATTAAAATTCAAATTTCCGAACCCCACATACCTGTGAGGGTAAGGCAATATCCCATATCCCTAGAAGGACGGAGGGGATTAAAACCAGAAATCAATCGATTGTTAGCACAAGGAATCTTAGAGCCTTGTATGTCACCCTTTAACACCCCCATTCTGCCTGTGAAGAAACCAAATGGGAAATATCAGCTCGTACATGATCTAAGGGAAATAAACAAAAGAACTATCGCCCGGTTCCCTGTAGTAGCAAATCCATACACACTGCTAAGCAAGCTAGGACCCCATAACTCCTGGTATAGTGTGGCTGATTTAAAGGATGCCTTTTGGGCCTGTCCACTGGCAGAAGAATGCCGTGATTATTTTGCCTTTGAATGGGAAGACATAGAGACAGGCCGTAAACAGCAATTGAGATGGACCGTGCTTCCTCAAGGGTTCACTGAGTCCCCTAATCTGTTTGGACAGGCCCTGGAAGAGCTCTTAAAAGAATACCAGGTACAAACGGGAAACGTGCTGTTACAGTATGTAGATGATCTGCTCATAGCAGGAAATAATAAGGAGGATGTAAGAAAAGAAAGCATTCGGCTCCTAAACTTTCTTGCACAAAAGGGACTACGGGTATCACAAGAAAAGTTACAATTTGTGGAGGAAAAAGTGAAATATTTGGGGCGTTATTTGTTTAACGGCAAGAAGATATTGGATCCAGAGCGCATTAAAGGAATTCTGGAATTACCTATGCCTGTCACTAAGAGGCAAATTCGGCAGGCATTAGGGCTATTTGGGTATTGTAGGCAATGGATAGAGAACTACAGCTTTAAAGTTAAATTCTTATATGAACAACTGTCTAAAGACAAAATGCCCAAGTGGACCCCTCAGGATCAAGAGCAGTTTGCCAGTCTCAAAAGGGAGCTAAGCCAAGCACCGGTTTTAAGCCTACCAGATTTAAAGCGGCCATTCCATTTATTTGTTAACATATATGAAGGAACGGCATTCGGAGTATTAACTCAGGAATGGGCCGGACAAAAGAAACCGGTGGCATACTTATCAAAGCTGTTGGACCCTGTGAGCAGGGGTTGGCCGAGTTGTTTACAAATCATTGTTGCTGCTGCCTTATTACTTGAGGAAACGAATCGCATTACCTTTAATGGAGAAGTTGTCTTATATGCGCCTCATAATATCAGGGGAGTGTTACAACAAAAAGCAGAAAAATGGCTTACAGATAGCCGATTATTAAAGTATGAGGGAATACTTATAGAATCCCCTAAACTATCTTTGAAAACTATTGGAGCAGTTAACCCCGCTGAATTTTTGTACCCAGGAGAAGGTAATGAACTATTGCACAATTGTTTTCAAGCAATTGAACAGCAGACACGCATTAGGCCAGACTTAGAAGAAGAAGAACTACAATGCGGAGAAGTATTATTTACAGATGGGTCATCACGAATAGTGGAAGGTAAACGATTGTCCGGATATGCCATCGTTAAGTTGGAAAAAAGAGAATTTAAGACAATAGAATCAGGCCCCCTGAGTGCCAGCTGGTCGGCTCAAGCCTGTGAGCTGTATGCATTGTGGAAAGCATTAGTGTCACTGAAGGGAAAGGATGGAACTATATATACAGACTCACGCTATGCGTTCGGAGTAGTGCACACTTTGGGGAAAATATGGGAAGACAGAGGATTCGTTAACTCACAGGGAAAAGAACTGATACACCCGGAATTAATTCGGCGAGTTCTGGGGGCATTAAAAATGCCGAATAAAATAGCAGCTGTACATATAAAGGGACACCAGCGAGGTACAAGTTACCAAGTTAGGGGAAATAATGCAGCTGATACAGAAGCAAAACGAGTGGCAGGCAATTATAGTACGATTTTAACTATACAACAAATACCTGTTAGTAAAAATTTGAGTTTTGAGTCTGCAGAAAAGGAAAAACTAGAACAAATGGGAGCTAAGGAACAGGATGGTAAGTACATATTGCCAGATGGGAGAGAAGTTTTGCCGAAGGGCATAGCACTTGAAATATTTTCAAAAATACATAGTAAAACACACTGGGGAACCCAGGCGTTAGTTGATCATTTCAATCAACAGTTTGCCTGTATAGGCGTATATAACATAGCAAAGACAGTCACGGCAGCCTGCGAGACCTGTCAAAAGGTTAATCGAAACAACATGAGACAAAAGCCTCTTGGAGGACGTTCCCCAGCATACAGACCTTTCTCACACATACAAGTGGATTTTACTGAACTACCCAGGGTAGGGCGTTAGAAATATTTATTAGTAATGGTGGATCATTTAACACATTATGTTGAGGCTTTTCCTACCTCCAAGGCAACTGCTAACCAAGTTACTAAAGTGTTACTTGAACACATTATACCTCGATATGGAGTACCTGAAGTAATCGACTCGGACAGAGGAACACACTTTGTGTCAAAAATTGTTAGAGATCTAACAGAAAGCTTGGGTATTAAGTGGGAATACCATACGCCATGGCATCCACAAAGTTCGGGAAAAGTTGAAAGGATGAATGGAGAAATCAAAACTATTTTGACTAAATTAATGATAGAAACCAAATTATCATGGATTAAGTGCCTACCCATGGTGCTATTAATTCTCAGAACCAGACCCCGAGCAGATGTAGGAATATCAGCGTTTGAAATGGTGTCTGGAATGTCCTATAGAATTGAAAGTCCACAAACAAATGTTTTAATTCGAGACCGTGTGATTAATGAATACGTTTCACGATTAGCAGAACATCGTAACAAGCTTTGGGAACATGGACTGATTGTACAACGACCACCGTTGGACTTAAAAATTCATACTCTTAAACCTGGGGACCGGGTATTGGTTAAAACGTGGAAAGAAGAAACCCTAAAACCCAATTGGGAGGGACCTTATCTTGTTCTGCTTACAACAGAAACGGCTGTCCGGACTGCTGAGCGTGGATGGACTCATGCTAGTCGCATTAAAGGCCCAGTGACGAGACCCCACTGGAAAGTAATCAGTACTCCAGGTGACACCAAGATAACCCTGAAAAGATAACGTAATGATAGAGACTTTATTTGATTATTTTGCCGCATTACCTTTTGGTATAAAGTGTGTATTGTTGTTTATATTTGCTATAATTGTTTCTTTTTTTATCTATTATATATGGAAGCGTACAAAGTGTGTTGAAGGAAATTGCTAAACTTATGCAACCACACAATATCAAGTATAAGAAGATATGCTGATGCAAATAATGTATGCACTCTAGATATATGAATTAGATGTAATAATTTGAACTGCAATTGTTATCCATTTGCTTGTTTCAGGTGTAAGGTATGCCAGAATAAATGGTGGACACACTGTGAATATGGATACCCTCCAATAGGAGTTTGCACACAGTGTTGGAAAATTCAAAGAACTCTTACGGAGTGGAAATTAAAACAATTAGAGTCTAAACAAGAAATTATTCGAGAATCCCATGAGTGGTGGGAAATTTTTGCCAAAGGAATAAACCCTCAATATTATTGTTACCACTCCACCGAACCAGTCCCCTTTGTAGCTGAAATCTTGGCTATAAAGTGCAGGAGGGAAGTACTAACCGTGTCTTGCTTGGCCCCATTAATTAAAGCTGCGAAGTAGGAAGCCTATGTAAACAGGCAAAAAGCCCGGAACAGCTATTCTCCTGAAGAATTCCCTTGCTGCCGAGAAGATGGTACACCCCGTGGCTCGAAGCAACCGAGTCGACGGGCGAGGCAGAGGAGAAACAAACCGTGGAGAAAAGAGCCAGAAAAATGGGATGCAAAAGCAGCCATGGCCGAACTTCCCCAGGACTGGTAAGAATATACTTAAATTAACAAAATTAACAAACACCCTTTTTCCTGGTATACCATTAATTGTGCTATTGATAATAACCCAAGCAAAAGGGGGAAACCCACATGAACCATTTAAGTGGGAACTAATATCTTGGGAAGGAACGAAAACAATAGCCACTTTTAGCAACGCAGGGCCACCTGAATTTGTAGTGAAACTTTGTAATTTAGTACCAATACCTTGTGAAAAAGGACCTCCATTTTATTTATGCCCGGCCTCTGGACAGCCTTACTGTAATTATCCCGGACACTATTATTGTGGTTATTGGGGATGTGAGACAATAGCCTCGGGCTGGACAGTAAAGGCTCCTGATAAATATATAAAAGCAACCTGGACTCCTAACGGATGTGTACCTGAACAAACGGGTGTAGATCTTACAGGTCTGCGCGACGTGGATTATGTAGCTCCACGTAACAAAAAAGTCTGTACCCACATCAAATTTCAAGTATTGCATCCCCTAGAAGACGAACATGTTAGTAGGACGAACATGGGGAATACGTGTCTATGCAGGAATTCCTAAAGATTGGGGAGGGCACTTTCTCATAAGAAAAATTAAAATACCATATGATTCACTCCCTGTTGGGCCGAATAAAGTATTGAATTCACCCACTTTCCCTAAGAAAAAGATTGTCCCCACAAGTGTTACAACCACTCGTCCAAACTCCCTATCAGTAACAGATAAAACAACTAATGACACGGTGACTGAGTTCTCTTTAGTTAGGGATTCAGGAGTGTCAGAGTCTAAAGACCCCTTATGGGATTTAATGCAAGCCTCTTATCATACCCTTAATGAAAGCAAACCAAATTTAACTAAGGAATGCTGGTTATGTTACAATGTTAGACCACCATATTTTGAGGCAATCGGAATACCAGATAGGATTCAATGGTCTAGTGGTTCAAACCCACAAGAATGCCCGTGGGATGACCAGAGGAACCATACGCAAGGAATTACTATTCAATTGGTAACAGGTCAAGGAAAATGTATAGGTACAGTGCCCGAACAATATCAGCCCTTGTGTAATCAAACAATCACTAAAGCTAACATAAAGAAACACAAGAATCAAAATGACAAATGGGCTATCCCGACACCAGGAGCTAAATGGGTTTGTTCAGACTTCGGAGTAACGCCTTGCCTATCCCTAAACGTGTTTAATCAATCTCAGTTTTGCGTACAGGTGATTATTGTTCCTCGTCTGATCTATCACACCTCTGAGGAGGTGTTACGCCACTTTGAAGGAGACCTGAATAGGCAAAAACGAGAGCCAATTACAGTGGTAACCCTAGCTACACTGCTGATAGCGGGCGGAGTTGGAGCAGGTACAGGCATAGCCTCCCTAGTAAAAGGTCAGGAATTACAAAGTTTGCAGATGGCTGTAGATGAGGATTTAACAAGAATAGAACAATCTATTAAAAATTTAGCCACTTCAGTGAAGTCTTTATCAGAAGTAGTGCTGCAAAATAGAAGAGGATTAGATCTATTGTTCTTAAAAGAAGGAGGGTTATGTGTAGCTCTCAAAGAGGAACGTTGTTCTTTTGCTGACCATACGGGAGTAGTCCTGGATGCCATGTCTGAACTCTGGAAAAGGTTGGAACAACGTAAAAAGAGTCTTGAGGCGGGCAGGTCATGGTATGAAAACTGGTTTAATATCTCACCTTGGCTAACCACTTTGTTGTCTGCTTTAGCAGGACCACTTATTATGTTGATTCTAGGACTGATATTTGGGCCTTGTATATTACGCTATATTTTACATTTTATTAAAGAACGGTTTGACATAGCTCAATTGCTTATTTTAACTACGAGGGCTGGGGCAAAGTATAAGAGTGTATCGATTAATGAGGATGAAGATTGTTGCGAATGCATTATGCCACGTGAGAACTATGCCTATTGTAATTGTGAGGTATTACCTTGTGAGTGTTATGATAAATGTTGGGATTGTGGAAAAAGGTTTGTTCGCAGTGCCGAGAATGAAAGTAGCGTCTAATAAACAATAATAGGATAAAAAGAAAAAGGGGGGATTGTGAGAAACTATGGACTAGGGTATTGTTTATTAAGATTTATGTTAAGCCCAATGTAAAGGTCAGACAGTGTGAGAAACTATGGACTAGGGTATTGTTTATAAAGATTTATGTTAGGCCCAATGTAAAGGACAGACAGCAAAAGATATAAACAGCCACAAGGTACCGCTTGTGCAAGATAAGATAACCACCAGATGTCCAGGAACCGACAGAAACAGGACAAACTACCCCATATAAGGACATATGAGTGAGGGGTCAACTATGGGACAAAGGAGGAAGACTTCTTACTTCGGCCTCAACGACCACCAGAAGGCAGAAAACGACCCCCTAACAACAACTGAAGCATGCGCAGAGTACCTCCACTACCTCATGAACACGGGAGTAAAGATGTATAAAAAGGGACTGTTTGAACTGCTCAGGACGGCAGTTGGCGGAGCGCAGACTCCCCTGTCGTCCAGCGCTGGTTTTGCTCATATTCTACTTGCTGTAATTAATAAAATTTTAATTGGATTATGATCCGTTGTGGTCTCAATTTATAACAGGGAAGAAACACGCCTCGCTCTGACAAGGGAACAATGGGCTCTGTAGATGCCACGGTATATTTACTTGGACAGGCTCTCGTGTGGCACAGGTCTGCTCTCGCTGAACTCCAGGGGGAAGAGGCAATTTCCCCTGGCTCAACCCTACCCCACTGAGCCCTTCCCAGAGGCGGCTTTACTTCTTCAACAGCCTCTGAGCAGTGATAATCAAGGTGCCTTGCTTCCAGGTCTTTGCCTAGCAGACGGCGTCACCACAGTCCTTGCCTCGAAGTGAACAGGATGAAGGATCTGTACAAGGTGTCTGTGCGCATTCCCCCGGACAACGAGAAGAGCAACCCGATCAGAATGGAAGGAGACCCACAGGGGGTCCCAGAGGCCAAGAAAGAGCTGCTGGAACTCGCTTCCCGTATGGTGAGTGGGTAGGACGTGATGTTTGGGAGACTGCAGGGTTTGGGCTCTCGTGTTCCCTTGTAACCTTCTGGTGCGAGTGTGTGCCCCTTGCCCACGGAGCACTTGGATCTCATGACAAGTGCAAGTTCCTCTTCACAAATGTCTTCCCCTGTTCCCTCGGGTAGCCCTTCTCTGTCAACGCAGAGTGAATTTGGTCTGGAGAAAAGAGGGACAGTGCTGGCAAGTAAACCGTCGGGCAGCAAACCGCTAAGTCAAAGTAGATGGCTCTCCGGCTGAACACTCAGTGTGCCCTCTGTTCCCATCAGGAAAATCAACACGCTGCGGACCTAATCGTTGAGCAGAAATTCCACCGGACGGTCATTGGGCAGAAGGCTGAGCGGATCTGGGAAATCCGGGAGCAATTCCCAGAGGTAAGGCTTTGTAGGAGAGGAGGAATCCAGAGGGGTTATTTCCTACATGGGTAGTAGGCCTGTCGTCACAGAAGTCGTAACTTTAGTGGCTCTGTAGCGCAAGTGTCTGAGAAGATAGTTCTTTTAGCCAGAGGCCGCTAACACGGTTCCCCTTTTCTGAATGGGAAAAGGGCATGTGTAGGATCCCCCCAACCTTTGCATGTGTCTGACACAAGGGTTCTTGCTTTTGCTTGAGCTAACTATAAATGACCGCTCCTGCAGGTTATCATCAACTTCCCAGACCCTGCACACAAGAGTGACATCGTCCAACTCCGAGGTCCCAAAAACGAGGGGGAGAAGTGCACCGAGTACATGCAAAAGAGGGTGGCAGACCTGGTAGAGGAGGTCTTCTGCCTGCACTTCCCTCCTACGTGCCTGGATAACCCTGGGGCAAAGCAGAGCTCTACTGGCTTGGGTAGAGCTAAAACACCTCAAGAGGAGGGAGCTGTCAACGCTGTTTTGGCTGAATGGAGGCCGGGGGTAGTACCTGTTATGGGAAGGCTATAGGGGAACGTCCTTGCCTTTGTTTAGTCTTACAAGTCCCTCGTATAGAGAACTTCCTTGGGTCTAAGCCTCTTTTCAAAAGCTCGTTTATCAGAGTTCCTGAAGTCGGGCCTCCCTTGCCACGACAGTGTAATCTTCATGTCTCCCTTCCTTTCTCCCTTAGGTTGAAAACAGCTTTTCTATTTCTGTCCCCATCTGCAAACAGTTCCACAAGAACATCGTAGGGAAAGGAGGTGCCAACATCAAGAAGGTGAGATATTGCTCCTAACTCAAGTGCTCGTGATGATCACTGCCTGCAGCAAAATCCCACTGGATGCTCTCTCCTGCCCATTGGTGGTGTCCAATATAGCCTGCGAGGGTTTTTCTTCTGACGTGGGACGCTTCTGAGATGATTTTTTTTTTTTTTCCTTTGTGGCAGATCCGTAAAGAAAGCAACACCAAAATTGATCTCCCAGCAAAGAACAGCAACTCGGAGACAATTGTTATCACAGGCAAGAGGGCAAACTGTGAGGCTGCTCGCCACAGGATAACATCACTTTGGAAGGACCTACAGAAGATGTGCATGTGGCTCAGGAACAGATTGAAGCCATGCTCAAGGAACTGGTGAGCTGGAGTTACTAGTTCCAGTAAGAAACTGGGGGAAGAAGGGGCAACAGAGCAGAGGTGATGAGGTGTTTGTCACATCCATAGGATGTCTTGGCATGCTTAATCGAACTTGCAGGAGACAAATTGTGTGGCCAGGTGGATGACACCCCTTGGTTATGAACCTCATCCATAGCATCCTTGAAAAGTCAGCATTAATTTTTTTGGTGCGGGGAAGGAAGGATACTCTTGGTTATAGCTGGAGAGGCATAGAAGTCAGTCTTTTCAATGTTTCATGAGCACAACGCTCTCTTCTGAAAGCAGAGGAATGCTTGTGCTCTGCTGAAGAGCAGAAGTGCTTGTAGCTGACCGCTGGTGAGTCAGTGCCAATACTGGCAGTAGGCAGTTACTTAGGGCACGAGACAGAAGCGGTGGCCTGTCCTACCTGGCCCTATATATTATAATATAAAATAATGTACATACATACATACATAGATAGATATAAAAAATATAATTCTTTTTAGATCCACGGGACGGATTATGCAATAATCAAGGCTGACCACCAATTCCACCGACACCTCATTGGCAAGAAAGCAGCTAAACGGTAAGTGGAGTGCCTTTCTAGTCCTTCCCATGCTCACACTCTTCGTGTTTAGTAGATGGTATCAGGGGCTCTGTAGCTCACCCAGTGTGCTGTCTCCATCACATTTCCTCTGCTTTTCTGGAGTGGTGGTGGTACAAGGAGAGAAATGGGCCGTCAGGCCTTGCGATGGCTTTAACGGGTGAAAGTACCTTGGGAGCCTGAACAGTAGTGGAATTACTTTGATGTGTCCTGGAGGAATTTTTTTTTTTTTTTCCACACGTTGCTCTGTGCGAATGACATTTTAGCAGCCAGTTGTGGGTGGTGGAAATGTGCTTGGTGAGCTTCTCCCTGTAGAGGAATGAAGGCGGTGGGTTGATTAGCATTGATAACACGCAGCTGTGGCCTTGCCTCAGAGGCAGTGGGTTGATCGACATGGACGATGTGCAGGTGTAGCTGGTTCCCGCTAAGGGGTTAAATAGCCCTGTGGCTTGTGGGAGAGGGTGTCAGCTGGAGGAGGAGCAGTGTGGTCTGGCCTCTGGAGGAAGGTGCTACAGCACCGGCAGTAGAATATGGCCAACGCTAAAGCCTTGTTGCGGTCTGCTAGTTTGATAGCACTGCAACGTGTCCCCAGCCAAGAGTTTGGGGTAGAAAGGAACGATTATCCTCTGCTCTAAATGTGATACTGTTTGGGGAAGAAACACGCCTCGCTCTGACAAGGGAACAATGGGCTCTGTAGATGCCACGGTATTTACTTGGACAGGCTCTCGTGTGGCACAGGTCTGCTCTCGCTGAACTCCAGGGGGAAGAGGCAATTTCCCCTGGCTCAACCCTACCCCACTGAGCCCTTCCCAGAGGCGGCTTTACTTCTTCAACAGCCTCTGAGCAGTGATAATCAAGGTGCCTTGCTTCCAGGTCTTTGCCTAGCAGACGGCGTCACCACAGTCCTTGCCTCGAAGTTAACAGGATGAAGGATCTGTACAAGGTGTCTGTGCGCATTCCCCCGGACAACAAGAAGAGCAACCCGATCAGAATGGAAGGAGACCCACAGGGGGTCCCAGAGGCCAAGAAAGAGCTGCTGGAACTCGCTTCCCGTATGGTGAGTGGGTAGGACGTGATGTTTGGGAGACTGCAGGGTTTGGGCTCTCGTGTTCCCTTGTAACCTTCTGGCGCGAGTGTGTGCCCCTTGCCCACGGAGCACTTGGATCTCATGACAAGTGCAAGTTCCTCTTCACAAATGTCTTCCCCTGTTCCCTCGGGTAGCCCTTCTCTGTCAACGCAGAGTGAATTTGGTCTGGAGAAAAGAGGGACAGTGCTGGCAAGTAAACCGTCGGGCAGCAAACCGCTAAGTCAAAGTAGATGGCTCTCCGGCTGAACACTCAGTGTGCCCTCTGTTCCCGTCAGGAAAATCAACACGCTGCGGACCTAATCGTTGAGCAGAAATTCCACCGGACCATCACTGGGCAGAAGGCTGAGCGGGTCTGGGAAATCCGGGAGCAATTCCCAGAGGTAAGGCTTGGTAGGAGAGGAGGAATCCAGAGGGGTTATTTCCTACATGGGTAGTAGGCCTGTCGTCACAGAAGTCGTAACTTTAGTGGCTCTGTAGCGCAAGTGCCTGAGAAGATAGTTCTTTTAGCCAGAGGCCGCTAACACGGTTCCCCTTTTCTGAATGGGAAAAGGGCATGTGTAGGGTCCCCCCAACCTTTGCATGTGTCTGACACAAGGGTTCTTGCTTTTGCTTGAGCTAACTATAAATGACCGCTCCTGCAGGTTATCATCAACTTCCCAGACCCCGCACACAAGAGTGACATCGTCCAACTCCGAGGTCCCAAAAACGAGGGGGAGAAGTGCACCGAGTACATGCAAAAGACGGTGGCAGACCTGGTAAGGAGGTCTTCTGCCTGCACTTCCCTCCTACGTGCCTGGATAACCCTGGGGCAAAGCAGAGCTCTACTGGCTTGGGTAGAGCTAAAACACCTCAAGAGGAGGGAGCTGTCGGCGCTGTTTTGGCTGAATGGAGGCAGGGGGTAGTACCTGTTATGGGAAGGCTATAGGGGAACGTCCTTGCCTTTGTTTAGTCTTACAAGTCCCTCGTATAGAGAACTTCCTTGGGTCTAAGCCTCTTTTCAAAAGCTCGTTTATCAGAGTTCCTGAAGTCGGGCCTCCCTTGCCACGACAGTGTAATCTTCAGTTCTCCCTTCCTTTCTCCCTTAGGTTGAAAGCAGCTTTTCTATTTCTGTCCCCATCTGCAAACAGTTCCACAAGAACATCGTAGGGAAAGGAGGTGCCAACATCAAGAAGGTGAGATATTGCTCCTAACTCAAGTGCTCGTGATGATCACTGCCTGCAGCAAAATCCCACTGGATGCTCTCTCCTGCCCATTGGTGATGTCCAATATAGCCTGCGAGGGTTTTTCTTCTGATATGGGACACTTCTGAGATGATTTTTTTTTTTTTTTTCCTTTGTGGCAGATCCGTAAAGAAAGCAACACCAAAATTGATCTCCCAGCAAAGAACAGCAACTGGGCGACAATTGTTTTCACAGGCAAGAGGGCAAATTGTGAGGCTGCTCGCCACAGGATAACATCACTTTGGAAGGACCTACAGAAGATGTGCATGTGGCTCAGGAACCGATTGAAGCCATGCTCAAGGAACTGGTGAGCTGGAGTTACTAGTTCCAGTAAGAAACTGGGGGAAGAAGGGAGGTGCCGGGCGAGAACATACAGGTCGAATAACTTCCCATCCACCTTCACACAAACTGTTTAACGTTGATTTTCGTCTGATGTTAAAACCCAGAAGAAGCGAACAACCCTTACCGGCGCTTACTGTGTTTACAGATGGATCGGGCCAATCGCATAAATCTGTTCTTCTGTGGTGGGATGATCAACGGAGGCAATGGGATTCGGACATAGAGACGGTCTCCGGTTCACCTCAAACAGGAGAACTGAATGCAGTTGTTCGTGTTTTCCGAGAATGGAATGTACCGCTCCACCTTGTTACTGATTCTGCTTATGTTGCAGGTATTGTTCCACGAGCTGAAGCTTCTGTGCTGCGGAGTGTTTCGCATTCACAACCCTTTACCCTGTTACAGGAACTTATTTTCCTTTTGGACTCTCGATCTGCGCCTTATTTTGTTATGCATATTAGGTCTCATACCTCGCTACCTGGTTTTCTTGCAGAAGGCAATCGACGAGCTGACCTATTGCCGTGACCAGTTCAAGTACTGCCAGACCGTATTGCACAAGCTAAGCGAAGTCACTCTTTTTTTCCATCGAAACGCTGGAGCTCTTAAGCGACAGTTTGGCCTTGCTGCTCAACAAGCATCAAGTATTATTGCTGTCTGTCCCGATTGTCAAAAACATTCTTTCCCATCAGTTGCTGCAGGAGTTAATCCTAGAGGATTACAAAGCCTACCGTTATGGCAAACAGATGTCACGCATGATTCTGAATTTGGTAGCCTTAAATATATCCACTCTTCCATTGATACATTTTCAGGTGCCTTGTTTGCCTCGTGTCACACAGGAGAAAAGGCACGAGCTGTTCGTAGACATTTAATGCGTGCTTTTGCTGCTTTAGGTATCCCCTTAAGCTGGACCGTTATCTGTCGTTATCTTTACGTTTCAACAACTGTAAAAACCTCTTTTGCCCTATGGGGTAGAACTCATATTACCGGCATTCCTCATTCCCCCACCGGTCGATCTCTCATTGAAGGGTCTCATCGGTCTCTGAAACGTTTATGACAACAACAAAAAGGGGGAATGGGCATGGCTATTCCCGAGGAACGGTTACAGAAAGCGTTGTATGTTTTTAATTTTTTGAATTGTTCTTGAATAGATAACGACCCACCGATAGGTCGACGTTTCACTGCAGCTAACTCCGTCGAGGCACGGGTTAAAGCCCCGGTATCGGTCCGAGATGCAGAAACAGGTAAAATTATGGGACCATATCCTCTTGTTACACGGGGAAAAGGTTATGCTTGTGTCTCTACAGAAAAAGGACCTAGATGGATCCCAGCGAAGAATGTCAGACCTTTCCGTGAACCTTTACCGCAGGCAACTGATACCGACACCGACGCTACAGAATGAAATAAAAACTGTGTGAGGATTACTGTTTTGCATTAATGTTAGCTACCCAAAAACAGGACATAGGATATAGATTTCGCTCTTTACAGCGCCTAGAACGAGCACTATCACCCTGGATCAAGCCACTGAACAGAGGTAATACTCTCGGACCAAGCGGGGGAACGGGACGACTCATTGTCCATGGAACGATGATTCCATTGACACTGATAAGGGGAAGGGAGGATTCATAATGAGAGAACAACTAGGTATTATGAAGGAGAACAGGAGCTGGGGGAAGAAGGGGCAACAGAGCAGAGGTGATGAGGTGTTTGTCACATCCATAGGATGTCTTGGCATGCTTAATCGAACTTGCAGGAGACAAATTGTGTGGCCAGGTGGATGACACCCCTTGGTTATGAACCTCATCCATAGCATCCTTGAAAAGTCAGCATTAATTTTTTTGGTGCGGAGAAGGAAGGATTCTCTTGGTTATAGCTGGAGAGGCATAGAAGTCAGTCTTTTCAATGTTTCATGAGCACAATGCTCTCTTCTCAAAGCAGAGGAATGCTTGTGCTCTGCTGAAGAGCAGAAGTGCTTGTAGCTGACCGCTGGTGAGTCAGTGCCAATACTGGCAGTAGGCAGTTACTTAGGGCACGAGACAGAAGCGGTGGCCTGTCCTACCTGGCCCTATATATTATAATATAAAATAATGTACATACATACATATATAGATAGATATAAAAAATAGAATTCTTTTTAGATCCACGGGACGGATTACGCAATAATCAAGGCTGACCACCAATTCCACCGACACCTCATTGGCAAGAAAGCAGCTAAACGGTAAGTGGAGTGCCTTTCTAGTCCTTCCCATGCTCACACTCTTCGTGTTTAGGAGATGGTATCAGGGGCTCTGTAGCTCACCCAGTGTGCTGTCTCCATCACATTTCCTCTGCTTTTCTGGAGTGGTGGTGGTACAAGGAGAGAAATGGGCCGTGAGGCCTTGCGATGGCTTTAACGGGTGAAAGTACCTTGGGAGCCTGAACAGTAGTGGAATTACTTTGATGTGTCCTGGAGGATTTTTTTTTTTTTTTTTTTTTTCCACACGTTGCTCTGTGCGAATGACATTTTAGCAGCCAGTTGTGGGTGGTGGAAATGTGCTTGGTGAGCTTCTCCCTGTAGAGGAATGAAGGCGGTGGGTTGATTAGCATTGATAACACGCAGCTGTGGCCTTGCCTCAGAGGCAGTGGGTTGATTGACATGGACGATGTGCAGGTGTAGCTGGTTCCCGCTAAGGGGTTAAATAGCCCTGTGGCTTGTGGGAGAGGGTGTCAGCTGGAGGAGGAGCAGTGTGGTCTGGCCTCTGGAGGAAGGTGCTACAGCACCGGCAGTAGAATATGGCCAACGCTAAAGCCTTGTTGCGGTCTGCTAGTTTGATAGCACTGCAACGTGTCCCCAGCCAAGAGTTTGGGGTAGAAAGGAACGATTATCCTCTGCTCTAAATGTGATACTGTTTGGGGAAGAAACACGCCTCGCTCTGACAAGGGAACAATGGGCTCTGTAGATGCCACGGTATTTACTTGGACAGGCTCTCGTGTGGCACAGGCCTGCTCTCACTGAACTCCAGGGGGAAGAGGCAATTTCCCCTGGCTCAACCCTACCCCACTGAGCCCTTCCCAGAGGCGGCTTTACTTCTTCATCAGCCTCTGAGCAGCGATAATCAAGGTGCCTTGCTTCCAGGTCTTTGGCTAGCAGACGGCGTCACCACAGTCCTTGCCTCGAAGTTAACAGGATGGAGGATCTGTACAAGGTGTCTGTGCGCATTCCCCCGGACAACGAGAAGAGCAACCTGATCAGAATTGAAGGAGACCCAAAGGGGGTCCCAGAGGCCAAGAAAGAGCTGCTGGAATTCGCTTCCCGTATGGTGAGTGGGTAGGATGTGATGTTTGGGAGACTGCAGAGTTTGGGCTCTCGTGTTCCCTTGTAACCTTCTGGTGCGAGTGTGTGCCCCTTGCCCACGGAGCACTTGGATCTCAGGACAAGTGCAAGTTCCTCTTCACAAATGTCTTCCCCTGTTCCCTCGGGTAGCCCTTCTCTGTCAACGCAGAGTGAATTTGGTCTGGAGAAAAGAGGGACAGTGCTGGCAAGTAAACCGTCGGGCAGCAAACCGCTAAGTCAAAGTAGATGGCTCTCCGGCTGAACACTCAGTGTGCCCTCTGTTCCCGTCAGGAAAATGAACATGCTGCGGACCTAATCGTTGAGCAGAAATTCCACCGGACCATCACTGGGCAGAAGGCTGAGCGGGTCTGGGAAATCCGGGAGCAATTCCCAGAGGTAAGGCTTGGTAGGAGAGGAGGAATCCAGAGGGGTTATTTCCTACATGGGTAGTAGGCCTGTCGTCACAGAAGTCGTAACTTTAGTGGCTCTGTAGCGCAAGTGTCTGAGAAGATAGTTCTTTTAGCCAGAGGCCGCTAACACGGTTCCCCTGTTCTGAATGGGGAAAGGGCATGTGTAGGGTCCCCCCAACCTTTGCATGTGTCTGACACAAGGGTTCTTGCTTTTGCTTGAGCTAACTATAAATGACCGCTCCTGCAGGTTATCATCAACTTCCCAGACCCTGCACACAAGAGTGACATCGTCCAACTCCGAGGTCCCAAAAACGAGGGGGAGAAGTGCACCGAGTACATGCAAAAGACGGTGGCAGACCTGGTAAGGAGGTCTTCTGCCTGCACTTCCCTCCTACGTGCCTGGATAACCCTGGGGCAAAGCAGAGCTCTACTGGCTTGGGTAGAGCTAAAACACCTCAAGAGGAGGGAGCTGTCGACGCTGTTTTGGCTGAATGGAGGCAGGGGGTAGTACCTGTTATGGGAAGGCTATAGGGGAACGTCCTTGCCTTTGTTTAGTCTTACAAGTCCCTCGTATAGAGAACTTCCTTGGGTCTAAGCCTCTTTTCAAAAGCTCGTTTATCAGAGTTCCTGAAGTCGGGCCTCCCTTGCCACGACAGTGTAATCTTCAGTTCTCCCTTCCTTTCTCCCTTAGGTTGAAAACAGCTTTTCTATTTCTGTCCCCATCTGCAAACAGTTCCACAAGAACATCGTAGGGAAAGGAGGTGCCAACATCAAGAAGGTGAGATATTGCTCCTAACTCAAGTGCTCGTGATGATCACTGCCTGCAGCAAAATCCCACTGGATGCTCTCTCCTGCCCATTGGTGGTGTCCAATATAGCCTGCGAGGGTTTTTCTTCTGACATGGGACACTTCTGAGATGATTTTTTTTTTTTTTTTCCTTTGTGGCAGATCCGTAAAGAAAGCAAGACCAAAATTGATCTCCCAGCAAAGAACAGCAACTCGGAGACAATTGTTATCACAGGCAAGAGGGCAAACTGTGAGGCTGCTCGCCACAGGATAACATCACTTTGGAAGGACCTACAGAAGATGTGCATGTGGCTCAGGAACAGATTGAAGCCATGCTCAAGGAACTGGTGAGCTGGAGTTACTAGTTCCAGTAAGAAACTGGGGGAAGAAGGGGCAACAGAGCAGAGGTGATGAGGTGTTTGTCACATCCATAGGATGTCTTGGCATGCTTAATCGAACTTGCAGGAGACAAATTGTGTGGCCAGGTGGATGACACCCCTTGGTTATGAAGCTCATCCATAGCATCCTTGAAAAGTCAGCATTAATTTTTTTGGTGCGGAGAAGGAAGGATTCTCTTGGTTATAGCTGGAGAGGCACAGAAGTCAGTCTTTTCAATGTTTCATGAGCACAATGCTCTCTTCTCAAAGCAGAGGAATGCTTGTGCTCTGCTGAAGAGCAGAAGTGCTTGTAGCTGACCGCTGGTGAGTCAGTGCCAATACTGGCAGTAGGCAGTTACTTAGGGCACGAGACAGAAGCGGTGGCCTGTCCTACCTGGCCCTTTATAATATTTATATGTATGTATGTGCGTACAATATTATATATATATAAAATTCTTTTTAGATCCACGGGATGGATTACGCAGTAATCAAGGCTGACCACCAATTCCACCGACACCTCATTGGCAAGTGTGAAGAGGAAGATGAAGCCCAAGGCTCACAGTATCGGTGGATCTCATTTGATGGTGCCTCCGTGTGGTGTGGCTAGTCAGCTGAATACCTGAATGCCGGATGGGATGGCGATGATTATAGTGGCGGAGATGAAGTATGCTCGGCTGTCTACGTCTATTCCTACAGTGAATATGTGGTGGGCTCATACGACAAAGCCCAGGAATCCAATCGATAGTATAGCTCAGACTATTCCTATGTAGCCGAATGGTTCTTTTTTGCCTGCGTAATACGTTACAACATGTGAGATGATTCCAAAGCCGGGAAGGATTAAGATGTAAACTTCCTGGTGGCCAAAGAATCAGAACAGGTGCTGGTAGAGAATGGGGTCTCCCCCTCCAGCGGGGTCAAAGAATGTAGTGTTTAGGTTTCGGTCGGTCAGTAGTATGGTGATGCCGGCGGCCAGGACTGGAAGTGAGGGCAATAGGAGTACGGATCATACGAATAGGGGAGTTGGATATTGCGATAAGGCAGGGGGGGTTATGTTAATGGCTGTTGTGTTAAAGTTGATGGCCCCTAAGATGGAAGACACACCTGCGAGGTGTAGGGAGAAGATGGCTAGGTCTACTGAGGCGCCAGCATGGGCTAGGTTGCCTGCTAGGGGCGGGTATATGGTTCATCCTGTTCCGACTCCAGCTTCTACTGTGGAGGACGCTAGGAGCAGTAGGAAGGACGGAGGAAGTAGTTCAGAAACTGATGTTGTTTATGCGGGGGAATGCTATGTCTGGGGCTCCAATTATAAGGGGGACTAGTCAGTTTCCAAACCCTTCGATTATAATGGCTATAACTGTGAAGAAGATTCTTACGAAGGCATGGGCGGTGATGATGACATTGTAGATTTGGTCGTCTCCTAGGAGAGTTCCTGGTTGGCCAAGTTCTGCTCAAATAAGGAGGCTGAGGGCGGTACTCGGCTATGCCTGCCCATGCTCCGAAGAGTAGCTATAGGGTGCCGATGTCATTGTGGTTTGTTGAAACTAGTCATCGGTTGATGAAGGTCACGGGTCAGATGGCTGAGTGTTTAGGCGTTAGGCTGTAGTCCTTTTTACAGAGGTTGAATTCCTCTTCTTATCGACTCTGTGGTGAAGTTCATGTTGAGTTGCAAACTCATTGATGTACGCTGAGAGTGTGCCGGAGTCTGGTAGACAGAAGCTCGTTGGTTTGAGCGTCTAGCTGTTAATTAGAAGTTTATGGGATCGAGGCCCGTCTGTCTAGGCTTATCGTGGAGGCCCTAGCTGCATTAGAGTATCTGCGTTGCATTTAGATGGTGCAGGTTTAGTGTCCTGCGGGCCTTAGTGGTGGTGGCAGAAACTAAGAGGATTTAACTCTTAGTTAAGGCTTTGAAGGCCTTCGGTTTGGTAGGCAGGGGATCCTAAGTTTCTTAGGTAACGGTCAGGATTGCGGGAGAAGGGGGGAGAAGGAGGACTGACAGAGAAATTAAGGTAGCAATTGGTGTGCCTGTGGATTTGTTATTGTATCATTGTTTTATGAAGCTTGTAGTGTTTGGTGGGAGTGTGATTGTGGAGCAATATGCAAGGCGTAGGTAGAAAAATAAACCTAGTAGGGAGAGTATTGAAATAATTATGGCTGCGGTTGATATCTCTTGCTTAGTTAGTTCCTGGATAATGAGTCATTTTGGTAAAAAGCCAGTGAGTGGGGGCAGGCCGGCTAGGGATAGTAGTGCTAGCGTCAAGGATGCGTTTAGTGATGGTATTTTTGTTCAGGAGGTTATTATTGTGGATAGTTTTGAGGAGTTGGTTGTGTTGAGGGCTAAGAAAATGGAGGCGGTTCTTAAGGAGTATAGGTAGAAGGTTATTAATGTTAGCTTGGGGTTGTATATGAGGATGATGGTTATTCAGCCTAGGTGGGCGATCGATGAGAAAGCTAGGACTTTTCGGATTTGTGTTTGGTTGAGTCCTGTTGGCCCTCCGATGGCTGCGGATGCAATGGCCACGGTTGTCAGTAGGAGTGGGTTCAGTGAGGGGGCAGTTAAGAAAAGAAGAGTGAGTGGGGGGAGTTTTATTCATGTAGAGACGAGTAGGGCAGTGGTTATAGGTGAGCCTCGTATGACCTCTGGACATCAGAAGTGAAAGGGTACTAGGCCTAGTTTTATTGCGACTGCTGTAGTTAGTAGTAGGGAGGCTGTTGGGTGGCTTAGTCGCGGAATGTCTCATTGTCCGGTGAACTGTGCGTTGATTGTGCTTGAGAAGAGGATTAATGCGGAGGCGGTTGCTTGGACGAGAAAGTATTTGATTGCAGCTTCCATAGCTCGAGGGTGGTGTGATTTTGAAAGGAAGGGGATAATGGCAAGGGTGTTGATTTCTAGGCCAGGCCAGGCTAGCAGTCAGTGGTTGCTTGAAATTGTGATGGTTGTTCCTAGTAGAAGGCTTAAGGAGAACGTTAGTTTTGTGACGGGGCTCATTTAGTAGAGGAAGAGGTTAAACCATCATTTTCGGGGTATGGGCCCGATAGCTTTTGTTTAGCTGACCCTACTGGGAAGTAATATAAGGGGAGTATGGAGCGCTTTGATCTCTTCTGTGCAGGTTCAATTCCTGTCTTCCTAAGGTTTTCAACGGAGGCAATGGGATTCAGACATAGAGACGGTCTCCGGTTCACCTCAAACAGGAGAACTGAATGCAGTTGTTCGTGTTTTCCGAGAATGGAATGTACCGCTCCACCTTGTTACTGATTCTGCTTATGTTGCAGGTATTGTTCCACGAGCTGAAGCTTCTGTGCTGCGGAGTGTTTCGCATTCACAACCCTTTACCCTGTTACAGGAACTTATTTTCCTTTTGGACTCTCGATCTGCGCCTTATTTTGTTATGCATATTAGGTCTCATACCTCGCTACCTGGTTTTCTTGCAGAAGGCAATCGACGAGCTGACCTATTGCCGTGACCAGTTCAAGTACTGCCAGACCGTATTGCACAAGCTAAGCGAAGTCACTCTTTTTTTCCATCGAAACGCCGGAGCTCTTAAGCGACAGTTTGGCCTTGCTGCTCAACAAGCATCAAGTATTATTGCTGTCTGTCCCGATTGTCAAAAACATTCTTTCCCATCAGTTGCTGCAGGAGTTAATCCTAGAGGATTACAAAGCCTACCGTTATGGCAAACAGATGTCACGCATGATTCTGAATTTGGTAGCCTTAAATATATCCACTCTTCCATTGATACATTTTCAGGTGCCTTGGTTGCCTCGTGTCACACAGGAGAAAAGGCACGAGCTGTTCGTAGACATTTAATGCGTGCTTTTGCTGCTTTAGGTATCCCCTTAAGCTGGACCGTTATCGGTCTTTATCTTTACGTTTCAACAACTGTAAAAACCTCTTTTGCCCTATGGGGTAGAACTCATATTACCGGCATTGCTCATTCCCCCACCGGTCGATCTCTCATTGAAGGGTCTCATCGGTCTCTGAAACGTTTATGACAACAACAAAAAGGGGGAATGGGCATGGCTATTCCCGAGGAACGGTTACAGAAAGCGTTGTATGTTTTTAATTTTTTGAATTGTTCTTGAATAGATAACGACCCACCGATAGGTCGACGTTTCACTGCAGCTACCTTCGTCGAGGCACGGGTTAAAGGCCCGGTATCGGTCCGAGATGCAGAAACAGGTAAAATTATGGGACCATATCCTCTTGTTACACGGGGAAAAGGTTATGCTTGTGTCTCTACAGAAAAAGGACCTAGATGGATCCCAGCGAAGAATGTCAGACCATTCCGTGAACCTTTACCGCAGGCAGCTGATACCGACACCGACGCTACAGAATGAAATAAAAACTGTGTGAGGATTACTGTTTTGCATTAATGTTAGCTACCCAAAATCAGGACATAGGATATAGATTTCGCTTTTTACAGCGCCTAGAACGAGCACTATCACCCTGGATCAAGCCACTGAACAGAGGTAATACTCTCGGACCAAGCGGGGGGAACGGGACGACTCATTGTCCATGGAACGATGATTCCATTGACACTGATAAGGGGAAGGGAGGATTCATAATGAGAGAACAACTAGGTATTATGAAGGAGAACAGGAACGATAAACATGGTTGTTTAGTGTTTAATAGGTGTCTGCACGCTTGTCGAGATATATAGTTAGGTAACTACAGGAGTGGTTTCTGCCCTGAGCCTGGTGGCGCGCACAGCTGCGGCTTGTGTCCTGGCTCAGAGATGTAAACAGGGGCTTCTCTGTTAGGGTAAAGTGTCTCTCTTTGCATCAAAAGGAGGGAATGAAGGGGATGACCCCAGAGGTATGTTCAGAGAAGGCATGCTATGTTTCGAACTTTTTGACGGAAACGGTTCTTGTTTGGTGTGCCCTTCCGCCTACGTATAACCTTAATCCAAAAGAAGGTGATGTTGTTTACACTTTGCATGTCGAGCATTGTCTTTCTGTAGATGCTAATGTAGTAGGAGGCTAGGATGGGAACGTGTCGCAGCGGTTCTTCTCTTATGCAGAGTAACAGCAGGGAAAGCATTAAAGAGTTAAATCACCTTGTTTGGTAGGCAGTTAAGCATGTGAGTCAAAATTGCCGCTGCTTTTTGTTGTTGGTTCAAGGACGTGGCTGTGAGGATTTTGATGGTATGTGCTGCGTGGATTTTAGGCGCCCCACTGCAGCAACATGTTATCAAAATCTGAGAAAATTTCAGCCTTTTCTGGCATCCATTCCCTCGATTGGCAGTATTGTTTGTTTGCTATTACCTTGGTTGCTGTCATGTTTGCAAGGGCCCTGCGGAACATGGCAAACCTGGTACTAGCTGTTCAAAAACAAAAAGGGGAAATTGTAGAATTGTACGGAACAAAGGCAGTGGGTTATTTTGACAGTGATAATATGTCTTAGTTGGTTTTTTATTTGTTCTGTTGCTTAGGCCTTGTTTTTCCTCGTTCGCTTTCCAAGGTTCTTTTGTGCAACAGGAAGGGGGAGGTGCAGGAGCGGGCTGGAAACTAGGACCACGCGTGGCAATCGGTCAGCTGAGGGGAGTGTGCTCGAGCTTGTCTAGACAACAATTAACAACATGATGGGGCATGTTTACAGAGCACAGGGGAGTGGGAGACGGATGGCGCCAAGGAAAGGTAACACCTTGCTGTTAAGTGCCGGTAGTTAACCACCAATCAGGGATTGCCTAGTATGCAAGGCTTAGCCTCAAGAAGCAATTGGTTTAAAACGCGCAGCTTCTGCAAGCGTATAAGACCTCGTGCTTCTGCACAACGCATTGACATTTGCTTGCATCAAGCTGCGTCCCGTCTCTTCATTGGCTGCAGTCAGGTTTACTAGGATCATCTTTCGGTTGGCCTTAGGGGTATCTCGGGCTTGCGACAGCTTAGTTGTGTTTCGGTTTCCTAGTTATTCTGACAGGCTCTGGTCCGCTCTCTACGCCGTGTGACTGTTGGCTTGGGTTTCTGGTGTGACCGCGGCGGCTGGCACGAGATTTACCCACCCTGAAGGCTGCCGTGACTAAGTCAAGCTTGCGCTTCTTGCTTACTGTTAATTACTGCTGAGTGCCCGTGGGGGTGTGGCTGAGCAAGGCGTCTTGGGCTACAGTTGGTAGCGTGTGCCTGATGCCTGCTCCTTCGGTCTTAGCAGGAGGCCTAGGGCATTTACACTGGGCCGCAGATACTTGCACGTCTAGGTCTAGCAGGAGCCAACCGTAAGGTTAGGGCTAAGTCTTTTGTCCTCGGCTTTCATATTGGACGCCATCTTGGCATCTTCAGTGCCACGCTTTGGATTGTAAGCTACGGGGACGTGGTTTCGTTGGTTTTGTTGGTTTCGTTGGCTGTTTGGGCGCCTATAGTCTTAGGGGCGTGTGTGTATGGGGGGTTTGGGTTAATATGATTTTAGTGCTGAGGTTTTGGGTAGGTGGTGTTTATGGGATAGATAAGATGTTAAGGAGAAGGCTAGGTTTGAGCGGTAAAGGTGTTAGAGGTTCTCGTGGTTGAATTGTACAGCAATAGTTTGTCAAGCTGTAGGTCCCGGGGAGGTGCCGGGCGAGAACATACAGGTCGAATAACTTCCCATCCACCTTCACACAAACTGTTTAACGTTGATTTTCGTCTGATGTTAAACCCAGAAGAAGCGAACAACCCTTACCGGCGCTTACTGTGTTTACAGATGGATTGGGCCAATCGCATAAATCTGTTCTTCTGTGGTGGGATGATCAACGGAGGCAATGGGATTCGGACATAGAGACGGTCTCCGGTTCACCTCAAACAGGAGAACTGAATGCAGTTGTTCGTGTTTTCCGAGAATGGAATGTACCGCTCCACCTTGTTACTGATTCTGCTTATGTTGCAGGTATTGTTCCACGAGCTGAAGCTTCTGTGCTGCGGAGTGTTTCGCATTCACAACCCTTTACCCTGTTACAGGAACTTATTTTCCTTTTGGACTCTCGATCTGCGCCTTATTTTGTTATGCATATTAGGTCTCATACCTCGCTACCTGGTTTTCTTGCAGAAGGCAATCGACGAGCTGACCTATTGCCGTGACCAGTTCAAGTACTGCCAGACCGTATTGCACAAGCTAAGCGAAGTCACTCTTTTTTTTCCATCGAAACGCTGGAGCTCTTAAGCGACAGTTTGGCCTTGCTGCTCAACAAGCATCAAGTATTATTGCTGTCTGTCCCGATTGTCAAAAACATTCTTTCCCATCAGTTGCTGCAGGAGTTAATCCTAGAGGATTACAAAGCCTACCGTTAGGGCAAACAGATGTCACGCAGGATTCTGAATTTGGTAGCCTTAAATATATCCACTCTTCCATTGATACATTTTCAGGTGCCTTGGTTGCCTCGTGTCACACAGGAGAAAAGGCACGAGCTGTTCGTAGACATTTAATGCGTGCTTTTGCTGCTTTAGGTATCCCCTTAAGCTGGACCGTTATCGGTCTTTATCTTTACGTTTCAACAACTGTAAAAACCTCTTTTGCCCTATGGGGTAGAACTCATATTACCGGCATTGCTCATTCCCCCACCGGTCGATCTCTCATTGAAGGGTCTCATCGGTCTCTGAAACGTTTATGACAACAACAAAAAGGGGGAATGGGCATGGCTATTCCCGAGGAACGGTTACAGAAAGCGTTGTATGTTTTTAATTTTTTGAATTGTTCTTGAATAGATAACGGCCCACCGATAGGTCGACGTTTCACTGCAGCTACCTCCGTCGAGGCACGGGTTAAAGGCCCGGTATCGGTCCGAGATGCAGAAACAGGTAAAATTATGGGACCATAACCTCTTGTTACACGGGGAAAAGGTTATGCTTGTGTCTCTACAGAAAAAGGACCTAGATGGATCCCAGCGAAGAATGTCAGACCTTTCCGTGAACCTTTACCGCAGGCAGCTGATAGTGACACCGACGCTACAGAATGAAATAAAAACTGTGTGAGGATTACTGTTTTGCATTAATGTTAGCTACCCAAAATCAGGACATAGGATATAGATTTCGCTTTTTACAGCGCCTAGAATGAGCACTATCACCCTGGATCAAGCCACTGAACAGAGGTAATACTCTCGGACCAAGCGGGGGAACGGGACGACTCATTGTCCATGGAACGATGATTCCATTGACACTGATAAGGGGAAGGGAGGATTCATAATGAGAGAACAACTAGGTATTATGAAGGAGAACAGGAGCTGGGGGAAGAAGGGGCAACAGAGCAGAGGTGATGAGGTGTTTGTCACATCCATAGGATGTCTTGGCATGCTTAATCGAACTTGCAGGAGACAAATTGTGTGGCCAGGTGGATGACGCCCCTTGGTTATGAACCTCATCCATAGCATCCTTGAAAAGTCAGCATTAATTTCTTTGGTGCGGGGAAGGAAGGATACTCTTGGTTATAGCTGGAGAGGCATAGAAGTCAGTCTTTTCAATGTTTCATGAGCACAATGCTCTCTTCTCAAAGCAGAGGAATGCTTGTGCTCTGCTGAAGAGCAGAAGTGCTTGTAGCTGACCGCTGGTGAGTCAGTGCCAATACTGGCAGTAGGCAGTTACTTAGGGCACGAGACAGAAGCGGTGGCCTGCCCTACCTGGCCCTATATATTCTAATATAAAATAATGTACATACATACATATATAGATAGATATAAAAAATATAATTCTTTTTAGATCCACGGGACGGATTACGCAATAATCAAGGCTGACCACCAATTCCACCGACACCTCATTGGCAAGAAAGCAGCTAAACGGTAAGTGGAGTGCCTTTCTAGTCCTTCCCATGCTCACACTCTTCGTGTTTAGGAGATGGTATCAGGGGCTCTGTAGCTCACCCAGTGTGCTGTCTCCATCACATTTCCTCTGCTTTTCTGGAGTGGTGGTGGTACAAGGAGAGAAATGGGCCGTCAGGCCTTGCGATGGCTTTAACGGGTGAAAGTACCTTGGGAGCCTGAACAGTAGTGGAATTACTTTGATGTGTCCTGGAGGATTTTTTTTTTTTTTTTTTTTTTTCCACACGTTGCTCTGTGCGAATGACATTTTAGCAGCCAGTTGTGGGTGGTGGAAATGTGCTTGGTGAGCTTCTCCCTGTAGAGGAATGAAGGCGGTGGGTTGATTAGCATTGATAACACGCAGCTGTGGCCTTGCCTCAGAGGCAGTGGGTTGATTGACATGGACGATGTGCAGGTGTAGCTGGTTCCCGCTAAGCGGTTAAATAGCCCTGTGGCTTGTGGGAGAGGGTGTCAGCTGGAGGAGGAGCAGTGTGGTCTGGCCTCTGGAGGAAGGTGCTACAGCACCGGCAGTAGAATATGGCCAACGCTAAAGCCTTGTTGCGGTCTGCTAGTTTGATAGCACTGCAACGTGTCCCCAGCCAAGAGTTTGGGGTAGAAAGGAACGATTATCCTCTGCTCTAAATGTGATACTGTTTGGGGAAGAAACACGCCTCGCTCTGACAAGGGAACAATGGGCTCTGTAGATGCCACGGTATTTACTTGGACAGGCTCTCGTGTGGCACAGGCCTGCTCTCGCTGAACTCCAGGGGGAAGAGGCAATTTCCCCTGGCTCAACCCTACCCCACTGAGCCCTTCCCAGAGGCGGCTTTACTTCTTCAACAGCCTCTGAGCAGCGATAATCAAGGTGCCTTGCTTCCAGGTCTTTGCCTAGCAGACGGCGTCACCACAGTCCTTGCCTCGAAGTGAACAGGATGAAGGATCTGTACAAGGTGTCTGTGCGCATTCCCCCGGACAACGAGAAGAGCAACCCGATCAGAATTGAAGGAGACCCAAAGGGGGTCCCAGAGGCCAAGAAAGAGCTGCTGGAATTCGCTTCCCGTATGGTGAGTGGGTAGGATGTGATGTTTGGGAGACTGCAGAGTTTGGGCTCTCGTGTTCCCTTGTAACCTTCTGGTGCGAGTGTGTGCCCCTTGCCCACGGAGCACTTGGATCTCAGGACAAGTGCAAGTTCCTCTTCACAAATGTCTTCCCCTGTTCCCTCGGGTAGCCCTTCTCTGTCAACGCAGAGTGAATTTGGTCTGGAGAAAAGAGGGACAGTGCTGGCAAGTAAACCGTCGGGCAGCAAACCGCTAAGTCAAAGTAGATGGCTCTCCGGCTGAACACTCAGTGTGCCCTCTGTTCCCATCAGGAAAATGAACATGCTGCGGACCTAATCGTTGAGCAGAAATTCCACCGGACCATCACTGGGCAGAAGGCTGAGCGGATCTGGGAAATCCGGGAGCAATTCCCAGAGGTAAGGCTTGGTAGGAGAGGAGGAATCCAGAGGGGTTATTTCCTACATGGGTAGTAGGCCTGTCGTCACAGAAGTCGTAACTTTAGTGGCTCTGTAGCGCAAGTGTCTGAGAAGATAGTTCTTTTAGCCAGAGGCCGCTAACACGGTTCCCCTTTTCTGAATGGGAAAAGGGCATGTGTAGGATCCCCCCAACCTTTGCATGTGTCTGACACAAGGGTTCTTGCTTTTGCTTGAGCTAACTATAAATGACCGCTCCTGCAGGTTATCATCAACTTCCCAGACCCTGCACACAAGAGTGACATCGTCCAACTCCGAGGTCCCAAAAACGAGGTGGAGAAGTGCACCGAGTACATGCAAAAGACGGTGGCAGACCTGGTAAGGAGGTCTTCTGCCTGCACTTCCCTCCTACGTGCCTGGATAACCCTGGGGCAAAGCAGAGCTCTACTGGCTTGGGTAGAGCTAAAACACCTCAAGAGGAGGGAGCTGTCGACGCTCTTTTGGCTGAATGGAGGCAGGGGGTAGTACCTGTTATGGGAAGGCTATAGGGGAACGTCCTTGCCTTTGTTTAGTCTTACAAGTCCCTCGTATAGAGAACTTCCTTGGGTCTAAGCCTCTTTTCAAAAGCTCGTTTATCAGAGTTCCTGAAGTCGGGCCTCCCTTGCCACGACAGTGTAATCTTCAGTTCTCCCTTCCTTTCTCCCTTAGGTTGAAAACAGCTTTTCTATTTCTGTCCCCATCTGCAAACAGTTCCACAAGAACATCGTAGGGAAAGGAGGTGCCAACATCAAGAAGGTGAGATATTGCTCCTAACTCAAGTGCTCGTGATGATCACTGCCTGCAGCAAAATCCCACTGGATGCTCTCTCCTGCCCATTGGTGGTGTCCAATATAGCCTGCGAGGGTTTTTCTTCTGACATGGGACGCTTCTGAGATGATTTTTTTTTTTTTTCCCTTTGTGGCAGATCCGTAAAGAAAGCAACACCAAAATTGATCTCCCAGCAAAGAACAGCAACTGGGCGACAATTGTTATCACAGGCAAGAGGGCAAACTGTGAGGCTGCTCGCCACAGGAAAACATCACTTTGGAAGGACCTACAGAAGATGTGCATGTGGCTCAGGAACAGATTGAAGCCATGCTCAAGGAACTGGTGAGCTGGAGTTACTAGTTCCAGTAAGAAACTGGGGGAAGAAGGGGCAACAGAGCAGAGGTGATGAGGTGTTTGTCACATCCATAGGATGTCTTGGCATGCTTAATCGAACTTGCAGGAGACAAATTGTGTGGCCAGGTGGATGACACCCCTTGGTTATGAACCTCATCCATAGCATCCTTGAAAAGTCAGCATTAATTTTTTTGGTGCGGAGAAGGAAGGATTCTCTTGGTTATAGCTGGAGAGGCACAGAAGTCAGTCTTTTCAATGTTTCATGAGCACAATGCTCTCTTCTCAAAGCAGAGGAATGCTTGTGCTCTGCTGAAGAGCAGAAGTGCTTGTAGCTGACCGCTGGTGAGTCAGTGCCAATACTGGCAGTAGGCAGTTACTTAGGGCACGAGACAGAAGCGGTGGCCTGTCCTACCTGGCCCTTTATAATATTTATATGTATGTATGTGCGTACAATATTATATATATATAAAATTCTTTTTAGATCCACGGGATGGATTACGCAGTAATCAAGGCTGACCACCAATTCCACCGACACCTCATTGGCAAGTGTGAAGAGGAAGATGAAGCCCAAGGCTCACAGTATCGGTGGATCTCATTTGATGGTGCCTCCGTGTGGTGTGGCTAGTCAGCTGAATACCTGAATGCCGGATGGGATGGCGATGATTATAGTGGCGGAGATGAAGTATGCTCGGCTGTCTACGTCTATTCCTACAGTGAATATGTGGTGGGCTCATACGACAAAGCCCAGGAATCCAATCGATAGTATAGCTCAGACTATTCCTATGTAGCCGAATGGTTCTTTTTTGCCTGCGTAATACGTTACAACATGTGAGATGATTCCAAAGCCGGGAAGGATTAAGATGTAAACTTCCTGGTGGCCAAAGAATCAGAACAGGTGCTGGTAGAGAATGGGGTCTCCCCCTCCAGCGGGGTCAAAGAATGTAGTGTTTAGGTTTCGGTCGGTCAGTAGTATGGTGATGCCGGCGGCCAGGACTGGAAGTGAGGGCAATAGGAGTACGGATCATACGAATAGGGGAGTTGGATATTGCGATAAGGCAGGGGGGGTTATGTTAATGGCTGTTGTGTTAAAGTTGATGGCCCCTAAGATGGAAGACACACCTGCGAGGTGTAGGGAGAAGATGGCTAGGTCTACTGAGGCGCCAGCATGGGCTAGGTTGCCTGCTAGGGGCGGGTATATGGTTCATCCTGTTCCGACTCCAGCTTCTACTGTGGAGGACGCTAGGAGCAGTAGGAAGGACGGAGGAAGTAGTTCAGAAACTGATGTTGTTTATGCGGGGGAATGCTATGTCTGGGGCTCCAATTATAAGGGGGACTAGTCAGTTTCCAAACCCTTCGATTATAATGGCTATAACTGTGAAGAAGATTCTTACGAAGGCATGGGCGGTGATGATGACATTGTAGATTTGGTCGTCTCCTAGGAGAGTTCCTGGTTGGCCAAGTTCTGCTCGAATAAGGAGGCTGAGGGCGGTACTCGGCTATGCCTGCCCATGCTCCGAAGAGTAGCTATAGGGTGCCGATGTCATTGTGGTTTGTTGAAACTAGTCATCGGTTGATGAAGGTCACGGGTCAGATGGCTGAGTGTTTAGGCGTTAGGCTGTAGTCCTTTTTACAGAGGTTGAATTCCTCTTCTTATCGACTCTGTGGTGAAGTTCATGTTGAGTTGCAAACTCATTGATGTACGCTGAGAGTGTGCCGGAGTCTGGTAGACAGAAGCTCGTTGGTTTGAGCGTCTAGCTGTTAATTAGAAGTTTATGGGATCGAGGCCCGTCTGTCTAGGCTTATCGTGGAGGCCCTAGCTGCATTAGAGTATCTGCGTTGCATTTAGATGGTGCAGGTTTAGTGTCCTGCGGGCCTTAGTGGTGGTGGCAGAAACTAAGAGGATTTAACTCTTAGTTAAGGCTTTGAAGGCCTTCGGTTTGGTAGGCAGGGGATCCTAAGTTTCTTAGGTAACGGTCAGGATTGCGGGAGAAGGGGGGAGAAGGAGGACTGACAGAGAAATTAAGGTAGCAATTGGTGTGCCTGTGGATTTGTTATTGTATCATTGTTTTATGAAGCTTGTAGTGTTTGGTGGGAGTGTGATTGTGGAGCAATATGCAAGGCGTAGGTAGAAAAATAAACCTAGTAGGGAGAGTATTGAAATAATTATGGCTGCGGTTGATATCTCTTGCTTAGTTAGTTCCTGGATAATGAGTCATTTTGGTAAAAAGCCAGTGAGTGGGGGCAGGCCGGCTAGGGATAGTAGTGCTAGCGTCAAGGATGCGTTTAGTGATGGTATTTTTGTTCAGGAGGTTATTATTGTGGATAGTTTTGAGGAGTTGGTTGTGTTGAGGGCTAAGAAAATGGAGGCGGTTCTTAAGGAGTATAGGTAGAAGGTTATTAATGTTAGCTTGGGGTTGTATATGAGGATGATGGTTATTCAGCCTAGGTGGGCGATCGATGAGAAAGCTAGGACTTTTCGGATTTGTGTTTGGTTGAGTCCTGTTGGCCCTCCGATGGCTGCGGATGCAATGGCCACGGTTGTCAGTAGGAGTGGGTTCAGTGAGGGGGCAGTTAAGAAAAGAAGAGTGAGTGGGGGGAGTTTTATTCATGTAGAGACGAGTAGGGCAGTGGTTATAGGTGAGCCTCGTATGACCTCTGGACATCAGAAGTGAAAGGGTACTAGGCCTAGTTTTATTGCGACTGCTGTAGTTAGTAGTAGGGAGGCTGTTGGGTGGCTTAGTCGCGGAATGTCTCATTGTCCGGTGAACTGTGCGTTGATTGTGCTTGAGAAGAGGATTAATGCGGAGGCGGTTGCTTGGACGAGAAAGTATTTGATTGCAGCTTCCATAGCTCGAGGGTGGTGTGATTTTGAAAGGAAGGGGATAATGGCAAGGGTGTTGATTTCTAGGCCAGGCCAGGCTAGCAGTCAGTGGTTGCTTGAAATTGTGATGGTTGTTCCTAGTAGAAGGCTTAAGGAGAACGTTAGTTTTGTGACGGGGCTCATTTAGTAGAGGAAGAGGTTAAACCATCATTTTCGGGGTATGGGCCCGATAGCTTTTGTTTAGCTGACCCTACTGGGAAGTAATATAAGGGGAGTATGGAGCGCTTTGATCTCTTCTGTGCAGGTTCAATTCCTGTCTTCCTAAGGTTTTCAACGGAGACAATGGGATTCGGACATAGAGACGGTCTCCGGTTCACCTCAAACAGGAGAACTGAATGCAGTTGTTCGTGTTTTCCGAGAATGGAATGTACCGCTCCACCTTGTTACTGATTCTGCTTATGTTGCAGGTATTGTTCCACGAGCTGAAGCTTCTGTGCTGCGGAGTGTTTCGCATTCACAACCCTTTACCCTGTTACAGGAACTTATTTTCCTTTTGGACTCTCGATCTGCGCCTTATTTTGTTATGCATATTAGGTCTCATACCTCGCTACCTGGTTTTCTTGCAGAAGGCAATCGACGAGCTGACCTATTGCCGTGACCAGTTCAAGTACTGCCAGACCGTATTGCACAAGCTAAGCGAAGTCACTCTTTTTTTCCATCGAAACGCCGGAGCTCTTAAGCGACAGTTTGGCCTTGCTGCTCAACAAGCATCAAGTATTATTGCTGTCTGTCCCGATTGTCAAAAACATTCTTTCCCATCAGTTGCTGCAGGAGTTAACCCTAGAGGATTACAAAGCCTACCGTTAGGGCAAACAGATGTCACGCATGATTCTGAATTTGGTAGCCTTAAATATATCCACTCTTCCATTGATACATTTTCAGGTGCCTTGGTTGCCTCGTGTCACACAGGAGAAAAGGCACGAGCTGTTCGTAGACATTTAATGCGTGCTTTTGCTGCTTTAGGTATCCCCTTAAGCTGGACCGTTATCGGTCTTTATCTTTACGTTTCAACAACTGTAAAAACCTCTTTTGCCCTATGGGGTAGAACTCATATTACCGGCATTGCTCATTCCCCCACCGGTCGATCTCTCATTGAAGGGTCTCATCGGTCTCTGAAACGTTTATGACAACAACAAAAAGGGGGAATGGGCATGGCTATTCCCGAGGAACGGTTACAGAAAGCGTTGTATGTTTTTAATTTTTTGAATTGTTCTTGAATAGATAACGACCCACCGATAGGTCGACGTTTCACTGCAGCTACCTTCGTCGAGGCACGGGTTAAAGGCCCGGTATCGGTCCGAGATGCAGAAACAGGTAAAATTATGGGACCATATCCTCTTGTTACACGGGGAAAAGGTTATGCTTGTGTCTCTACAGAAAAAGGACCTAGATGGATCCCAGCGAAGAATGTCAGACCATTCCGTGAACCTTTACCGCAGGCAGCTGATACCGACACCGACGCTACAGAATGAAATAAAAACTGTGTGAGGATTACTGTTTTGCATTAATGTTAGCTACCCAAAATCAGGACATAGGATATAGATTTCGCTTTTTACAGCGCCTAGAACGAGCACTATCACCCTGGATCAAGCCACTGAACAGAGGTAATACTCTCGGACCAAGCGGGGGAACGGGACGACTCATTGTCCATGGAACGATGATTCCATTGACACTGATAAGGGGAAGGGAGGATTCATAATGAGAGAACAACTAGGTATTATGAAGGAGAACAGGAACGATAAACATGGTTGTTTAGTGTTTAATAGGTGTCTGCACGCTTGTCGAGATATATAGTTAGGTAACTACAGGAGTGGTTTCTGCCCTGAGCCTGGTGGCGCGCACAGCTGCGGCTTGTGTCCTGGCTCAGAGATGTAAACAGGGGCTTCTCTGTTAGGGTAAAGTGTCTCTCTTTGCATCAAAAGGAGGGAATGAAGGGGATGACCCCAGAGGTATGTTCAGAGAAGGCATGCTATGTTTCGAACTTTTTGACGGAAACGGTTCTTGTTTGGTGTGCCCTTCCGCCTACGTATAACCTTAATCCAAAAGAAGGTGATGTTGTTTACACTTTGCATGTCGAGCATTGTCTTTCTGTAGATGCTAATGTAGTAGGAGGCTAGGATGGGAACGTGTCGCAGCGGTTCTTCTCTTATGCAGAGTAACAGCAGGGAAAGCATTAAAGAGTTAAATCACCTTGTTTGGTAGGCAGTTAAGCATGTGAGTCAAAATTGCCGCTGCTTTTTGTTGTTGGTTCAAGGACGTGGCTGTGAGGATTTTGATGGTATGTGCTGCGTGGATTTTAGGCGCCCCACTGCAGCAACATGTTATCAAAATCTGAGAAAATTTCAGCCTTTTCTGGCATCCATTCCCTCGATTGGCAGTATTGTTTGTTTGCTATTACCTTGGTTGCTGTCATGTTTGCAAGGGCCCTGCGGAACATGGCAAACCTGGTACTAGCTGTTCAAAAACAAAAAGGGGAAATTGTAGAATTGTACGGAACAAAGGCAGTGGGTTATTTTGACAGTGATAATATGTCTTAGTTGGTTTTTTATTTGTTCTGTTGCTTAGGCCTTGTTTTTCCTCGTTCGCTTTCCAAGGTTCTTTTGTGCAACAGGAAGGGGGAGGTGCAGGAGCGGGCTGGAAACTAGGACCACGCGTGGCAATCGGTCAGCTGAGGGGAGTGTGCTCGAGCTTGTCTAGACAACAATTAACAACATGATGGGGCATGTTTACAGAGCACAGGGGAGTGGGAGACGGATGGCGCCAAGGAAAGGTAACACCTTGCTGTTAAGTGCCGGTAGTTAACCACCAATCAGGGATTGCCTAGTATGCAAGGCTTAGCCTCAAGAAGCAATTGGTTTAAAACGCGCAGCTTCTGCAAGCGTATAAGACCTCGTGCTTCTGCACAACGCATTGACATTTGCTTGCATCAAGCTGCGTCCCGTCTCTTCATTGGCTGCAGTCAGGTTTACTAGGATCATCTTTCGGTTGGCCTTAGGGGTATCTCGGGCTTGCGACAGCTTAGTTGTGTTTCGGTTTCCTAGTTATTCTGACAGGCTCTGGTCCGCTCTCTACGCCGTGTGACTGTTGGCTTGGGTTTCTGGTGTGACCGCGGCGGCTGGCACGAGATTTACCAACCCTGAAGGCTGCCGTGACTAAGTCAAGCTTGCGCTTCTTGCTTACTGTTAATTACTGCTGAGTGCCCGTGGGGGTGTGGCTGAGCAAGGCGTCTTGGGCTACAGTTGGTAGCGTGTGCCTGATGCCTGCTCCTTCGGTCTTAGCAGGAGGCCTAGGGCATTTACACTGGGCCGCAGATACTTGCACGTCTAGGTCTAGCAGGAGCCAACCGTAAGGTTAGGGCTAAGTCTTTTGTCCTCGGCTTTCATATTGGACGCCATCTTGGCATCTTCAGTGCCACGCTTTGGATTGTAAGCTACGGGGACGTGGTTTCGTTGGTTTTGTTGGTTTCGTTGGCTGTTTGGGCGCCTATAGTCTTAGGGGCGTGTGTGTATGGGGGGTTTGGGTTAATATGATTTTAGTGCTGAGGTTTTGGGTAGGTGGTGTTTATGGGATAGATAAGATGTTAAGGAGAAGGCTAGGTTTGAGCGGTAAAGGTGTTAGAGGTTCTCGTGGTTGAATTGTACAGCAATAGTTTGTCAAGCTGTAGGTCCCGGGGAGGTGCCGGGCGAGAACATACAGGTCGAATAACTTCCCATCCACCTTCACACAAACTGTTTAACGTTGATTTTCGTCTGATGTTAAACCCAGAAGAAGCGAACAACCCTTACCGGCGCTTACTGTGTTTACAGATGGATTGGGCCAATCGCATAAATCTGTTCTTCTGTGGTGGGATGATCAACGGAGGCAATGGGATTCGGACATAGAGACGGTCTCCGGTTCACCTCAAACAGGAGAACTGAATGCAGTTGTTCGTGTTTTCCGAGAATGGAATGTACCGCTCCACCTTGTTACTGATTCTGCTTATGTTGCAGGTATTGTTCCACGAGCTGAAGCTTCTGTGCTGCGGAGTGTTTCGCATTCACAACCCTTTACCCTGTTACAGGAACTTATTTTCCTTTTGGACTCTCGATCTGCGCCTTATTTTGTTATGCATATTAGGTCTCATACCTCGCTACCTGGTTTTCTTGCAGAAGGCAATCGACGAGCTGACCTATTGCCGTGACCAGTTCAAGTACTGCCAGACCGTATTGCACAAGCTAAGCGAAGTCACTCTTTTTTTTCCATCGAAACGCTGGAGCTCTTAAGCGACAGTTTGGCCTTGCTGCTCAACAAGCATCAAGTATTATTGCTGTCTGTCCCGATTGTCAAAAACATTCTTTCCCATCAGTTGCTGCAGGAGTTAATCCTAGAGGATTACAAAGCCTACCGTTAGGGCAAACAGATGTCACGCAGGATTCTGAATTTGGTAGCCTTAAATATATCCACTCTTCCATTGATACATTTTCAGGTGCCTTGGTTGCCTCGTGTCACACAGGAGAAAAGGCACGAGCTGTTCGTAGACATTTAATGCGTGCTTTTGCTGCTTTAGGTATCCCCTTAAGCTGGACCGTTATCGGTCTTTATCTTTACGTTTCAACAACTGTAAAAACCTCTTTTGCCCTATGGGGTAGAACTCATATTACCGGCATTGCTCATTCCCCCACCGGTCGATCTCTCATTGAAGGGTCTCATCGGTCTCTGAAACGTTTATGACAACAACAAAAAGGGGGAATGGGCATGGCTATTCCCGAGGAACGGTTACAGAAAGCGTTGTATGTTTTTAATTTTTTGAATTGTTCTTGAATAGATAACGGCCCACCGATAGGTCGACGTTTCACTGCAGCTACCTCCGTCGAGGCACGGGTTAAAGGCCCGGTATCGGTCCGAGATGCAGAAACAGGTAAAATTATGGGACCATAACCTCTTGTTACACGGGGAAAAGGTTATGCTTGTGTCTCTACAGAAAAAGGACCTAGATGGATCCCAGCGAAGAATGTCAGACCTTTCCGTGAACCTTTACCGCAGGCAGCTGATAGCGACACCGACGCTACAGAATGAAATAAAAACTGTGTGAGGATTACTGTTTTGCATTAATGTTAGCTACCCAAAATCAGGACATAGGATATAGATTTCGCTTTTTACAGCGCCTAGAATGAGCACTATCACCCTGGATCAAGCCACTGAACAGAGGTAATACTCTCGGACCAAGCGGGGGAACGGGACGACTCATTGTCCATGGAACGATGATTCCATTGACACTGATAAGGGGAAGGGAGGATTCATAATGAGAGAACAACTAGGTATTATGAAGGAGAACAGGAGCTGGGGGAAGAAGGGGCAACAGAGCAGAGGTGATGAGGTGTTTGTCACATCCATAGGATGTCTTGGCATGCTTAATCGAACTTGCAGGAGACAAATTGTGTGGCCAGGTGGATGACACCCCTTGGTTATGAACCTCATCCATAGCATCCTTGAAAAGTCAGCATTAATTTCTTTGGTGCGGGGAAGGAAGGATACTCTTGGTTATAGCTGGAGAGGCATAGAAGTCAGTCTTTTCAATGTTTCATGAGCACAATGCTCTCTTCTCAAAGCAGAGGAATGCTTGTGCTCTGCTGAAGAGCAGAAGTGCTTGTAGCTGACCGCTGGTGAGTCAGTGCCAATACTGGCAGTAGGCAGTTACTTAGGGCACGAGACAGAAGCGGTGGCCTGCCCTACCTGGCCCTATATATTCTAATATAAAATAATGTACATACATACATATATAGATATAAAAAATATAATTCTTTTTAGATCCACGGGACGGATTACGCAATAATCAAGGCTGACCACCAATTCCACCGACACCTCATTGGCAAGAAAGCAGCTAAACGGTAAGTGGAGTGCCTTTCTAGTCCTTCCCATGCTCACACTCTTCGTGTTTAGGAGATGGTATCAGGGGCTCTGTAGCTCACCCAGTGTGCTGTCTCCATCACATTTCCTCTGCTTTTCTGGAGTGGTGGTGGTACAAGGAGAGAAATGGGCCGTGAGGCCTTGCGATGGCTTTAACGGGTGAAAGTACCTTGGGAGCCTGAACAGTAGTGGAATTACTTTGATGTGTCCTGGAGGATTTTTTTTTTTTTTTTTTTTTTTCCACACGTTGCTCTGTGCGAATGACATTTTAGCAGCCAGTTGTGGGTGGTGGAAATGTGCTTGGTGAGCTTCTCCCTGTAGAGGAATGAAGGCGGTGGGTTGATTAGCATTGATAACACGCAGCTGTGGCCTTGCCTCAGAGGCAGTGGGTTGATTGACATGGACGATGTGCAGGTGTAGCTGGTTCCCGCTAAGCGGTTAAATAGCCCTGTGGCTTGTGGGAGAGGGTGTCAGCTGGAGGAGGAGCAGTGTGGTCTGGCCTCTGGAGGAAGGTGCTACAGCACCGGCAGTAGAATATGGCCAACGCTAAAGCCTTGTTGCGGTCTGCTAGTTTGATAGCACTGCAACGTGTCCCCAGCCAAGAGTTTGGGGTAGAAAGGAACGATTATCCTCTGCTCTAAATGTGATACTGTTTGGGGAAGAAACACGCCTCGCTCTGACAAGGGAACAATGGGCTCTGTAGATGCCACGGTATTTACTTGGACAGGCTCTCGTGTGGCACAGGCCTGCTCTCGCTGAACTCCAGGGGGAAGAGGCAATTTCCCCTGGCTCAACCCTACCCCACCGAGCCCTTCCCAGAGGCGGCTTTACTTCTTCAACAGCCTCTGAGCAGCGATAATCAAGGTGCCTTGCTTCCAGGTCTTTGCCTAGCAGACGGCGTCACCACAGTCCTTGCCTCGAAGTGAACAGGATGAAGGATCTGTACAAGGTGTCTGTGCGCATTCCCCCGGACAACGAGAAGAGCAACCCGATCAGAATTGAAGGAGACCCAAAGGGGGTCCCAGAGGCCAAGAAAGAGCTGCTGGAATTCGCTTCCCGTATGGTGAGTGGGTAGGATGTGATGTTTGGGAGACTGCAGAGTTTGGGCTCTCGTGTTCCCTTGTAACCTTCTGGTGCGAGTGTGTGCCCCTTGCCCACGGAGCACTTGGATCTCAGGACAAGTGCAAGTTCCTCTTCACAAATGTCTTCCCCTGTTCCCTCGGGTAGCCCTTCTCTGTCAACGCAGAGTGAATTTGGTCTGGAGAAAAGAGGGACAGTGCTGGCAAGTAAACCGTCGGGCAGCAAACCGCTAAGTCAAAGTAGATGGCTCTCCGGCTGAACACTCAGTGTGCCCTCTGTTCCCGTCAGGAAAATGAACATGCTGCGGACCTAATCGTTGAGCAGAAATTCCACCGGACCATCACTGGGCAGAAGGCTGAGCGGGTCTGGGAAATCCGGGAGCAATTCCCAGAGGTAAGGCTTGGTAGGAGAGGAGGAATCCAGAGGGGTTATTTCCTACATGGGTAGTAGGCCTGTCGTCACAGAAGTCGTAACTTTAGTGGCTCTGTAGCGCAAGTGCCTGAGAAGATAGTTCTTTTAGCCAGAGGCCGCTAACACGGTTCCCCTTTTCTGAATGGGAAAAGGGCATGTGTAGGATCCCCCCAACCTTTGCATGTGTCTGACACAAGGGTTCTTGCTTTTGCTTGAGCTAACTATAAATGACCGCTCCTGCAGGTTATCATCAACTTCCCAGACCCTGCACACAAGAGTGACATCGTCCAACTCCGAGGTCCCAAAAACGAGGTGGAGAAGTGCACCGAGTACATGCAAAAGACGGTGGCAGACCTGGTAAGGAGGTCTTCTGCCTGCACTTCCCTCCTACGTGCCTGGATAACCCTGGGGCAAAGCAGAGCTCTACTGGCTTGGGTAGAGCTAAAACACCTCAAGAGGAGGGAGCTGTCGACGCTGTTTTGGCTGAATGGAGGCAGGGGGTAGTACCTGTTATGGGAAGGCTATAGGGGAACGTCCTTGCCTTTGTTTAGTCTTACAAGTCCCTCGTATAGAGAACTTCCTTGGGTCTAAGCCTCTTTTCAAAAGCTCGTTTATCAGAGTTCCTGAAGTCGGGCCTCCCTTGCCACGACAGTGTAATCTTCAGTTCTCCCTTCCTTTCTCCCTTAGGTTGAAAACAGCTTTTCTATTTCTGTCCCCATCTGCAAACAGTTCCACAAGAACATCGTAGGGAAAGGAGGTGCCAACATCAAGAAGGTGAGATATTGCTCCTAACTCAAGTGCTCGTGATGATCACTGCCTGCAGCAAAATCCCACTGGATGCTCTCTCCTGCCCATTGGTGGTGTCCAATATAGCCTGCGAGGGTTTTTCTTCTGACATGGGACGCTTCTGAGATGATTTTTTTTTTTTTTCCCTTTGTGGCAGATCCGTAAAGAAAGCAACACCAAAATTGATCTCCCAGCAAAGAACAGCAACTGGGCGACAATTGTTATCACAGGCAAGAGGGCAAACTGTGAGGCTGCTCGCCACAGGAAAACATCACTTTGGAAGGACCTACAGAAGATGTGCATGTGGCTCAGGAACCGATTGAAGCCATGCTCAAGGAACTGGTGAGCTGGAGTTACTAGTTCCAGTAAGAAACTGGGGGAAGAAGGGGCAACAGAGCAGAGGTGATGAGGTGTTTGTCACATCCATAGGATGTCTTGGCATGCTTAATCGAACTTGCAGGAGACAAATTGTGTGGCCAGGTGGATGACACCCCTTGGTTATGAACCTCATCCATAGCATCCTTGAAAAGTCAGCATTAATTTTTTTGGTGCGGAGAAGGAAGGATTCTCTTGGTTATAGCTGGAGAGGCATAGAAGTCAGTCTTTTCAATGTTTCATGAGCACAATGCTCTCTTCTCAAAGCAGAGGAATGCTTGTGCTCTGCTGAAGAGCAGAAGTGCTTGTAGCTGACCGCTGGTGAGTCAGTGCCAATACTGGCAGTAGGCAGTTACTTAGGGCACGAGACAGAAGCGGTGGCCTGTCCTACCTGGCCCTATATAATATATATATGTATGTATGTGCGTACAATATTATATATATATAAAATTCTTTTTAGATCCACGGGATGGATTACGCAGTAATCAAGGCTGACCACCAATTCCACCGACACCTCATTGGCAAGTGTGAAGAGGAAGATGAAGCCCAAGGCTCACAGTATCGGTGGATCTCATTTGATGGTGCCTCCGTGTGGTGTGGCTAGTCAGCTGAATACCTGAATGCCGGATGGGATGGCGATGATTATAGTGGCGGAGATGAAGTATGCTCGGCTGTCTACGTCTATTCCTACAGTGAATATGTGGTGGGCTCATACGACAAAGCCCAGGAATCCAATCGATAGTATAGCTCAGACTATTCCTATGTAGCCGAATGGTTCTTTTTTGCCTGCGTAATACGTTACAACATGTGAGATGATTCCAAAGCCGGGAAGGATTAAGATGTAAACTTCCTGGTGGCCAAAGAATCAGAACAGGTGCTGGTAGAGAATGGGGTCTCCCCCTCCAGCGGGGTCAAAGAATGTAGTGTTTAGGTTTCGGTCGGTCAGTAGTATGGTGATGCCGGCGGCCAGGACTGGAAGTGAGGGCAATAGGAGTACGGATCATACGAATAGGGGAGTTGGATATTGCGATAAGGCAGGGGGGGTTATGTTAATGGCTGTTGTGTTAAAGTTGATGGCCCCTAAGATGGAAGACACACCTGCGAGGTGTAGGGAGAAGATGGCTAGGTCTACTGAGGCGCCAGCATGGGCTAGGTTGCCTGCTAGGGGCGGGTATATGGTTCATCCTGTTCCGACTCCAGCTTCTACTGTGGAGGACGCTAGGAGCAGTAGGAAGGACGGAGGAAGTAGTTCAGAAACTGATGTTGTTTATGCGGGGGAATGCTATGTCTGGGGCTCCAATTATAAGGGGGACTAGTCAGTTTCCAAACCCTTCGATTATAATGGCTATAACTGTGAAGAAGATTCTTACGAAGGCATGGGCGGTGATGATGACATTGTAGATTTGGTCGTCTCCTAGGAGAGTTCCTGGTTGGCCAAGTTCTGCTCGAATAAGGAGGCTGAGGGCGGTACTCGGCTATGCCTGCCCATGCTCCGAAGAGTAGCTATAGGGTGCCGATGTCATTGTGGTTTGTTGAAAATAGTCATCGGTTGATGAAGGTCACGGGTCAGATGGCTGAGTGTTTAGGCGTTAGGCTGTAGTCCTTTTTACAGAGGTTGAATTCCCCTTCTTATCGACTCTGTGGTGAAGTTCATGTTGAGTTGCAAACTCATTGATGTACGCTGAGAGTGTGCCGGAGTCTGGTAGACAGAAGCTCGTTGGTTTGAGCGTCTAGCTGTTAATTAGAAGTTTATGGGATCGAGGCCCGTCTGTCTAGGCTTATCGTGGAGGCCCTAGCTGAATTAGAGTATCTGAGTTGCATTTAGATGGTGCAGGTTTAGTGTCCTGCGGGCCTTAGTGGTGGTGGCAGAAACTAAGAGGATTTAACTCTTAGTTAAGGCTTTGAAGGCCTTCGGTTTGGTAGGCAGGGGATCCTAAGTTTCTTAGGTAACGGTCAGGATTGCGGGAGAAGGGGGGAGAAGGAGGACTGACAGAGAAATTAAGGTAGCAATTGGTGTGCCTGTGGATTTGTTATTGTATCATTGTTTTATGAAGCTTGTAGTGTTTGGTGGGAGTGTGATTGTGGAGCAATATGCAAGGCGTAGGTAGAAAAATAAACCTAGTAGGGAGAGTATTGAAATAATTATGGCTGCGGTTGATATCTCTTGCTTAGTTAGTTCCTGGATAATGAGTCATTTTGGTAAAAAGCCAGTGAGTGGGGGCAGGCCGGCTAGGGATAGTAGTGCTAGCGTCAAGGATGCGTTTAGTGATGGTATTTTTGTTCAGGAGGTTATTATTGTGGATAGTTTTGAGGAGTTGGTTGTGTTGAGGGCTAAGAAAATGGAGGCGGTTCTTAAGGAGTATAGGTAGAAGGTTATTAATGTTAGCTTGGGGTTGTATATGAGGATGATGGTTATTCAGCCTAGGTGGGCGATCGATGAGAAAGCTAGGACTTTTCGGATTTGTGTTTGGTTGAGTCCTGTTGGCCCTCCGATGGCTGCGGATGCAATGGCCACGGTTGTCAGTAGGAGTGGGTTCAGTGAGGGGGCAGTTAAGAAAAGAAGAGTGAGTGGGGGGAGTTTTATTCATGTAGAGACGAGTAGGGCAGTGGTTATAGGTGAGCCTCGTATGACCTCTGGACATCAGAAGTGAAAGGGTACTAGGCCTAGTTTTATTGCGACTGCTGTAGTTAGTAGTAGGGAGGCTGTTGGGTGGCTTAGTCGCGGAATGTCTCATTGTCCGGTGAACTGTGCGTTGATTGTGCTTGAGAAGAGGATTAATGCGGAGGCGGTTGCTTGGACGAGAAAGTATTTGATTGCAGCTTCCATAGCTCGAGGGTGGTGTGATTTTGAAAGGAAGGGGATAATGGCAAGGGTGTTGATTTCTAGGCCAGGCCAGGCTAGCAGTCAGTGGTTGCTTGAAATTGTGATGGTTGTTCCTAGTAGAAGGCTTAAGGAGAACGTTAGTTTTGTGACGGGGCTCATTTAGTAGAGGAAGAGGTTAAACCATCATTTTCGGGGTATGGGCCCGATAGCTTTTGTTTAGCTGACCCTACTGGGAAGTAATATAAGGGGAGTATGGAGCGCTTTGATCTCTTCTGTGCAGGTTCAATTCCTGTCTTCCTAAGGTTTTCAACGGAGACAATGGGATTCGGACATAGAGACGGTCTCCGGTTCACCTCAAACAGGAGAACTGAATGCAGTTGTTCGTGTTTTCCGAGAATGGAATGTACCGCTCCACCTTGTTACTGATTCTGCTTATGTTGCAGGTATTGTTCCACGAGCTGAAGCTTCTGTGCTGCGGAGTGTTTCGCATTCACAACCCTTTACCCTGTTACAGGAACTTATTTTCCTTTTGGACTCTCGATCTGCGCCTTATTTTGTTATGCATATTAGGTCTCATACCTCGCTACCTGGTTTTCTTGCAGAAGGCAATCGACGAGCTGACCTATTGCCGTGACCAGTTCAAGTACTGCCAGACCGTATTGCACAAGCTAAGCGAAGTCACTCTTTTTTTCCATCGAAACGCCGGAGCTCTTAAGCGACAGTTTGGCCTTGCTGCTCAACAAGCATCAAGTATTATTGCTGTCTGTCCCGATTGTCAAAAACATTCTTTCCCATCAGTTGCTGCAGGAGTTAACCCTAGAGGATTACAAAGCCTACCGTTAGGGCAAACAGATGTCACGCATGATTCTGAATTTGGTAGCCTTAAATATATCCACTCTTCCATTGATACATTTTCAGGTGCCTTGGTTGCCTCGTGTCACACAGGAGAAAAGGCACGAGCTGTTCGTAGACATTTAATGCGTGCTTTTGCTGCTTTAGGTATCCCCTTAAGCTGGACCGTTATCGGTCTTTATCTTTACGTTTCAACAACTGTAAAAACCTCTTTTGCCCTATGGGGTAGAACTCATATTACCGGCATTGCTCATTCCCCCACCGGTCGATCTCTCATTGAAGGGTCTCATCGGTCTCTGAAACGTTTATGACAACAACAAAAAGGGGGAATGGGCATGGCTATTCCCGAGGAACGGTTACAGAAAGCGTTGTATGTTTTTAATTTTTTGAATTGTTCTTGAATAGATAACGACCCACCGATAGGTCGACGTTTCACTGCAGCTACCTTCGTCGAGGCACGGGTTAAAGGCCCGGTATCGGTCCGAGATGCAGAAACAGGTAAAATTATGGGACCATATCCTCTTGTTACACGGGGAAAAGGTTATGCTTGTGTCTCTACAGAAAAAGGACCTAGATGGATCCCAGCGAAGAATGTCAGACCATTCCGTGAACCTTTACCGCAGGCAGCTGATACCGACACCGACGCTACAGAATGAAATAAAAACTGTGTGAGGATTACTGTTTTGCATTAATGTTAGCTACCCAAAATCAGGACATAGGATATAGATTTCGCTTTTTACAGCGCCTAGAACGAGCACTATCACCCTGGATCAAGCCACTGAACAGAGGTAATACTCTCGGACCAAGCGGGGGAACGGGACGACTCATTGTCCATGGAACGATGATTCCATTGACACTGATAAGGGGAAGGGAGGATTCATAATGAGAGAACAACTAGGTATTATGAAGGAGAACAGGAACGATAAACATGGTTGTTTAGTGTTTAATAGGTGTCTGCACGCTTGTCGAGATATATAGTTAGGTAACTACAGGAGTGGTTTCTGCCCTGAGCCTGGTGGCGCGCACAGCTGCGGCTTGTGTCCTGGCTCAGAGATGTAAACAGGGGCTTCTCTGTTAGGGTAAAGTGTCTCTCTTTGCATCAAAAGGAGGGAATGAAGGGGATGACCCCAGAGGTATGTTCAGAGAAGGCATGCTATGTTTCGAACTTTTTGACGGAAACGGTTCTTGTTTGGTGTGCCCTTCCGCCTACGTATAACCTTAATCCAAAAGAAGGTGATGTTGTTTACACTTTGCATGTCGAGCATTGTCTTTCTGTAGATGCTAATGTAGTAGGAGGCTAGGATGGGAACGTGTCGCAGCGGTTCTTCTCTTATGCAGAGTAACAGCAGGGAAAGCATTAAAGAGTTAAATCACCTTGTTTGGTAGGCAGTTAAGCATGTGAGTCAAAATTGCCGCTGCTTTTTGTTGTTGGTTCAAGGACGTGGCTGTGAGGATTTTGATGGTATGTGCTGCGTGGATTTTAGGCGCCCCACTGCAGCAACATGTTATCAAAATCTGAGAAAATTTCAGCCTTTTCTGGCATCCATTCCCTCGATTGGCAGTATTGTTTGTTTGCTATTACCTTGGTTGCTGTCATGTTTGCAAGGGCCCTGCGGAACATGGCAAACCTGGTACTAGCTGTTCAAAAACAAAAAGGGGAAATTGTAGAATTGTACGGAACAAAGGCAGTGGGTTATTTTGACAGTGATAATATGTCTTAGTTGGTTTTTTATTTGTTCTGTTGCTTAGGCCTTGTTTTTCCTCGTTCGCTTTCCAAGGTTCTTTTGTGCAACAGGAAGGGGGAGGTGCAGGAGCGGGCTGGAAACTAGGACCACGCGTGGCAATCGGTCAGCTGAGGGGAGTGTGCTCGAGCTTGTCTAGACAACAATTAACAACATGATGGGGCATGTTTACAGAGCACAGGGGAGTGGGAGACGGATGGCGCCAAGGAAAGGTAACACCTTGCTGTTAAGTGCCGGTAGTTAACCACCAATCAGGGATTGCCTAGTATGCAAGGCTTAGCCTCAAGAAGCAATTGGTTTAAAACGCGCAGCTTCTGCAAGCGTATAAGACCTCGTGCTTCTGCACAACGCATTGACATTTGCTTGCATCAAGCTGCGTCCCGTCTCTTCATTGGCTGCAGTCAGGTTTACTAGGATCATCTTTCGGTTGGCCTTAGGGGTATCTCGGGCTTGCGACAGCTTAGTTGTGTTTCGGTTTCCTAGTTATTCTGACAGGCTCTGGTCCGCTCTCTACGCCGTGTGACTGTTGGCTTGGGTTTCTGGTGTGACCGCGGCGGCTGGCACGAGATTTACCAACCCTGAAGGCTGCCGTGACTAAGTCAAGCTTGCGCTTCTTGCTTACTGTTAATTACTGCTGAGTGCCCGTGGGGGTGTGGCTGAGCAAGGCGTCTTGGGCTACAGTTGGTAGCGTGTGCCTGATGCCTGCTCCTTCGGTCTTAGCAGGAGGCCTAGGGCATTTACACTGGGCCGCAGATACTTGCACGTCTAGGTCTAGCAGGAGCCAACCGTAAGGTTAGGGCTAAGTCTTTTGTCCTCGGCTTTCATATTGGACGCCATCTTGGCATCTTCAGTGCCACGCTTTGGATTGTAAGCTACGGGGACGTGGTTTCGTTGGTTTTGTTGGTTTCGTTGGCTGTTTGGGCGCCTATAGTCTTAGGGGCGTGTGTGTATGGGGGGTTTGGGTTAATATGATTTTAGTGCTGAGGTTTTGGGTAGGTGGTGTTTATGGGATAGATAAGATGTTAAGGAGAAGGCTAGGTTTGAGCGGTAAAGGTGTTAGAGGTTCTCGTGGTTGAATTGTACAGCAATAGTTTGTCAAGCTGTAGGTCCCGGGGAGGTGCCGGGCGAGAACATACAGGTCGAATAACTTCCCATCCACCTTCACACAAACTGTTTAACGTTGATTTTCGTCTGATGTTAAACCCAGAAGAAGCGAACAACCCTTACCGGCGCTTACTGTGTTTACAGATGGATTGGGCCAATCGCATAAATCTGTTCTTCTGTGGTGGGATGATCAACGGAGGCAATGGGATTCGGACATAGAGACGGTCTCCGGTTCACCTCAAACAGGAGAACTGAATGCAGTTGTTCGTGTTTTCCGAGAATGGAATGTACCGCTCCACCTTGTTACTGATTCTGCTTATGTTGCAGGTATTGTTCCACGAGCTGAAGCTTCTGTGCTGCGGAGTGTTTCGCATTCACAACCCTTTACCCTGTTACAGGAACTTATTTTCCTTTTGGACTCTCGATCTGCGCCTTATTTTGTTATGCATATTAGGTCTCATACCTCGCTACCTGGTTTTCTTGCAGAAGGCAATCGACGAGCTGACCTATTGCCGTGACCAGTTCAAGTACTGCCAGACCGTATTGCACAAGCTAAGCGAAGTCACTCTTTTTTTTCCATCGAAACGCTGGAGCTCTTAAGCGACAGTTTGGCCTTGCTGCTCAACAAGCATCAAGTATTATTGCTGTCTGTCCCGATTGTCAAAAACATTCTTTCCCATCAGTTGCTGCAGGAGTTAATCCTAGAGGATTACAAAGCCTACCGTTAGGGCAAACAGATGTCACGCAGGATTCTGAATTTGGTAGCCTTAAATATATCCACTCTTCCATTGATACATTTTCAGGTGCCTTGGTTGCCTCGTGTCACACAGGAGAAAAGGCACGAGCTGTTCGTAGACATTTAATGCGTGCTTTTGCTGCTTTAGGTATCCCCTTAAGCTGGACCGTTATCGGTCTTTATCTTTACGTTTCAACAACTGTAAAAACCTCTTTTGCCCTATGGGGTAGAACTCATATTACCGGCATTGCTCATTCCCCCACCGGTCGATCTCTCATTGAAGGGTCTCATCGGTCTCTGAAACGTTTATGACAACAACAAAAAGGGGGAATGGGCATGGCTATTCCCGAGGAACGGTTACAGAAAGCGTTGTATGTTTTTAATTTTTTGAATTGTTCTTGAATAGATAACGGCCCACCGATAGGTCGACGTTTCACTGCAGCTACCTCCGTCGAGGCACGGGTTAAAGGCCCGGTATCGGTCCGAGATGCAGAAACAGGTAAAATTATGGGACCATAACCTCTTGTTACACGGGGAAAAGGTTATGCTTGTGTCTCTACAGAAAAAGGACCTAGATGGATCCCAGCGAAGAATGTCAGACCTTTCCGTGAACCTTTACCGCAGGCAGCTGATAGCGACACCGACGCTACAGAATGAAATAAAAACTGTGTGAGGATTACTGTTTTGCATTAATGTTAGCTACCCAAAATCAGGACATAGGATATAGATTTCGCTTTTTACAGCGCCTAGAATGAGCACTATCACCCTGGATCAAGCCACTGAACAGAGGTAATACTCTCGGACCAAGCGGGGGAACGGGACGACTCATTGTCCATGGAACGATGATTCCATTGACACTGATAAGGGGAAGGGAGGATTCATAATGAGAGAACAACTAGGTATTATGAAGGAGAACAGGAGCTGGGGGAAGAAGGGGCAACAGAGCAGAGGTGATGAGGTGTTTGTCACATCCATAGGATGTCTTGGCATGCTTAATCGAACTTGCAGGAGACAAATTGTGTGGCCAGGTGGATGACGCCCCTTGGTTATGAACCTCATCCATAGCATCCTTGAAAAGTCAGCATTAATTTCTTTGGTGCGGGGAAGGAAGGATACTCTTGGTTATAGCTGGAGAGGCATAGAAGTCAGTCTTTTCAATGTTTCATGAGCACAATGCTCTCTTCTCAAAGCAGAGGAATGCTTGTGCTCTGCTGAAGAGCAGAAGTGCTTGTAGCTGACCGCTGGTGAGTCAGTGCCAATACTGGCAGTAGGCAGTTACTTAGGGCACGAGACAGAAGCGGTGGCCTGCCCTACCTGGCCCTATATATTCTAATATAAAATAATGTACATACATACATATATAGATATAAAAAATATAATTCTTTTTAGATCCACGGGACGGATTACGCAATAATCAAGGCTGACCACCAATTCCACCGACACCTCATTGGCAAGAAAGCAGCTAAACGGTAAGTGGAGTGCCTTTCTAGTCCTTCCCATGCTCACACTCTTCGTGTTTAGGAGATGGTATCAGGGGCTCTGTAGCTCACCCAGTGTGCTGTCTCCATCACATTTCCTCTGCTTTTCTGGAGTGGTGGTGGTACAAGGAGAGAAATGGGCCGTCAGGCCTTGCGATGGCTTTAACGGGTGAAAGTACCTTGGGAGCCTGAACAGTAGTGGAATTACTTTGATGTGTCCTGGAGGATTTTTTTTTTTTTTTTTTTTTTTCCACACGTTGCTCTGTGCGAATGACATTTTAGCAGCCAGTTGTGGGTGGTGGAAATGTGCTTGGTGAGCTTCTCCCTGTAGAGGAATGAAGGCGGTGGGTTGATTAGCATTGATAACACGCAGCTGTGGCCTTGCCTCAGAGGCAGTGGGTTGATTGACATGGACGATGTGCAGGTGTAGCTGGTTCCCGCTAAGCGGTTAAATAGCCCTGTGGCTTGTGGGAGAGGGTGTCAGCTGGAGGAGGAGCAGTGTGGTCTGGCCTCTGGAGGAAGGTGCTACAGCACCGGCAGTAGAATATGGCCAACGCTAAAGCCTTGTTGCGGTCTGCTAGTTTGATAGCACTGCAACGTGTCCCCAGCCAAGAGTTTGGGGTAGAAAGGAACGATTATCCTCTGCTCTAAATGTGATACTGTTTGGGGAAGAAACACGCCTCGCTCTGACAAGGGAACAATGGGCTCTGTAGATGCCACGGTATTTACTTGGACAGGCTCTCGTGTGGCACAGGCCTGCTCTCGCTGAACTCCAGGGGGAAGAGGCAATTTCCCCTGGCTCAACCCTACCCCACTGAGCCCTTCCCAGAGGCGGCTTTACTTCTTCAACAGCCTCTGAGCAGCGATAATCAAGGTGCCTTGCTTCCAGGTCTTTGCCTAGCAGACGGCGTCACCACAGTCCTTGCCTCGAAGTGAACAGGATGAAGGATCTGTACAAGGTGTCTGTGCGCATTCCCCCGGACAACGAGAAGAGCAACCCGATCAGAATTGAAGGAGACCCAAAGGGGGTCCCAGAGGCCAAGAAAGAGCTGCTGGAATTCGCTTCCCGTATGGTGAGTGGGTAGGATGTGATGTTTGGGAGACTGCAGAGTTTGGGCTCTCGTGTTCCCTTGTAACCTTCTGGTGCGAGTGTGTGCCCCTTGCCCACGGAGCACTTGGATCTCAGGACAAGTGCAAGTTCCTCTTCACAAATGTCTTCCCCTGTTCCCTCGGGTAGCCCTTCTCTGTCAACGCAGAGTGAATTTGGTCTGGAGAAAAGAGGGACAGTGCTGGCAAGTAAACCGTCGGGCAGCAAACCGCTAAGTCAAAGTAGATGGCTCTCCGGCTGAACACTCAGTGTGCCCTCTGTTCCCGTCAGGAAAATGAACATGCTGCGGACCTAATCGTTGAGCAGAAATTCCACCGGACCATCACTGGGCAGAAGGCTGAGCGGATCTGGGAAATCCGGGAGCAATTCCCAGAGGTAAGGCTTGGTAGGAGAGGAGGAATCCAGAGGGGTTATTTCCTACATGGGTAGTAGGCCTGTCGTCACAGAAGTCGTAACTTTAGTGGCTCTGTAGCGCAAGTGCCTGAGAAGATAGTTCTTTTAGCCAGAGGCCGCTAACACGGTTCCCCTTTTCTGAATGGGAAAAGGGCATGTGTAGGATCCCCCCAACCTTTGCATGTGTCTGACACAAGGGTTCTTGCTTTTGCTTGAGCTAACTATAAATGACCGCTCCTGCAGGTTATCATCAACTTCCCAGACCCTGCACACAAGAGTGACATCGTCCAACTCCGAGGTCCCAAAAACGAGGTGGAGAAGTGCACCGAGTACATGCAAAAGACGGTGGCAGACCTGGTAAGGAGGTCTTCTGCCTGCACTTCCCTCCTACGTGCCTGGATAACCCTGGGGCAAAGCAGAGCTCTACTGGCTTGGGTAGAGCTAAAACACCTCAAGAGGAGGGAGCTGTCGACGCTCTTTTGGCTGAATGGAGGCCGGGGGTAGTACCTGTTATGGGAAGGCTATAGGGGAACGTCCTTGCCTTTGTTTAGTCTTACAAGTCCCTCGTATAGAGAACTTCCTTGGGTCTAAGCCTCTTTTCAAAAGCTCGTTTATCAGAGTTCCTGAAGTCGGGCCTCCCTTGCCACGACAGTGTAATCTTCAGTTCTCCCTTCCTTTCTCCCTTAGGTTGAAAACAGCTTTTCTATTTCTGTCCCCATCTGCAAACAGTTCCACAAGAACATCGTAGGGAAAGGAGGTGCCAACATCAAGAAGGTGAGATATTGCTCCTAACTCAAGTGCTCGTGATGATCACTGCCTGCAGCAAAATCCCACTGGATGCTCTCTCCTGCCCATTGGTGGTGTCCAATATAGCCTGCGAGGGTTTTTCTTCTGACATGGGACGCTTCTGAGATGATTTTTTTTTTTTTTCCCTTTGTGGCAGATCCGTAAAGAAAGCAACACCAAAATTGATCTCCCAGCAAAGAACAGCAACTGGGCGACAATTGTTATCACAGGCAAGAGGGCAAACTGTGAGGCTGCTCGCCACAGGAAAACATCACTTTGGAAGGACCTACAGAAGATGTGCATGTGGCTCAGGAACCGATTGAAGCCATGCTCAAGGAACTGGTGAGCTGGAGTTACTAGTTCCAGTAAGAAACTGGGGGAAGAAGGGGCAACAGAGCAGAGGTGATGAGGTGTTTGTCACATCCATAGGATGTCTTGGCATGCTTAATCGAACTTGCAGGAGACAAATTGTGTGGCCAGGTGGATGACACCCCTTGGTTATGAACCTCATCCATAGCATCCTTGAAAAGTCAGCATTAATTTTTTTGGTGCGGAGAAGGAAGGATTCTCTTGGTTATAGCTGGAGAGGCATAGAAGTCAGTCTTTTCAATGTTTCATGAGCACAATGCTCTCTTCTCAAAGCAGAGGAATGCTTGTGCTCTGCTGAAGAGCAGAAGTGCTTGTAGCTGACCGCTGGTGAGTCAGTGCCAATACTGGCAGTAGGCAGTTACTTAGGGCACGAGACAGAAGCGGTGGCCTGTCCTACCTGGCCCTATATAATATATATATGTATGTATGTGCGTACAATATTATATATATATAAAATTCTTTTTAGATCCACGGGATGGATTACGCAGTAATCAAGGCTGACCACCAATTCCACCGACACCTCATTGGCAAGTGTGAAGAGGAAGATGAAGCCCAAGGCTCACAGTATCGGTGGATCTCATTTGATGGTGCCTCCGTGTGGTGTGGCTAGTCAGCTGAATACCTGAATGCCGGATGGGATGGCGATGATTATAGTGGCGGAGATGAAGTATGCTCGGCTGTCTACGTCTATTCCTACAGTGAATATGTGGTGGGCTCATACGACAAAGCCCAGGAATCCAATCGATAGTATAGCTCAGACTATTCCTATGTAGCCGAATGGTTCTTTTTTGCCTGCGTAATACGTTACAACATGTGAGATGATTCCAAAGCCGGGAAGGATTAAGATGTAAACTTCCTGGTGGCCAAAGAATCAGAACAGGTGCTGGTAGAGAATGGGGTCTCCCCCTCCAGCGGGGTCAAAGAATGTAGTGTTTAGGTTTCGGTCGGTCAGTAGTATGGTGATGCCGGCGGCCAGGACTGGAAGTGAGGGCAATAGGAGTACGGATCATACGAATAGGGGAGTTGGATATTGCGATAAGGCAGGGGGGGTTATGTTAATGGCTGTTGTGTTAAAGTTGATGGCCCCTAAGATGGAAGACACACCTGCGAGGTGTAGGGAGAAGATGGCTAGGTCTACTGAGGCGCCAGCATGGGCTAGGTTGCCTGCTAGGGGCGGGTATATGGTTCATCCTGTTCCGACTCCAGCTTCTACTGTGGAGGACGCTAGGAGCAGTAGGAAGGACGGAGGAAGTAGTTCAGAAACTGATGTTGTTTATGCGGGGGAATGCTATGTCTGGGGCTCCAATTATAAGGGGGACTAGTCAGTTTCCAAACCCTTCGATTATAATGGCTATAACTGTGAAGAAGATTCTTACGAAGGCATGGGCGGTGATGATGACATTGTAGATTTGGTCGTCTCCTAGGAGAGTTCCTGGTTGGCCAAGTTCTGCTCGAATAAGGAGGCTGAGGGCGGTACTCGGCTATGCCTGCCCATGCTCCGAAGAGTAGCTATAGGGTGCCGATGTCATTGTGGTTTGTTGAAAATAGTCATCGGTTGATGAAGGTCACGGGTCAGATGGCTGAGTGTTTAGGCGTTAGGCTGTAGTCCTTTTTACAGAGGTTGAATTCCCCTTCTTATCGACTCTGTGGTGAAGTTCATGTTGAGTTGCAAACTCATTGATGTACGCTGAGAGTGTGCCGGAGTCTGGTAGACAGAAGCTTGTTGGTTTGAGCGTCTAGCTGTTAATTAGAAGTTTATGGGATCGAGGCCCGTCTGTCTAGGCTTATCGTGGAGGCCCTAGCTGCATTAGAGTATCTGCGTTGCATTTAGATGGTGCAGGTTTAGTGTCCTGCGGGCCTTAGTGGTGTGGGCAGAAACTAAGAGGATTTAACTCTTAGTTAAGGCTTTGAAGGCCTTCGGTTTGGTAGGCAGGGGATCCTAAGTTTCTTAGGTAACGGTCAGGATTGCGGGAGAAGGGGGGAGAAGGAGGACTGACAGAGAAATTAAGGTAGCAATTGGTGTGCCTGTGGATTTGTTATTGTATCATTGTTTTATGAAGCTTGTAGTGTTTGGTGGGAGTGTGATTGTGGAGCAATATGCAAGGCGTAGGTAGAAAAATAAACCTAGTAGGGAGAGTATTGAAATAATTATGGCTGCGGTTGATATCTCTTGCTTAGTTAGTTCCTGGATAATGAGTCATTTTGGTAAAAAGCCAGTGAGTGGGGGCAGGCCGGCTAGGGATAGTAGTGCTAGCGTCAAGGATGCGTTTAGTGATGGTATTTTTGTTCAGGAGGTTATTATTGTGGATAGTTTTGAGGAGTTGGTTGTGTTGAGGGCTAAGAAAATGGAGGCGGTTCTTAAGGAGTATAGGTAGAAGGTTATTAATGTTAGCTTGGGGTTGTATATGAGGATGATGGTTATTCAGCCTAGGTGGGCGATCGATGAGAAAGCTAGGACTTTTCGGATTTGTGTTTGGTTGAGTCCTGTTGGCCCTCCGATGGCTGCGGATGCAATGGCCACGGTTGTCAGTAGGAGTGGGTTCAGTGAGGGGGCAGTTAAGAAAAGAAGAGTGAGTGGGGGGAGTTTTATTCATGTAGAGACGAGTAGGGCAGTGGTTATAGGTGAGCCTCGTATGACCTCTGGACATCAGAAGTGAAAGGGTACTAGGCCTAGTTTTATTGCGACTGCTGTAGTTAGTAGTAGGGAGGCTGTTGGGTGGCTTAGTCGCGGAATGTCTCATTGTCCGGTGAACTGTGCGTTGATTGTGCTTGAGAAGAGGATTAATGCGGAGGCGGTTGCTTGGACGAGAAAGTATTTGATTGCAGCTTCCATAGCTCGAGGGTGGTGTGATTTTGAAAGGAAGGGGATAATGGCAAGGGTGTTGATTTCTAGGCCAGGCCAGGCTAGCAGTCAGTGGTTGCTTGAAATTGTGATGGTTGTTCCTAGTAGAAGGCTTAAGGAGAACGTTAGTTTTGTGACGGGGCTCATTTAGTAGAGGAAGAGGTTAAACCATCATTTTCGGGGTATGGGCCCGATAGCTTTTGTTTAGCTGACCCTACTGGGAAGTAATATAAGGGGAGTATGGAGCGCTTTGATCTCTTCTGTGCAGGTTCAATTCCTGTCTTCCTAAGGTTTTCAACGGAGGCAATGGGATTCGGACATAGAGACGGTCTCCGGTTCACCTCAAACAGGAGAACTGAATGCAGTTGTTCGTGTTTTCCGAGAATGGAATGTACCGCTCCACCTTGTTACTGATTCTGCTTATGTTGCAGGTATTGTTCCACGAGCTGAAGCTTCTGTGCTGCGGAGTGTTTCGCATTCACAACCCTTTACCCTGTTACAGGAACTTATTTTCCTTTTGGACTCTCGATCTGCGCCTTATTTTGTTATGCATATTAGGTCTCATACCTCGCTACCTGGTTTTCTTGCAGAAGGCAATCGACGAGCTGACCTATTGCCGTGACCAGTTCAAGTACTGCCAGACCGTATTGCACAAGCTAAGCGAAGTCACTCTTTTTTTCCATCGAAACGCCGGAGCTCTTAAGCGACAGTTTGGCCTTGCTGCTCAACAAGCATCAAGTATTATTGCTGTCTGTCCCGATTGTCAAAAACATTCTTTCCCATCAGTTGCTGCAGGAGTTAATCCTAGAGGATTACAAAGCCTACCGTTATGGCAAACAGATGTCACGCATGATTCTGAATTTGGTAGCCTTAAATATATCCACTCTTCCATTGATACATTTTCAGGTGCCTTGGTTGCCTCGTGTCACACAGGAGAAAAGGCACGAGCTGTTCGTAGACATTTAATGCGTGCTTTTGCTGCTTTAGGTATCCCCTTAAGCTGGACCGTTATCTGTCGTTATCTTTACGTTTCAACAACTGTAAAAACCTCTTTTGCCCTATGGGGTAGAACTCATATTACCGGCATTCCTCATTCCCCCACCGGTCGATCTCTCATTGAAGGGTCTCATCGGTCTCTGAAACGTTTATGACAACAACAAAAAGGGGGAATGGGCATGGCTATTCCCGAGGAACGGTTACAGAAAGCGTTGTATGTTTTTAATTTTTTGAATTGTTCTTGAATAGATAACGACCCACCGATAGGTCGACGTTTCACTGCAGCTACCTCCGTCGAGGCACGGGTTAAAGGCCCGGTATCGGTCCGAGATGCAGAAACAGGTAAAATTATGGGACCATATCCTCTTGTTACACGGGGAAAAGGTTATGCTTGTGTCTCTACAGAAAAAGGACCTAGATGGATCCCAGCGAAGAATGTCAGACCTTTCCGTGAACCTTTACCGCAGGCAGCTGATAGCGACACCGACGCTACAGAATGAAATAAAAACTGTGTGAGGATTACTGTTTTGCATTAATGTTAGCTACCCAAAAACAGGACATAGGATATAGATTTCGCTTTTTACAGCGCCTAGAACGAGCACTATCACCCTGGATCAAGCCACTGAACAGAGGTAATACTCTCGGACCAAGCGGGGGAACGGGACGACTCATTGTCCATGGAACGATGATTCCATTGACACTGATAAGGGGAAGGGAGGATTCATAATGAGAGAACAACTAGGTATTATGAAGGAGAACAGGAGCTGGGGGAAGAAGGGGCAACAGAGCAGAGGTGATGAGGTGTTTGTCACATCCATAGGATGTCTTGGCATGCTTAATTGAACTTGCAGGAGACAAATTGTGTGGCCAGGTGGATGACACCCCTTGGTTATGAACCTCATCCATAGCATCCTTGAAAAGTCAGCATTAATTTTTTTGGTGCGGGGAAGGAAGGATTCTCTTGGTTATAGCTGGAGAGGCATAGAAGTCAGTCTTTTCAATGTTTCATGAGCACAATGCTCTCTTCTCAAAGCAGAGGAATGCTTGTGCTCTGCTTAAGAGCAGAAGTGCTTGTAGCTGACCGCTGGTGAGTCAGTGCCAATACTGGCAGTAGGCAGTTACTTAGGGCACGAGACAGAAGCGGTGGCCTGTCCTACCTGGCCCTATATATTATAATATAATGTACATACATACATATATAGATAGATATAAAAAATAGAATTCTTTTTAGATCCACGGGACGGATTACGCAATAATCAAGGCTGACCACCAATTCCACCGACACCTCATTGGCAAGAAAGCAGCTAAACGGTAAGTGGAGTGCCTTTCTAGTCCTTCCCATGCTCACACTCTTCGTGTTTAGGAGATGGTATCAGGGGCTCTGTAGCTCACCCAGTGTGCTGTCTCCATCACATTTCCTCTGCTTTTCTGGAGTGGTGGTGGTACAAGGAGAGAAATGGGCCGTGAGGCCTTGCGATGGCTTTAACGGGTGAAAGTACCTTGGGAGCCTGAACAGTAGTGGAATTACTTTGATGTGTCCTGGAGGATTTTTTTTTTTTTTTTTTTTTCCACACGTTGCTCTGTGCGAATGACATTTTAGCAGCCAGTTGTGGGTGGTGGAAATGTGCTTGGTGAGCTTCTCCCTGTAGAGGAATGAAGGCGGTGGGTTGATTAGCATTGATAACACGCAGCTGTGGCCTTGCCTCAGAGGCAGTGGGTTGATTGACATGGACGATGTGCAGGTGTAGCTGGTTCCCGCTAAGCGGTTAAATAGCCCTGTGGCTTGTGGGAGAGGGTGTCAGCTGGAGGAGGAGCAGTGTGGTCTGGCCTCTGGAGGAAGGTGCTACAGCACCGGCAGTAGAATATGGCCAACGCTAAAGCCTTGTTGCGGTCTGCTAGTTTGATAGCACTGCAACGTGTCCCCAGCCAAGAGTTTGGGGTAGAAAGGAACGATTATCCTCTGCTCTAAATGTGATACTGTTTGGGGAAGAAACACGCCTCGCTCTGACAAGGGAACAATGGGCTCTGTAGATGCCACGGTATTTACTTGGACAGGCTCTCGTGTGGCACAGGCCTGCTCTCGCTGAACTCCAGGGGGAAGAGGCAATTTCCCCTGGCTCAACCCTACCCCACTGAGCCCTTCCCAGAGGCGGCTTTACTTCTTCAACAGCCTCTGAGCAGTGATAATCAAGGTGCCTTGCTTCCAGGTCTTTGCCTAGCAGACGGCGTCACCACAGTCCTTGCCTCGAAGTGAACAGGATGAAGGATCTGTACAAGGTGTCTGTGCGCATTCCCCCGGACAACGAGAAGAGCAACCCGATCAGAATGGAAGGAGACCCACAGGGGGTCCCAGAGGCCAAGAAAGAGCTGCTGGAACTCGCTTCCCGTATGGTGAGTGGGTAGGACGTGATGTTTGGGAGACTGCAGGGTTTGGGCTCTCGTGTTCCCTTGTAACCTTCTGGTGCGAGTGTGTGCCCCTTGCCCACGGAGCACTTGGATCTCAGGACAAGTGCAAGTTCCTCTTCACAAATGTCTTCCCCTGTTCCCTCGGGTAGCCCTTCTCTGTCAACGCAGAGTGAATTTGGTCTGGAGAAAAGAGGGACAGTGCTGGCAAGTAAACCGTCGGGCAGCAAACCGCTAAGTCAAAGTAGATGGCTCTCCGGCTGAACACTCAGTGTGCCCTCTGTTCCCGTCAGGAAAATCAACACGCTGCGGACCTAATCGTTGAGCAGAAATTCCACCAGACCATCACTGGGCAGAAGGCTGAGCGGGTCTGGGAAATCCGGGAGCAATTCCCAGAGGTAAGGCTTGGTAGGAGAGGAGGAATCCAGAGGGGTTATTTCCTACATGGGTAGTAGGCCTGTCATCACAGAAGTCGTAACTTTAGTGGCTCTGTAGCGCAAGTGTCTGAGAAGATAGTTCTTTTAGCCAGAGGCCGCTAACACGGTTCCCCTTTTCTGAATGGGAAAAGGGCATGTGTAGGGTCCCCCCAACCTTTGCATGTGTCTGACACAAGGGTTCTTGCTTTTGCTTGAGCTAACTATAAATGACCGCTCCTGCAGGTTATCATCAACTTCCCAGACCCTGCACACAAGAGTGACATCGTCCAACTCCGAGGTCCCAAAAACGAGGTGGAGAAGTGCACCGAGTACATGCAAAAGATGGTGGCAGACCTGGTAAGGAGGTCTTCTGCCTGCACTTCCCTCCTACGTGCCTGGATAACCCTGGGGCAAAGCAGAGCTCTACTGGCTTGGGTAGAGCTAAAACACCTCAAGAGGAGGGAGCTGTCGACGCTGTTTTGGCTGAATGGAGGCAGGGGGTAGTACCTGTTATGTGAAGGCTATAGGGGAACATCCTTGCCTTTGTTTAGTCTTACAAGTCCCTCGTATAGAGAACTTCCTTGGGTCTAAGCCTCTTTTCAAAAGCTCGTTTATCAGAGTTCCTGAAGTCGGGCCTCCCTTGCCACGACAGTGTAATCTTCAGTTCTCCCTTCCTTTCTCCCTTAGGTTGAAAACAGCTTTTCTATTTCTGTCCCCATCTGCAAACAGTTCCACAAGAACATCGTAGGGAAAGGAGGTGCCAACATCAAGAAGGTGAGATATTGCTCCTAACTCAAGTGCTCGTGATGATCACTGCCTGCAGCAAAATCCCACTGGATGCTCTCTCCTGCCCATTGGTGGTGTCCAATATAGCCTGCGAGGGTTTTTCTTCTGACATGGGACGCTTCTGAGATGATTTTTTTTTTTTTTTTTTCCTTTGTGGCAGATCCGTAAAGAAAGCAACACCAAAATTGATCTCCCAGCAAAGAACAGCAACTCGGAGACAATTGTTATCACAGGCAAGAGGGCAAACTGTGAGGCTGCTCGCCACAGGATAACATCACTTTGGAAGGACCTACAGAAGATGTGCATGTGGCTCAGGAACCGATTGAAGCCATGCTCAAGGAACTGGTGAGCTGGAGTTACTAGTTCCAGTAAGAAACTGGGGGAAGAAGGGGCAACAGAGCAGAGGTGATGAGGTGTTTGTCACATCCATAGGATGTCTTGGCATGCTTAATCGAACTTGCAGGAGACAAATTGTGTGGCCAGGTGGATGACACCCCTTGGTTATGAACCTCATCCATAGCATCCTTGAAAAGTCAGCATTAATTTTTTTGGTGCGGAGAAGGAAGGATTCTCTTGGTTATAGCTGGAGAGGCATAGAAGTCAGTCTTTTCAATGTTTCATGAGCACAATGCTCTCTTCTCAAAGCAGAGGAATGCTTGTGCTCTGCTGAAGAGCAGAAGTGCTTGTAGCTGACCGCTGGTGAGTCAGTGCCAATACTGGCAGTAGGCAGTTACTTAGGGCACGAGACAGAAGCGGTGGCCTGTCCTACCTGGCCCTATATAATATATATATGTATGTATGTGCGTACAATATTATATATATATAAAATTCTTTTTAGATCCACGGGATGGATTACGCAGTAATCAAGGCTGACCACCAATTCCACCGACACCTCATTGGCAAGTGTGAAGAGGAAGATGAAGCCCAAGGCTCACAGTATCGGTGGATCTCATTTGATGGTGCCTCCGTGTGGTGTGGCTAGTCAGCTGAATACCTGAATGCCGGATGGGATGGCGATGATTATAGTGGCGGAGATGAAGTATGCTCGGCTGTCTACGTCTATTCCGACAGTGAATATGTGGTGGGCTCATATGACAAAGCCCAGGAATCCAATCGATAGTATAGCTCAGACTATTCCTATGTAGCCGAATGGTTCTTTTTTGCCTGCGTAATACGTTACAACATGTGAGATGATTCCAAAGCCGGGAAGGATTAAGATGTAAACTTCCTGGTGGCCAAAGAATCAGAACAGGTGCTGGTAGAGAATGGGGTTTCCCCCTCCAGCGGGGTCAAAGAATGTAGTGTTTAGGTTTCGGTCGGTCAGTAGTATGGTGATGCCGGCGGCCAGGACTGGAAGTGAGGGCAATAGGAGTACGGATCATACGAATAGGGGAGTTGGATATTGCGATAAGGCAGGGGGGGTTATGTTAATGGCTGTTGTGTTAAAGTTGATGGCCCCTAAGATGGAAGACACACCTGCGAGGTGTAGGGAGAAGATGGCTAGGTCTACTGAGGCGCCAGCATGGGCTAGGTTGCCTGCTAGGGGCGGGTATATGGTTCATCCTGTTCCGACTCCAGCTTCTACTGTGGAGGACGCTAGGAGCAGTAGGAAGGACGGAGGAAGTAGTTCAGAAACTGATGTTGTTTATGCGGGGGAATGCTATGTCTGGGGCTCCAATTATAAGGGGGACTAGTCAGTTTCCAAACCCTTCGATTATAATGGCTATAACTGTGAAGAAGATTCTTACGAAGGCATGGGCGGTGATGATGACATTGTAGATTTGGTCGTCTCCTAGGAGAGTTCCTGGTTGGCCAAGTTCTGCTCGAATAAGGAGGCTGAGGGCGGTACTCGGCTATGCCTGCCCATGCTCCGAAGAGTAGCTATAGGGTGCCGATGTCATTGTGGTTTGTTGAAACTAGTCATCGGTTGATGAAGGTCACGGGTCAGATGGCTGAGTGTTTAGGCGTTAGGCTGTAGTCCTTTTTACAGAGGTTGAATTCCTCTTCTTATCGACTCTGTGGTGAAGTTCATGTTGAGTTGCAAACTCATTGATGTACGCTGAGAGTGTGCCGGAGTCTGGTAGACAGAAGCTCGTTGGTTTGAGCGTCTAGCTGTTAATTAGAAGTTTATGGGATCGAGGCCCGTCTGTCTAGGCTTATCGTGGAGGCCCTAGCTGCATTAGAGTATCTGCGTTGCATTTAGATGGTGCAGGTTTAGTGTCCTGCGGGCCTTAGTGGTGGTGGCAGAAACTAAGAGGATTTAACTCTTAGTTAAGGCTTTGAAGGCCTTCGGTTTGGTAGGCAGGGGATCCTAAGTTTCTTAGGTAACGGTCAGGATTGCGGGAGAAGGGGGGAGAAGGAGGACTGACAGAGAAATTAAGGTAGCAATTGGTGTGCCTGTGGATTTGTTATTGTATCATTGTTTTATGAAGCTTGTAGTGTTTGGTGGGAGTGTGATTGTGGAGCAATATGCAAGGCGTAGGTAGAAAAATAAACCTAGTAGGGAGAGTATTGAAATAATTATGGCTGCGGTTGATATCTCTTGCTTAGTTAGTTCCTGGATAATGAGTCATTTTGGTAAAAAGCCAGTGAGTGGGGGCAGGCCGGCTAGGGATAGTAGTGCTAGCGTCAAGGATGCGTTTAGTGATGGTATTTTTGTTCAGGAGGTTATTATTGTGGATAGTTTTGAGGAGTTGGTTGTGTTGAGGGCTAAGAAAATGGAGGCGGTTCTTAAGGAGTATAGGTAGAAGGTTATTAATGTTAGCTTGGGGTTGTATATGAGGATGATGGTTATTCAGCCTAGGTGGGCGATCGATGAGAAAGCTAGGACTTTTCGGATTTGTGTTTGGTTGAGTCCTGTTCGCCCTCCGATGGCTGCGGATGCAATGGCCACGGTTGTCAGTAGGAGTGGGTTCAGTGAGGGGGCAGTTAAGAAAAGAAGAGTGAGTGGGGGGAGTTTTATTCATGTAGAGACGAGTAGGGCAGTGGTTATAGGTGAGCCTCGTATGACCTCTGGACATCAGAAGTGAAAGGGTACTAGGCCTAGTTTTATTGCGACTGCTGTAGTTAGTAGTAGGGAGGCTGTTGGGTGGCTTAGTCGCGGAATGTCTCATTGTCCGGTGAACTGTGCGTTGATTGTGCTTGAGAAGAGGATTAATGCGGAGGCGGTTGCTTGGACGAGAAAGTATTTGATTGCAGCTTCCATAGCTCGAGGGTGGTGTGATTTTGAAAGGAAGGGGATAATGGCAAGGGTGTTGATTTCTAGGCCAGGCCAGGCTAGCAGTCAGTGGTTGCTTGAAATTGTGATGGTTGTTCCTAGTAGAAGGCTTAAGGAGAACGTTAGTTTTGTGACGGGGCTCATTTAGTAGAGGAAGAGGTTAAACCATCATTTTCGGGGTATGGGCCCGATAGCTTTTGTTTAGCTGACCCTACTGGGAAGTAATATAAGGGGAGTATGGAGCGCTTTGATCTCTTCTGTGCAGGTTCAATTCCTGTCTTCCTAAGGTTTTCAACGGAGACAATGGGATTCGGACATAGAGACGGTCTCCGGTTCACCTCAAACAGGAGAACTGAATGCAGTTGTTCGTGTTTTCCGAGAATGGAATGTACCGCTCCACCTTGTTACTGATTCTGCTTATGTTGCAGGTATTGTTCCACGAGCTGAAGCTTCTGTGCTGCGGAGTGTTTCGCATTCACAACCCTTTACCCTGTTACAGGAACTTATTTTCCTTTTGGACTCTCGATCTGCGCCTTATTTTGTTATGCATATTAGGTCTCATACCTCGCTACCTGGTTTTCTTGCAGAAGGCAATCGACGAGCTGACCTATTGCCGTGACCAGTTCAAGTACTGCCAGACCGTATTGCACAAGCTAAGCGAAGTCACTCTTTTTTTCCATCGAAACGCCGGAGCTCTTAAGCGACAGTTTGGCCTTGCTGCTCAACAAGCATCAAGTATTATTGCTGTCTGTCCCGATTGTCAAAAACATTCTTTCCCATCAGTTGCTGCAGGAGTTAACCCTAGAGGATTACAAAGCCTACCGTTATGGCAAACAGATGTCACGCATGATTCTGAATTTGGTAGCCTTAAATATATCCACTCTTCCATTGATACATTTTCAGGTGCCTTGGTTGCCTCGTGTCACACAGGAGAAAAGGCACGAGCTGTTCGTAGACATTTAATGCGTGCTTTTGCTGCTTTAGGTATCCCCTTAAGCTGGACCGTTATCGGTCTTTATCTTTACGTTTCAACAACTGTAAAAACCTCTTTTGCCCTATGGGGTAGAACTCATATTACCGGCATTGCTCATTCCCCCACCGGTCGATCTCTCATTGAAGGGTCTCATCGGTCTCTGAAACGTTTATGACAACAACAAAAAGGGGGAATGGGCATGGCTATTCCCGAGGAACGGTTACAGAAAGCGTTGTATGTTTTTAATTTTTTGAATTGTTCTTGAATAGATAACGGCCCACCGATAGGTCGACGTTTCACTGCAGCTACCTCCGTCGAGGCACGGGTTAAAGGCCCGGTATCGGTCCGAGATGCAGAAACAGGTAAAATTATGGGACCATATCCTCTTGTTACACGGGGAAAAGGTTATGCTTGTGTCTCTACAGAAAAAGGACCTAGATGGATCCCAGCGAAGAATGTCAGACCATTCCGTGAACCTTTACCGCAGGCAGCTGATACCGACACCGACGCTACAGAATGAAATAAAAACTGTGTGAGGATTACTGATTTGCATTAATGTTAGCTACCCAAAATCAGGACATAGGATATAGATTTCGCTTTTTACAGCGCCTAGAACGAGCACTATCACCCTGGATCAAGCCACTGAACAGAGGTAATACTCTCGGACCAAGCGGGGGAACGGGACGACTCATTGTCCATGGAACGATGATTCCATTGACACTGATAAGGGGAAGGGAGGATTCATAATGAGAGAACAACTAGGTATTATGAAGGAGAACAGGAACGATAAACATGGTTATTTAGTGTTTAATAGGTGTCTGCACGCTTGTCGAGATATATAGTTAGGTAACTACAGGAGTGGTTTCTTCCCTGAGCCTGGTGGCGCGCACAGCTGCGGCTTGTGTCCTGGCTCAGAGATGTAAACAGGGGCTTCTGTTAGGGTAAAGTGTCTCTCTTTGCATCAAAAGGAGGGAATGAAGGGGATGACCCCAGAGGTATGTTCAGAGAAGGCATGCTATGTTTCGAACTTTTTGACGGAAACGGTTCTTGTTTGGTGTGCCCTTCCGCCTACGTATAACCTTAATCCAAAAGAAGGTGATGTTGTTTACACTTTGCGTGTCGAGCATTGTCTTTCTGTAGATGCTAATGTAGTAGGAGGCTAGGATGGGAACGTGTCGCAGCGGTTCTTCTCTTATGCAGAGTAACAGCAGGGAAAGCATTAAAGAGTTAAATCACCTTGTTTGGTAGGCAGTTAAGCATGTGAGTCAAAATTGCCGCTGCTTTTTGTTGTTGGTTCAAGGACGTGGCTGTGAGGATTTTGATGGTATGTGCTGCGTGGATTTTAGGCGCCCCACTGCAGCAACATGTTATCAAAATCTGAGAAAATTTCAGCCTTTTCTGGCATCCATTCCCTCGATTGGCAGTATTGTTTGTTTGCTATTACCTTGGTTGCTGTCATGTTTGCAAGGGCCCTGCGGAACATGGCAAACCTGGTACTAGCTGTTCAAAAACAAAAAGGGGAAATTGTAGAATTGTACGGAACAAAGGCAGTGGGTTATTTTGACAGTGATAATATGTCTTAGTTGGTTTTTTATTTGTTCTGTTGCTTAGGCCTTGTTTTTCCTCGTTCGCTTTCCAAGGTTCTTTTGTGCAACAGGAAGGGGGAGGTGCAGGAGCGGGCTGGAAACTAGGACCACGCGTGGCAATCGGTCAGCTGAGGGGAGTGTGCTCGAGCTTGTCTAGACAACAATTAACAACATGATGGGGCATGTTTACAGAGCACAGGGGAGTGGGAGACGGATGGCGCCAAGGAAAGGTAACACCTTGCTGTTAAGTGCCGGTAGTTAACCACCAATCAGGGATTGCCTAGTATGCAAGGCTTAGCCTCAAGAAGCAATTGGTTTAAAACGCGCAGCTTCTGCAAGCGTATAAAACCTCGTGCTTCTGCACAACGCATTGACATTTGCTTGCATCAAGCTGCGTCCCGTCTCTTCATTGGCCGCAGTCAGGTTTACTAGGATCATCTTTCGGTTGGCCTTAGGGGTATCTCGGGCTTACGACAGCTTAGTTGTGTTTCGGTTTCCTAGTTATTCTGACAGGCTCTGGTCCGCTCTCTACGCCGTGTGACTGTTGGCTTGGGTTTCTGGTGTGACCGCGGCGGCTGGCACGAGATTTACCAACCCTGAAGGCTGCCGTGACTAAGTCAAGCTTGCGCTTCTTGCTTACTGTTAATTACTGCTGAGTGCCCGTGGGGGTGTGGCTGAGCAAGGCGTCTTGGGCTACAGTTGGTAGCGTGTGCCTGATGCCTGCTCCTTCGGTCTTAGCAGGAGGCCTAGGGCATTTACACTGGGCCGCAGATACTTGCACGTCTAGGTCTAGCAGGAGCCAACCGTAAGGTTAGGGCTAAGTCTTTTGTCCTCGGCTTTCATATTGGACGCCATCTTGGCATCTTCAGTGCCACGCTTTGGATTGTAAGCTACGGGGACGTGGTTTCGTTGGTTTTGTTGGTTTCGTTGGCTGTTTGGGCGCCTATAGTCTTAGGGGCGTGTGTGTATGGGGGGTTTGGGTTAATATGATTTTAGTGCTGAGGTTTTGGGTAGGTGGTGTTTATGGGATAGATAAGATGTTAAGGAGAAGGCTAGGTTTGAGCGGTAAAGGTGTTAGAGGTTCTCGTGGTTGAATTGTACAGCAATAGTTTGTCAAGCTGTAGGTCCCGGGGAGGTGCCGGGCGAGAACATACAGGTCGAATAACTTCCCATCCACCTTCACACAAACTGTTTAACGTTGATTTTCGTCTGATGTTAAACCCAGAAGAAGCGAACAACCCTTACCGGCGCTTACTGTGTTTACAGATGGATTGGGCCAATCGCATAAATCTGTTCTTCTGTGGTGGGATGATCAACGGAGGCAATGGGATTCGGACATAGAGACGGTCTCCGGTTCACCTCAAACAGGAGAACTGAATGCAGTTGTTCGTGTTTTCCGAGAATGGAATGTACCGCTCCACCTTGTTACTGATTCTGCTTATGTTGCAGGTATTGTTCCACGAGCTGAAGCTTCTGTGCTGCGGAGTGTTTCGCATTCACAACTCTTTACCCTGTTACAGGAACTTATTTTCCTTTTGGACTCTCGATCTGCGCCTTATTTTGTTATGCATATTAGGTCTCATACCTCGCTACCTGGTTTTCTTGCAGAAGGCAATCGACGAGCTGACCTATTGCCGTGACCAGTTCAAGTACTGCCAGACCGTATTGCACAAGCTAAGCGAAGTCACTCTTTTTTTCCATCGAAACGCCGGAGCTCTTAAGCGACAGTTTGGCCTTGCTGCTCAACAAGCATCAAGTATTATTGCTGTCTGTCCCGATTGTCAAAAACATTCTTTCCCATCAGTTGCTGCAGGAGTTAATCCTAGAGGATTACAAAGCCTACCGTTATGGCAAACAGATGTCACGCATGATTCTGAATTTGGTAGCCTTAAATATATCCACTCTTCCATTGATACATTTTCAGGTGCCTTGGTTGCCTCGTGTCACACAGGAGAAAAGGCACGAGCTGTTCGTAGACATTTAATGCGTGCTTTTGCTGCTTTAGGTATCCCCTTAAGCTGGACCGTTATCGGTCTTTATCTTTACGTTTCAACAACTGTAAAAACCTCTTTTGCCCTATGGGGTAGAACTCATATTACCGGCATTGCTCATTCCCCCACCGGTCGATCTCTCATTGAAGGGTCTCATCGGTCTCTGAAACGTTTATGACAACAACAAAAAGGGGGAATGGGCATGGCTATTCCCGAGGAACGGTTACAGAAAGCGTTGTATGTTTTTAATTTTTTGAATTGTTCTTGAATAGATAACGGCCCACCGATAGGTCGACGTTTCACTGCAGCTACCTCCGTCGAGGCACGGGTTAAAGGCCCGGTATCGGTCCGAGATGCAGAAACAGGTAAAATTATGGGACCATATCCTCTTGTTACACGGGGAAAAGGTTATGCTTGTGTCTCTACAGAAAAAGGCCCTAGATGGATCCCAGCAAAGAATGTAAGACCTTTCCGTGAACCTTTACCGCAGGCAGCTGATACCGACACCGACGCTACAGAATGAAATAAAAACTGTGTGAGGATTACTGTTTTGCATTAATGTTAGATACCCAAAATCAGGACATAGGATATAGATTTCGCTTTTTACAGCGCCTAGAACGAGCACTATCACCCTGGATCAAGCCACTGAACAGAGGTAATACTCTCGGACCAAGCGGGGGAACGGGACGACTCATTGTCCATGGAACGATGATTCCATTGACACTGATAAGGGGAAGGGAGGATTCATAATGAGAGAACAACTAGGTATTATGAAGGAGAACAGGAGCTGGGGGAAGAAGGGGCAACAGAGCAGAGGTGATGAGGTGTTTGTCACATCCATAGGATGTCTTGGCATGCTTAATCGAACTTGCAGGAGACAAATTGTGTGGCCAGGTGGATGACACCCCTTGGTTATGAACCTCATCCATAGCATCCTTGAAAAGTCAGCATTAATTTTTTTGGTGCGGAGAAGGAAGGATTCTCTTGGTTATAGCTGGAGAGGCATAGAAGTCAGTCTTTTCAATGTTTCATGAGCACAATGCTCTCTTCTCAAAGCAGAGGAATGCTTGTGCTCTGCTGAAGAGCAGAAGTGCTTGTAGCTGACCGCTGGTGAGTCAGTGCCAATACTGGCAGTAGGCAGTTACTTAGGGCACGAGACAGAAGCGGTGGCCTGTCCTACCTGGCCCTATATATTATAATATAAAATAATGTACATACATACATATATAGATAGATATAAAAAATAGAATTCTTTTTAGATCCACGGGACGGATTACGCAATAATCAAGGCTGACCACCAATTCCACCGACACCTCATTGGCAAGAAAGCAGCTAAACGGTAAGTGGAGTGCCTTTCTAGTCCTTCCCATGCTCACACTCTTCGTGTTTAGGAGATGGTATCAGGGGCTCTGTAGCTCACCCAGTGTGCTGTCTCCATCACATTTCCTCTGCTTTTCTGGAGTGGTGGTGGTACAAGGAGAGAAATGGGCCGTCAGGCCTTGCGATGGCTTTAACGGGTGAAAGTACCTTGGGAGCCTGAACAGTAGTGGAATTACTTTGATGTGTCCTGGAGGAATTTTTTTTTTTTTTTTTTTTTCCACACGTTGCTCTGTGCGAATGACATTTTAGCAGCCAGTTGTGGGTGGTGGAAATGTGCTTGGTGAGCTTCTCCCTGTAGAGGAATGAAGGCGGTGGGTTGATTAGCATTGATAACACGCAGCTGTGGCCTTGCCTCAGAGGCAGTGGGTTGATTGACATGGACGATGTGCAGGTGTAGCTGGTTCCCGCTAAGGGGTTAAATAGCCCTGTGGCTTGTGGGAGAGGGTGTCAGCTGGAGGAGGAGCAGTGTGGTCTGGCCTCTGGAGGAAGGTGCTACAGCACCGGCAGTAGAATATGGCCAACGCTAAAGCCTTGTTGCGGTCTGCTAGTTTGATAGCACTGCAACGTGTCCCCAGCCAAGAGTTTGGGGTAGAAAGGAACGATTATCCTCTGCTCTAAATGTGATACTGTTTGGGGAAGAAACACGCCTCGCTCTGACAAGGGAACAATGGGCTCTGTAGATGCCACGGTATTTACTTGGACAGGCTCTCGTGTGGCACAGGCCTGCTCTCGCTGAACTCCAGGGGGAAGAGGCAATTTCCCCTGGCTCAACCCTACCCCACTGAGCCCTTCCCAGAGGCGGCTTTACTTCTTCAACAGCCTCTGAGCAGTGATAATCAAGGTGCCTTGCTTCCAGGTCTTTGCCTAGCAGACGGCGTCACCACAGTCCTTGCCTCGAAGTGAACAGGATGGAGGATCTGTACAAGGTGTCTGTGCGCATTCCCCCGGACAACGAGAAGAGCAACCCGATCAGAATGGAAGGAGACCCACAGGGGGTCCCAGAGGCCAAGAAAGAGCTGCTGGAATTCGCTTCCCGTAGGGTGAGTGGGTAGGACGTGATGTTTGGGAGACTGCAGGGTTTGGGCTCTCGTGTTCCCTTGTAACCTTCTGGTGCGAGTGTGTGCCCCTTGCCCACGGAGCACTTGGATCTCATGACAAGTGCAAGTTCCTCTTCACAAATGTCTTCCCCTGTTCCCTCGGGTAGCCCTTCTCTGTCAACGCAGAGTGAATTTGGTCTGGAGAAAAGAGGGACAGTGCTGGCAAGTAAACCGTCGGGCAGCAAACCGCTAAGTCAAAGTAGATGGCTCTCCGGCTGAACACTCAGTGTGCCCTCTGTTCCCGTCAGGAAAATCAACACGCTGCGGACCTAATCGTTGAGCAGAAATTCCACCGGACCATCACTGGGCAGAAGGCTGAGCGGGTCTGGGAAATCCGGGAGCAATTCCCAGAGGTAAGGCTTTGTAGGAGAGGAGGAATCCAGAGGGGTTATTTCCTACATGGGTAGTAGGCCTGTCGTCACAGAAGTCGTAACTTTAGTGGCTCTGTAGCGCAAGTGTCTGAGAAGATAGTTCTTTTAGCCAGAGGCCGCTAACACGGTTCCCCTGTTCTGAATGGGAAAAGGGCATGTGTAGGGTCCCCCCAACCTTTGCATGTGTCTGACACAAGGGTTCTTGCTTTTGCTTGAGCTAACTATAAATGACCGCTCCTGCAGGTTATCATCAACTTCCCAGACCCTGCACACAAGAGTGACATCGTCCAACTCCGAGGTCCCAAAAACGAGGGGGAGAAGTGCACCGAGTACATGCCAAAGACGGTGGCAGACCTGGTAAGGAGGTCTTCTGCCTGCACTTCCCTCCTACGTGCCTGGATAACCCTGGGGCAAAGCAGAGCTCTACTGGCTTGGGTAGAGCTAAAACACCTCAAGAGGAGGGAGCTGTCGACGCTGTTTTGGCTGAATGGAGGCAGGGGGTAGTACCTGTTATGGGAAGGCTATAGGGGAACGTCCTTGCCTTTGTTTAGTCTTACAAGTCCCTCGTATAGAGAACTTCCTTGGGTCTAAGCCTCTTTTCAAAAGCTCGTTTATCAGAGTTCCTGAAGTCGGGCCTCCCTTGCCACGACAGTGTAATCTTCAGTTCTCCCTTCCTTTCTCCCTTAGGTTGAAAACAGCTTTTCTATTTCTGTCCCCATCTGCAAACAGTTCCACAAGAACATCGTAGGGAAAGGAGGTGCCAACATCAAGAAGGTGAGATATTGCTCCTAACTCAAGTGCTCGTGATGATCACTGCCTGCAGCAAAATCCCACTGGATGCTCTCTCCTGCCCATTGGTGGTGTCCAATATAGCCTGCGAGGGTTTTTCTTCTGACATGGGACACTTCTGAGATGATTTTTTTTTTTTTTTTCCTTTGTGGCAGATCCGTAAAGAAAGCAACACCAAAATTGATCTCCCAGCAAAGAACAGCAACTCGGAGACAATTGTTATCACAGGCAAGAGGGCAAACTGTGAGGCTGCTCGCCACAGGATAACATCACTTTGGAAGGACCTACAGAAGATGTGCATGTGGCTCAGGAACCGATTGAAGCCATGCTCAAGGAACTGGTGAGCTGGAGTTACTAGTTCCAGTAAGAAACTGGGGGAAGAAGGGGCAACAGAGCAGAGGTGATGAGGTGTTTGTCACATCCATAGGATGTCTTGGCATGCTTAATCGAACTTGCAGGAGACAAATTGTGTGGCCAGGTGGATGACACCCCTTGGTTATGAAGCTCATCCATAGCATCCTTGAAAAGTCAGCATTAATTTTTTTGGTGCGGAGAAGGAAGGATTCTCTTGGTTATAGCTGGAGAGGCATAGAAGTCAGTCTTTTCAGTGTTTCATGAGCACAATGCTCTCTTCTCAAAGCAGAGGAATGCTTGTGCTCTGCTGAAGAGCAGAAGTGCTTGTAGCTGACCGCTGGTGAGTCAGTGCCAATACTGGCAGTAGGCAGTTACTTAGGGCACGAGACAGAAGCGGTGGCCTGTCCTACCTGGCCCTATATAATATATATATGTATGTATGTGCGTACAATATTATATATATATAAAATTCTTTTTAGATCCACGGGATGGATTACGCAGTAATCAAGGCTGACCACCAATTCCACCGACACCTCATTGGCAAGTGTGAAGAGGAAGATGAAGCCCAAGGCTCACAGTATCGGTGGATCTCATTTGATGGTGCCTCCGTGTGGTGTGGCTAGTCAGCTGAATACCTGAATGCCGGATGGGATGGCGATGATTATAGTGGCGGAGATGAAGTATGCTCGGCTGTCTACGTCTATTCCTACAGTGAATATGTGGTGGGCTCATACGACAATGCCCAGGAATCCAATCGATAGTATAGCCCTACTATTCCTATGTAGCCGAATGGTTCTTTTTTGCCTGCGTAATACGTTACAACATGTGAGATGATTCCAAAGCCGGGAAGGATTAAGATGTAAACTTCCTGGTGGCCAAAGAATCAGAACAGGTGCTGGTAGAGAATGGGGTCTCCCCCTCCAGCGGGGTCAAAGAATGTAGTGTTTAGGTTTCGGTCGGTCAGTAGTATGGTGATGCCGGCGGCCAGGACTGGAAGTGAGGGCAATAGGAGTACGGATCATACGAATAGGGGAGTTGGATATTGCGATAAGGCAGGGGGGGTTATGTTAATGGCTGTTGTGTTAAAGTTGATGGCCCCTAAGATGGAAGACACACCTGCGAGGTGTAGGGAGAAGATGGCTAGGTCTACTGAGGCGCCAGCATGGGCTAGGTTGCCTGCTAGGGGCGGGTATATGGTTCATCCTGTTCCGACTCCAGCTTCTACTGTGGAGGACGCTAGGAGCAGTAGGAAGGACGGAGGAAGTAGTTCAGAAACTGATGTTGTTTATGCGGGGGAATGCTATGTCTGGGGCTCCAATTATAAGGGGGACTAGTCAGTTTCCAAACCCTTCGATTATAATGGCTATAACTGTGAAGAAGATTCTTACGAAGGCATGGGCGGTGATGATGACATTGTAGATTTGGTCGTCTCCTAGGAGAGTTCCTGGTTGGCCAAGTTCTGCTCGAATAAGGAGGCTGAGGGCGGTACTCGGCTATGCCTGCCCATGCTCCGAAGAGTAGCTATAGGGTGCCGATGTCATTGTGGTTTGTTGAAACTAGTCATCGGTTGATGAAGGTCACGGGTCAGATGGCTGAGTGTTTAGGCGTTAGGCTGTAGTCCTTTTTACAGAGGTTGAATTCCTCTTCTTATCGACTCTGTGGTGAAGTTCATGTTGAGTTGCAAACTCATTGATGTACGCTGAGAGTGTGCCGGAGTCTGGTAGACAGAAGCTCGTTGGTTTGAGCGTCTAGCTGTTAATTAGAAGTTTATGGGATCGAGGCCCGTCTGTCTAGGCTTATCGTGGAGGCCCTAGCTGCATTAGAGTATCTGCGTTGCATTTAGATGGTGCAGGTTTAGTGTCCTGCGGGCCTTAGTGGTGGTGGCAGAAACTAAGAGGATTTAACTCTTAGTTAAGGCTTTGAAGGCCTTCGGTTTGGTAGGCAGGGGATCCTAAGTTTCTTAGGTAACGGTCAGGATTGCGGGAGAAGGGGGGAGAAGGAGGACTGACAGAGAAATTAAGGTAGCAATTGGTGTGCCTGTGGATTTGTTATTGTATCATTGTTTTATGAAGCTTGTAGTGTTTGGTGGGAGTGTGATTGTGGAGCAATATGCAAGGCGTAGGTAGAAAAATAAACCTAGTAGGGAGAGTATTGAAATAATTATGGCTGCGGTTGATATCTCTTGCTTAGTTAGTTCCTGGATAATGAGTCATTTTGGTAAAAAGCCAGTGAGTGGGGGCAGGCCGGCTAGGGATAGTAGTGCTAGCGTCAAGGATGCGTTTAGTGATGGTATTTTTGTTCAGGAGGTTATTATTGTGGATAGTTTTGAGGAGTTGGTTGTGTTGAGGGCTAAGAAAATGGAGGCGGTTCTTAAGGAGTATGGGTAGAAGGTTATTAATGTTAGCTTGGGGTTGTATATGAGGATGATGGTTATTCAGCCTAGGTGGGCGATCGATGAGAAAGCTAGGACTTTTCGGATTTGTGTTTGGTTGAGTCCTGTTCGCCCTCCGATGGCTGCGGATGCAATGGCCACGGTTGTCAGTAGGAGTGGGTTCAGTGAGGGGGCAGTTAAGAAGAGTGAGTGGGGGGACTTTTATTCATGTAGAGACGAGTAGGGCAGTGGTTATAGGTGAGCCTTGTATGACCTCTGGACATCAGAAGTGAAAGGGTACTAGGCCTAGTTTTATTGCGACTGCTGTAGTTAGTAGTAGGGAGGCTGTTGGGTGGCTTAGTCGCGGAATGTCTCATTGTCCGGTGAACTGTGCGTTGATTGTGCTTGAGAAGAGGATTAATGCGGAGGCGGTTGCTTGGACGAGAAAGTATTTGATTGCAGCTTCCATAGCTCGAGGGTGGTGTGATTTTGAAAGGAAGGGGATAATGGCAAGGGTGTTGATTTCTAGGCCAGGCCAGGCTAGCAGTCAGTGGTTGCTTGAAATTGTGATGGTTGTTCCTAGTAGAAGGCTTAAGGAGAACGTTAGTTTTGTGACGGGGCTCATTTAGTAGAGGAAGAGGTTAAACCATCATTTTCGGGGTATGGGCCCGATAGCTTTTGTTTAGCTGACCCTACTGGGAAGTAATATAAGGGGAGTATGGAGCGCTTTGATCTCTTCTGTGCAGGTTCAATTCCTGTCTTCCTAAGGTTTTCAACGGAGGCAATGGGATTCGGACATAGAGACGGTCTCCGGTTCACCTCAAACAGGAGAACTGAATGCAGTTGTTCGTGTTTTCCGAGAATGGAATGTACCGCTCCACCTTGTTACTGATTCTGCTTATGTTGCAGGTATTGTTCCACGAGCTGAAGCTTCTGTGCTGCGGAGTGTTTCGCATTCACAACCCTTTACCCTGTTACAGGAACTTATTTTCCTTTTGGACTCTCGATCTGCGCCTTATTTTGTTATGCATATTAGGTCTCATACCTCGCTACCTGGTTTTCTTGCAGAAGGCAATCGACGAGCTGACCTATTGCCGTGACCAGTTCAAGTACTGCCAGACCGTATGGCTCAAGCTAAGCGAAGTCACTCTTTTTTTCCATCGAAACGCTGGAGCTCTTAAGCGACAGTTTGGCCTTGCTGCTCAACAAGCATCAAGTATTATTGCTGTCTGTCCCGATTGTCAAAAACATTCTTTCCCATCAGTTGCTGCAGGAGTTAATCCTAGAGGATTACAAAGCCTACCGTTAGGGCAAACAGATGTCACGCATGATTCTGAATTTGGTAGCCTTAAATATATCCACTCTTCCATTGATACATTTTCAGGTGCCTTGTTTGCCTCGTGTCACACAGGAGAAAAGGCACGAGCTGTTCGTAGACATTTAATGCGTGCTTTTGCTGCTTTAGGTATCCCCTTAAGCTGGACCGTTATCGGTCGTTATCTTTACGTTTCAACAACTGTAAAAACCTCTTTTGCCCTATGGGGTAGAACTCATATTACCGGCATTGCTCATTCCCCCACCGGTCGATCTCTCATTGAAGGGTCTCATCGGTCTCTGAAACGTTTATGACAACAACAAAAAGGGGGAATGGGCATGGCTATTCCCGAGGAACGGTTACAGAAAGCGTTGTATGTTTTTAATTTTTTGAATTGTTCTTGAATAGATAACGGCCCACCGATAGGTCGACGTTTCACTGCAGCTACCTCCGTCGAGGCACGGGTTAAAGGCCCGGTATCGGTCCGAGATGCAGAAACAGGTAAAATTATGGGACCATATCCTCTTGTTACACGGGGAAAAGGTTATGCTTGTGTCTCTACAGGAAAAGGACCTAGATGGATCCCAGCGAAGAATGTCAGACCTTTCCGTGAACCTTTACCGCAGGCAGCTGATACCGACACCGACGCTACAGAATGAAATAAAAACTGTGTGAGGATTACTGTTTTGCATTAATGTTAGCTACCCAAAATCAGGACATAGGATATAGATTTCGCTTTTTACAGCACCTAGAACGAGCACTATCACCCTGGATCAAGCCACTGAACAGAGGTAATACTCTCGGACCAAGCGGGGGAACGGGACGACTCATTGTCCATGGAACGATGATTCCATTGACACTGATAAGGGGAAGGGAGGATTCATAATGAGAGAACAACTAGGTATTATGAAGGAGAACAGGAGCTGGGGGAAGAAGGGGCAACAGAGCAGAGGTGATGAGGTGTTTGTCACATCCATAGGATGTCTTGGCATGCTTAATCGAACTTGCAGGAGACAAATTGTGTGGCCAGGTGGATGACGCCCCTTGGTTATGAACCTCATCCATAGCATCCTTGAAAAGTCAGCATTAATTTTTTTGGTGCGGAGAAGGAAGGATTCTCTTGGTTATAGCTGGAGAGGCATAGAAGTCAGTCTTTTCAATGTTTCATGAGCACAATGCTCTCTTCTCAAAGCAGAGGAATGCTTGTGCTCTGCTGAAGAGCAGAAGTGCTTGTAGCTGACCGCTGGTGAGTCAGTGCCAATACTGGCAGTAGGCAGTTACTTAGGGCACGAGACAGAAGCGGTGGCCTGTCCTACCTGGCCCTATATATTATAATATAAAATAATGTACATACATACATATATAGATAGATATAAAAGATATAATTCTTTTTAGATCCACGGGACGGATTACGCAATAACCAAGGCTGACCACCAATTCCACCGACACCTCATTGGCAAGAAAGCAGCTAAACGGTAAGTGGAGTGCCTTTCTAGTCCTTCCCATGCTCACACTCTTCGTGTTTAGTAGATGGCATCAGGGGCTCTGTAGCTCACCCCGTGTGCTGTCTCCATCACATTTCCTCTGCTTTTCTGGAGTGGTGTTGGAACAAGGAGAGAAATGGGCCGTCAGGCCTTGCGATGGCTTTAACGGGTGAAAGTACCTTGGGAGCCTGAACAGTAGTGGAATTACTTTGATGTGTCCTGGAGGAATTTTTTTTTTTTTTTTTCCACACGTTGCTCTGTGCGAATGACATTTTAGCAGCCAGTTGTGGGTGGTGGAAATGTGCTTGGTGAGCTTCTCCCTGTAGAGGAATGAAGGCGGTGGGTTGATTAGCATTGATAACACGCAGCTGTGGCCTTGCCTCAGAGGCAGTGGGTTGATTGACATGGACGATGTGCAGGTGTAGCTGGTTCCCGCTAAGGGGTTAAATAGCCCTGTGGCTTGTGGGAGAGGGTGTCAGCTGGAGGAGGAGCAGTGTGGTCTGGCCTCTGGAGGAAGGTGCTACAGCACCGGCAGTAGAATATGGCCAACGCTAAAGCCTTGTTGCGGTCTGCTAGTTTGATAGCACTGCAACGTGTCCCCAGCCAAGAGTTTGGGGTAGAAAGGAACGATTATCCTCTGCTCTAAATGTGATACTGTTTGGGGAATGTGAGAAACTATGGACTAGGGTATTGTTTATTAAGATTTATGTTAAGCCCAATGTAAAGGTCAGACAGTGTGAGAAACTATGGACTAGGGTATTGTTTATAAAGATTTATGTTAGGCCCAATGTAAAGGTCAGACAGCAAAAGATATAAACAGCCACAAGGTACCGCTTGTGCAAGATAAGATAACCACCAGATGTCCAGGAACCGACAGAAACAGGACAAACTACCCCATATAAGGACATATGAGTGAGGGGTCAACTATGGGACAAAGGAGGAAGACTTCTTACTTCGGCCTCAACGACCACCAGAAGGCAGAAAACGACCCCCTAACAACAACTGAAGCATGCGCAGAGTACCTCCACTACCTCATGAACACGGGAGTAAAGATGTATAAAAAGGGACTGTTTGAACTGCTCAGGACGGCAGTTGGCGGAGCGCAGACTCCCCTGTCGTCCAGCGCTGGTTTTGCTCATATTCTACTTGCTGTAATTAATAAAATTTTAATTGGATTATGATCCGTTGTGGTCTCAATTTATAACAATTTCTGGTGCTGTGACTCTGATAAGGAACGGTGGGCTTTGGTCCTCCGGGGAGGCGCCCCGCGACATTTCGCGGCCCCGCGACCAACAGCTTACTCCAACCTTACCGACGAACCTAAATTCTAGAATAATGAGCAAAGGAGAAACCGGTAAAATCCCATAAAAATTCTGTGCACGGGAGTCCGGACGAAGACGCAGGACGCGTAAGTATATTGCGAATTTGTTCGCGGGTTTGCCGTTCGGGCGGGATTGGGTTTCCTGGGATATAACGAGTGAGAGGTTCGATATACTGAACCAAGCGAGTGCGGACTCTTAAGTACTGCGTTTCCCATCTCCCGCGAGGGACTGGGCCAGGAACAAGGGGAGCGAGTGAGTGTATGTTTGTGGATATTCCAGAAGATGGGGGCGAAGGGCAGCAAGCCTTCGACTCCCATGGGAAGGGTACCCACTGTACCTAAGAATACCCCTCTGGCATATATCTTAGACAATTGGAGATATTTCCTTGGAACCCTAGGGAAAGATAAGCAGAAGATGATAGAATATTGTACTAAGATATGGGGAGGGAAGAAGATTTCTAAAAATGTCTTTTGGCCAGTCTATGGGTCAGAAGAAGATTGGGTAAGACAGCAATTAAACCTCTGGGTTAATAATAAAAAACCCCTTAACCCGGAGGAGAGTCGATATGCGGAAGTGTGGCTAGAAAGACCGGGAGCTAGACTTTACCCACTGAATGAAATGAAAACTAAACAAAAGAAAAAGCAGGAAGAGTTGGACGAAACCCTTCTAACCCCCCCTCCTTACATTCCTCCTCCTGCTCCCGCAGAGGTCCCCAGAGCGCCCACTCCCCCACCAGAGTCGGAACAAGGGTCTCCCCCTCTTCCTAGACGCATAACTAGAAGTCAGAAAGGGGCAGCTCAAATGTACCCCCTAAGGGAAATACCCATGGGGGGACCTCAACCTGTGATCGGATATATTTCCGTACCCCTAAACTCGGCTGACCTACGAGATTTTAAAAGAACCGAGATGGGAAACTTAATTGAAGACCCACTCGGAGTGGCAGAAAGATTAAATCCATTTTTGGGACCAAACCTTTATACTTGGGATGAGATGCAATCTATCCTTGGTCAATTATTTACTACCGAGGAAAGAGATATGATTAGACGAGCAGGAATGAGACTGTGGGATGCTCAGCATGCCCAGGGACCCCAAGCAGATATGAAATGGCCACTCCAAAGACCTAATTGGGATAATCAGGATCCAGTGCATAGAACTCATATGCAGGACCTGAGAACTATAGTAATCCAGGGGATTAGGGAAGCAGTACCCCGTGGCCAGAATATCAATAAAGCATTTAATGAAATGCAAAAGAAAGATGAAAGCCCTACTGAGTGGCTGGAACGACTGAGGAAAGCCCTTCAGCTGTACTCTGGGGTAAATCCAGACGACCCTTTAGGGCAAGCGCTCCTCAAAACTCAGTCTGTGGCAAAATCACGGGAAGATATCAGAAAGAAGATTGAAAAGTTAGAAGACTGGCAGAATAGAGGGTTGGATGAATTATTGAGGGAAGCTCAGAAAGTCTACGTAAGGCGGGAAGAAGAGAGCAGCAAGCGACAAGTAAAAATGATGGTAGCAGCAGTCAGAGAGGATCGCAAAGGGCAAACTGGTGAACACAGATCTGCTGGAATGAAACAAGGGAACGTAGTAGTAAAGAAGGAACAGAGATGTTGTTTTTACTGTGGAAAAAGGGGACATATAAAACAGAATTGCAGAGAAAGGATCAGGGATGAGGAAATATTGAAAACGGAATAGGAGAGTCAGGGGCTCTATATCTTAGGGGACCGGAGTCATCATGAGCCCTTGATAAAATTAAAAATAGGTCCCCATAAACAAGAGTTCACCTTTTTAGTAGACACTGGGGCTGAGAAATCAACTATTAAGCAAATACCTGAGGGATGTAAAGTTTCCCCTGAAAAAGTACAAGTAATTGGGGCAAAAGGAGAACCCTTTAAAGTAAGCAAAATCAAAAATGTGGTATTCGAAACTGAAAATAAATTTGGAATGGGTGAACTCTTGCTCGTCCCTGAAGCAGAATTTAATCTGTTAGGACGAGATTTAATTGTTGAATTGCAATTAGAAATTAAAGTGAAAAATCAAGAGCTAACAGTGTCTGCTTATCCTTTGACCGTGGATGATCAAAAACAAATTAACCCTGATGTCTGGTACTCTCCAGACACAATTAGTAGACTGGAAATCCCACCGATTAAAATTCAAATTTCCGAACCCCACATACCTGTGAGGGTAAGGCAATATCCCATATCCCTAGAAGGACGGAGGGGATTAAAACCAGAAATCGATCGATTGTTAGCACAAGGAATCTTAGAGCCTTGTATGTCACCCTTTAACACCCCCATTCTGCCTGTGAAGAAACCAAATGGGAAATATCAGCTCGTACATGATCTAAGGGAAATAAACAAAAGAACTATCGCCCGGTTCCCTGTAGTAGCAAATCCATACACACTGCTAAGCAAGCTAGGACCCCATAACTCCTGGTATAGTGTGGCTGATTTAAAGGATGCCTTTTGGGCCTGTCCACTGGCAGAAGAATGCCGTGATTATTTTGCCTTTGAATGGGAAGACATAGAGACAGGCCGTAAACAGCAATTGAGATGGACCGTGCTTCCTCAAGGGTTCACTGAGTCCCCTAATCTGTTTGGACAGGCCCTGGAAGAGCTCTTAAAAGAATACCAGGTACAAACGGGAAACGTGCTGTTACAGTATGTAGATGATCTGCTCATAGCAGGAAATAATAAGGAGGATGTAAGAAAAGAAAGCATTCGGCTCCTAAACTTTCTTGCACAAAAGGGACTACGGGTATCACAAGAAAAGTTACAATTTGTGGAGGAAAAAGTGAAATATTTGGGGCGTTATTTGTTTAACGGCAAGAAGATATTGGATCCAGAGCACATTAAAGGAATTCTGGAATTACCTATGCCTGTCACTAAGAGGCAAATTCGGCAGGCATTAGGGCTATTTGGGTATTGTAGGCAATGGATAGAGAACTACAGCTTTAAAGTTAAATTCTTATATGAACAACTGTCTAAAGACAAAATGCCCAAGTGGACCCCTCAGGATCAAGAGCAGTTTGCCAGTCTCAAAAGGGAGCTAAGCCAAGCACCGGTTTTAAGCCTACCAGATTTAAAGCGGCCATTCCATTTATTTGTTAACATATATGAAGGAACGGCATTCGGAGTATTAACTCAGGAATGGGCCGGACAAAAGAAACCGGTGGCATACTTATCAAAGCTGTTGGACCCTGTGAGCAGGGGTTGGCCGAGTTGTTTACAAATCATTGTTGCTGCTGCCTTATTACTTGAGGAAACGAATCGCATTACCTTTAATGGAGAAGTTGTCTTATATGCGCCTCATAATATCAGGGGAGTGTTACAACAAAAAGCAGAAAAATGGCTTACAGATAGCCGATTATTAAAGTATGAGGGAATACTTATAGAATCCCCTAAACTATCTTTGAAAACTATTGGAGCAGTTAACCCCGCTGAATTTTTGTACCCAGGAGAAGGTAATGAACTATTGCACAATTGTTTTCAAGCAATTGAACAGCAGACACGCATTAGGCCAGACTTAGAAGAAGAAGAACTACAATGCGGAGAAGTATTATTTACAGATGGGTCATCACGAATAGTGGAAGGTAAACGATTGTCCGGATATGCCATCGTTAAGTTGGAAAAAAGAGAATTTAAGACAATAGAATCAGGCCCCCTGAGTGCCAGCTGGTCGGCTCAAGCCTGTGAGCTGTATGCATTGTGGAAAGCATTAGTGTCACTGAAGGGAAAGGATGGAACTATATATACAGACTCACGCTATGCGTTCGGAGTAGTGCACACTTTGGGGAAAATATGGGAAGACAGAGGATTCGTTAACTCACAGGGAAAAGAACTGATACACCCGGAATTAATTCGGCGAGTTCTGGGGGCATTAAAAATGCCGAATAAAATAGCAGCTGTACATATAAAGGGACACCAGCGAGGTACAAGTTACCAAGTTAGGGGAAATAATGCAGCTGATACAGAAGCAAAACGAGTGGCAGGCAATTATAGTACGATTTTAACTATACAACAAATACCTGTTAGTAAAAATTTGAGTTTTGAGTCTGCAGAAAAGGAAAAACTAGAACAAATGGGAGCTAAGGAACAGGATGGTAAGTACATATTGCCAGATGGGAGAGAAGTTTTGCCGAAGGGCATAGCACTTGAAATATTTTCAAAAATACATAGTAAAACACACTGGGGAACCCAGGCGTTAGTTGATCATTTCAATCAACAGTTTGCCTGTATAGGCGTATATAACATAGCAAAGACAGTCACGGCAGCCTGCGAGACCTGTCAAAAGGTTAATCGAAACAACATGAGACAAAAGCCTCTTGGAGGACGTTCCCCAGCATACAGACCTTTCTCACACATACAAGTGGATTTTACTGAACTACCCAGGGTAGGGCGTTAGAAATATTTATTAGTAATGGTGGATCATTTAACACATTATGTTGAGGCTTTTCCTACCTCCAAGGCAACTGCTAACCAAGTTACTAAAGTGTTACTTGAACACATTATACCTCGATATGGAGTACCTGAAGTAATCGACTCGGACAGAGGAACACACTTTGTGTCAAAAATTGTTAGAGATCTAACAGAAAGCTGGGGTATTAAGTGGGAATACCATACGCCATGGCATCCACAAAGTTCGGGAAAAGTTGAAAGGATGAATGGAGAAATCAAAACTATTTTGACTAAATTAATGATAGAAACCAAATTATCATGGATTAAGTGCCTACCCATGGCGCTATTAATTCTCAGAACCAGACCCCGAGCAGATGTAGGAATATCAGCGTTTGAAATGGTGTCTGGAATGTCCTATAGAATTGAAAGTCCACAAACAAATGTTTTAATTCGAGACCGTGTGATTAATGAATACGTTTCACGATTAGCAGAACATCGTAACAAGCTTTGGGAACATGGACTGATTGTACAACGACCACCGTTGGACTTAAAAATTCATACTCTTAAACCTGGGGACCGGGTATTGGTTAAAACGTGGAAAGAAGAAACCCTAAAACCCAATTGGGAGGGACCTTATCTTGTTCTGCTTACAACAGAAACGGCTGTCCGGACTGCTGAGCGTGGATGGACTCATGCTAGTCGCATTAAAGGCCCAGTGACGAGACCCCACTGGAAAGTAATCAGTACTCCAGGTGACACCAAGATAACCCTGAAAAGATAACGTAATGATAGAGACTTTATTTGATTATTTTGCCGCATTACCTTTTGGTATAAAGTGTGTATTGTTGTTTATATTTGCTATAATTGTTTCTTTTTTTATCTATTATATATGGAAGCGTACAAAGTGTGTTGAAGGAAATTGCTAAACTTATGCAACCACACAATATCAAGTATAAGAAGATATGCTGATGCAAATAATGTATGCACTCTAGATATATGAATTAGATGTAATAATTTGAACTGCAATTGTTATCCATTTGCTTGTTTCAGGTGTAAGGTATGCCAGAATAAATGGTGGACACACTGTGAATATGGATACCCTCCAATAGGAGTTTGCACACAGTGTTGGAAAATTCAAAGAACTCTTACGGAGTGGAAATTAAAACAATTAGAGTCTAAACAAGAAATTATTCGAGAATCCCATGAGTGGTGGGAAATTTTTGCCAAAGGAATAAACCCTCAATATTATTGTTACCACTCCACCGAACCAGTCCCCTTTGTAGCTGAAATCTTGGCTATAAAGTGCAGGAGGGAAGTACTAACCGTGTCTTGCTTGGCCCCATTAATTAAAGCTGCGAAGTAGGAAGCCTATGTAAACAGGCAAAAAGCCCGCAACAGCTATTCTCCTGAAGAATTCCCTTGCTGCCGAGAAGATGGTACACCCCATGGCTCGAAGCAACCGAGTCGACGGGCGAGGCAGAGGAGAAACAAACCGTGGAGAAAAGAGCCAGAAAAATGGGATGCAAAAGCAGCCATGGCCGAACTTCCCCAGGACTGGTAAGAATATACTTAAATTAACAAAATTAACAAACACCCTTTTTCCTGGTATACCATTAATTGTGCTATTGATAATAACCCAAGCAAAAGGGGGAAACCCACATGAACCATTTAAGTGGGAACTAATATCTTGGGAAGGAACGAAAACAATAGCCACTTTTAGCAACGCAGGGCCACCTGAATTTGTAGTGAAACTTTGTAATTTAGTACCAATACCTTGTGAAAAAGGACCTCCATTTTATTTATGCCCGGCCTCTGGACAGCCTTACTGTAATTATCCCGGACACTATTATTGTGGTTATTGGGGATGTGAGACAATAGCCTCGGGCTGGACAGTAAAGGCTCCTGATAAATATATAAAAGCAACCTGGACTCCGAACGGATGTGTACCTGAACAAACGGGTGTAGATCTTACAGGTCTGCGCGACGTGGATTATGTAGCTCCACGTAACAAAAAAGTCTGTACCCACATCAAATTTCAAGTATTGCATCCCCTAGAAGACGAACATGTTAGTAGGACGAACATGGGGAATACGTGTCTATGCAGGAATTCCTAAAGATTGGGGAGGGCACTTTCTCATAAGAAAAATTAAAATACCATATGATTCACTCCCTGTTGGGCCGAATAAAGTATTGAATTCACCCACTTTCCCTAAGAAAAAGATTGTCCCCACAAGTGTTACAACCACTCGTCCAAACTCCCTATCAGTAACAGATAAAACAACTAATGACACGGTGACTGAGTTCTCCTTAGTTAGGGATTCAGGAGTGTCAGAGTCTAAAGACCCCTTATGGGATTTAATGCAAGCCTCTTATCATACCCTTAATGAAAGCAAACCAAATTTAACTAAGGAATGCTGGTTATGTTACAATGTTAGACCACCATATTTTGAGGCAATCGGAATACCAGATAGGATTCAATGGTCTAGTGGTTCAAACCCACAAGAATGCCCGTGGGATGACCAGAGGAACCATACGCAAGGAATTACTATTCAATTGGTAACAGGTCAAGGAAAATGTATAGGTACAGTGCCCGAACAATATCAGCCCTTGTGTAATCAAACAATCACTAAAGCTAACATAAAGAAACACAAGAATCAAAATGACAAATGGGCTATCCCGACACCAGGAGCTAAATGGGTTTGTTCAGGCTTCGGAGTAACGCCTTGCCTATCCCTAAACGTGTTTAATCAATCTCAGTTTTGCGTACAGGTGATTATTGTTCCTCGTCTGATCTATCACACCTCTGAGGAGGTGTTACGCCACTTTGAAGGAGACCTGAATAGGCAAAAACGAGAGCCAATTACAGTGGTAACCCTAGCTACACTGCTGATAGCGGGCGGAGTTGGAGCAGGTACAGGCATAGCCTCCCTAGTAAAAGGTCAGGAATTACAAAGTTTGCAGATGGCTGTAGATGAGGATTTAACAAGAATAGAACAATCTATTAAAAATTTAGCCACTTCAGTGAAGTCTTTATCAGAAGTAGTGCTGCAAAATAGAAGAGGATTAGATCTATTGTTCTTAAAAGAAGGAGGGTTATGTGTAGCTCTCAAAGAGGAACGTTGTTCTTTTGCTGACCATACGGGAGTAGTCCTGGATGCCATGTCTGAACTCCGGAAAAGGTTGGAACAACGTAAAAAGAGTCTTGAGGCGGGCAGGTCATGGTATGAAAACTGGTTTAATATCTCACCTTGGCTAACCACTTTGTTGTCTGCTTTAGCAGGACCACTTATTATGTTGATTCTAGGACTGATATTTGGGCCTTGTATATTACGCTATATTTTACATTTTATTAAAGAACGGTTTGACATAGCTCAATTGCTTATTTTAACTACGAGGGCTGGGGCAAAGTATAAGAGTGTATCGATTAATGAGGATGAAGATTGTTGCGAATGCATTATGCCACGTGAGAACTATGCCTATTGTAATTGTGAGGTATTACCTTGTGAGTGTTATGATAAATGTTGGGATTGTGGAAAAAGGTTTGTTCGCAGTGCCGAGAATGAAAGTAGCGTCTAATAAACAATAATAGGATAAAAAGAAAAAGGGGGGATTGTGAGAAACTATGGACTAGGGTATTGTTTATTAAGATTTATGTTAAGCCCAATGTAAAGGTCAGACAGTGTGAGAAACTATGGACTAGGGTATTGTTTATAAAGATTTATGTTAGGCCCAATGTAAAGGACAGACAGCAAAAGATATAAACAGCCACAAGGTACCGCTTGTGCAAGATAAGATAACCACCAGATGTCCAGGAACCGACAGAAACAGGACAAACTACCCCATATAAGGACATATGAGTGAGGGGTCAACTATGGGACAAAGGAGGAAGATTTCTTACTTCGGCCTCAACGACCACCAGAAGGCAGAAAACGACCCCCTAACAACAACTGAAGCATGCGCAGAGTACCTCCACTACCTCATGAACACGGGAGTAAAGATGTATAAAAAGGGACTGTTTGAACTGCTCAGGACGGCAGTTGGCGGAGCGCAGGCTCCCCTGTCGTCCAGCGCTGGTTTTGCTCATATTCTACTTGCTGTAATTAATAAAATTTTAATTGGATTATGATCCGTTGTGGTCTCAATTTATAACAGGGAAGAAACACGCCTCGCTCTGACAAGGGAACAATGGGCTCTGTAGATGCCACGGTATATTTACTTGGACAGGCTCTCGTGTGGCACAGGTCTGCTCTCGCTGAACTCCAGGGGGAAGAGGCAATTTCCCCTGGCTCAACCCTACCCCACTGAGCCCTTCCCAGAGGCGGCTTTACTTCTTCAACAGCCTCTGAGCAGTGATAATCAAGGTGCCTTGCTTCCAGGTCTTTGCCTAGCAGACGGCGTCACCACAGTCCTTGCCTCGAAGTGAACAGGATGAAGGATCTGTACAAGGTGTCTGTGCGCATTCCCCCGGACAACGAGAAGAGCAACCCGATCAGAATGGAAGGAGACCCACAGGGGGTCCCAGAGGCCAAGAAAGAGCTGCTGGAACTCGCTTCCCGTATGGTGAGTGGGTAGGACGTGATGTTTGGGAGACTGCAGGGTTTGGGCTCTCGTGTTCCCTTGTAACCTTCTGGTGCGAGTGTGTGCCCCTTGCCCACGGAGCACTTGGATCTCATGACAAGTGCAAGTTCCTCTTCACAAATGTCTTCCCCTGTTCCCTCGGGTAGCCCTTCTCTGTCAACGCAGAGTGAATTTGGTCTGGAGAAAAGAGGGACAGTGCTGGCAAGTAAACCGTCGGGCAGCAAACCGCTAAGTCAAAGTAGATGGCTCTCCGGCTGAACACTCAGTGTGCCCTCTGTTCCCGTCAGGAAAATCAACACGCTGCGGACCTAATCGTTGAGCAGAAATTCCACCGGACCATCACTGGGCAGAAGGCTGAGCGGGTCTGGGAAATCCGGGAGCAATTCCCAGAGGTAAGGCTTTGTAGGAGAGGAGGAATCCAGAGGGGTTATTTCCTACATGGGTAGTAGGCCTGTCGTCACAGAAGTCGTAACTTTAGTGGCTCTGTAGCGCAAGTGTCTGAGAAGATAGTTCTTTTAGCCAGAGGCCGCTAACACGGTTCCCCTGTTCTGAATGGGAAAAGGGCATGTGTAGGATCCCCCCAACCTTTGCATGTGTCTGACACAAGGGTTCTTGCTTTTGCTTGAGCTAACTATAAATGACCGCTCCTGCAGGTTATCATCAACTTCCCAGACCCTGCACACAAGAGTGACATCGTCCAACTCCGAGGTCCCAAAAACGAGGTGGAGAAGTGCACCGAGTACATGCCAAAGACGGTGGCAGACCTGGTAAGGAGGTCTTCTGCCTGCACTTCCCTCCTACGTGCCTGGATAACCCTGGGGCAAAGCAGAGCTCTACTGGCTTGGGTAGAGCTAAAACACCTCAAGAGGAGGGAGCTGTCGACGCTGTTTTGGCTGAATGGAGGCAGGGGGTAGTACCTGTTATGGGAAGGCTATAGGGGAACGTCCTTGCCTTTGTTTAGTCTTACAAGTCCCTCGTATAGAGAACTTCCTTGGGTCTAAGCCTCTTTTCAAAAGCTCGTTTATCAGAGTTCCTGAAGTCGGGCCTCCCTTGCCACGACAGTGTAATCTTCAGTTCTCCCTTCCTGCCTCCCTTAGGTTGAAAACAGCTTTTCTATTTCTGTCCCCATCTGCAAACAGTTCCACAAGAACATCGTAGGGAAAGGAGGTGCCAACATCAAGAAGGTGAGATATTGCTCCTAACTCAAGTGCTCGTGATGATCACTGCCTGCAGCAAAATCCCACTGGATGCTCTCTCCTGCCCATTGGTGATGTCCAATATAGCCTGCGAGGGTTTTTCTTCTGACATGGGACACTTCTGAGATGATTTTTTTTTTTTTTTTCCTTTGTGGCAGATCCGTAAAGAAAGCAACACCAAAATTGATCTCCCAGCAAAGAACAGCAACTCGGAGACAATTGTTATCACAGGCAAGAGGGCAAACTGTGAGGCTGCTCGCCACAGGATAACATCACTTTGGAAGGACCTACAGAAGATGTGCATGTGGCTCAGGAACCGATTGAAGCCATGCTCAAGGAACTGGTGAGCTGGAGTTACTAGTTCCAGTAAGAAACTGGGGGAAGAAGGGGCAACAGAGCAGAGGTGATGAGGTGTTTGTCACATCCATAGGATGTCTTGGCATGCTTAATCGAACTTGCAGGAGACAAATTGTGTGGCCAGGTGGATGACACCCCTTGGTTATGAACCTCATCCATAGCATCCTTGAAAAGTCAGCATTAATTTTTTTGGTGCGGAGAAGGAAGGATTCTCTTGGTTATAGCTGGAGAGGCATAGAAGTCAGTCTTTTCAATGTTTCATGAGCACAATGCTCTCTTCTCAAAGCAGAGGAATGCTTGTGCTCTGCTGAAGAGCAGAAGTGCTTGTAGCTGACCGCTGGTGAGTCAGTGCCAATACTGGCAGTAGGCAGTTACTTAGGGCACGAGACAGAAGCGGTGGCCTGTCCTACCTGGCCCTATATATTCTAATATAAAATAATGTACATACATACATATATAGATAGATATAAAAAATATAATTCTTTTTAGATCCACGGGACGGATTACGCAATAACCAAGGCTGACCACCAATTCCACCGACACCTCATTGGCAAGAAAGCAGCTAAACGGTAAGTGGAGTGCCTTTCTAGTCCTTCCCATGCTCACACTCTTCGTGTTTAGGAGATGGTATCAGGGGCTCTGTAGCTCACCCCGTGTGCTGTCTCCATCACATTTCCTCTGCTTTTCTGGAGTGGTGGTGGTACAAGGAGAGAAATGGGCCGTCAGGCCTTGCGATGGCTTTAACGGGTGAAAGTACCTTGGGAGCCTGAGCAGTAGTGGAATTACTTTGATGTGTCCTGGAGGAATTTATTTATTTTTTTTTTTTTCCACACGTTGCTCTGTGCGAATGACATTTTAGCAGCCAGTTGTGGGTGGTGGAAATGTGCTTGGTGAGCTTCTCCCTGTAGAGGAATGAAGGCGGTGGGTTGATTAGCATTGATAACACGCAGCTGTGGCCTTGCCTCAGAGGCAGTGGGTTGATCGACATGGACGATGTGCAGGTGTAGCTGCTTCCCGCTAAGGGGTTAAATAGCCCTGTGGCTTGTGGGAGAGGGTGTCAGCTGGAGGAGGAGCAGTGTGGTCTGGCCTCTGGAGGAAGGTGCTACAGCACCGGCAGTAGAATATGGCCAACGCTAAAGCCTTGTTGCGGTCTGCTAGTTTGATAGCACTGCAACGTGTCCCCAGCCAAGAGTTTGGGGTAGAAAGGAACGATTATCCTCTGCTCTAAATGTGATACTGTTTGGGGAAGAAACACGCCTGGCTCTGACAAGGGAACAATGGGCTCTGTAGATGCCACGGTATTTACTTGGACAGGCTCTCGTGTGGCACAGGTCTGCTCTCGCTGAACTCCAGGGGGAAGAGGCAATTTCCCCTGGCTCAACCCTACCCCACTGAGCCCTTCCCAGAGGCGGCTTTACTTCTTCAACAGCCTCTGAGCAGCGATAATCAAGGTGCCTTGCTTCCAGGTCTTTGCCTAGCAGACGGCGTCACCACAGTCCTTGCCTCGAAGTGAACAGGATGAAGGATCTGTACAAGGTGTCTGTGCGCATTCCCCCGGACAACGAGAAGAGCAACCCGATCAGAATGGAAGGAGACCCACAGGGGGTCCCAGAGGCCAAGAAAGAGCTGCTGGAACTCGCTTCCCGTATGGTGAGTGGGTAGGACGTGATGTTTGGGAGACTGCAGGGTTTGGGCTCTCGTGTTCCCTTGTAACCTTCTGGTGCGAGTGTGTGCCCCTTGCCCACGGAGCACTTGGATCTCATGACAAGTGCAAGTTCCTCTTCACAAATGTCTTCCCCTGTTCCCTCGGGTAGCCCTTCTCTGTCAACGCAGAGTGAATTTGGTCTGGAGAAAAGAGGGACAGTGCTGGCAAGTAAACCGTCGGGCAGCAAACCGCTAAGTCAAAGTAGATGGCTCTCCGGCTGAACACTCAGTGTGCCCTCTGTTCCCGTCAGGAAAATGAACACGCTGCGGACCTAATCGTTGAGCAGAAATTCCACCGGACCATCATTGGGCAGAAGGCTGAGCGGGTCTGGGAAATCCGGGAGCAATTCCCAGAGGTAAGGCTTGGTAGGAGAGGAGGAATCCAGAGGGGTTATTTCCTACATGGGTAGTAGGCCTGTCGTCACAGAAGTCGTAACTTTAGTGGCTCTGTAGCGCAAGTGTCTGAGAAGATAGTTCTTTTAGCCAGAGGCCGCTAACACGGTTCCCCTTTTCTGAATGGGAAAAGGGCATGTGTAGGATCCCCCCAACCTTTGCATGTGTCTGACACAAGGGTTCTTGCTTTTGCTTGAGCTAACTATAAATGACCGCTCCTGCAGGTTATCATCAACTTCCCAGACCCTGCACACAAGAGTGACATCTTCCAACTCCGAGGTCCCAAAAACGAGGTGGAGAAGTGCACCGAGTACATGCCAAAGACGGTGGCAGACCTGGTAAGGAGGTCTTCTGCCTGCACTTCCCTCCTACGTGCCTGGATAACCCTGGGGCAAAGCAGAGCTCTACTGGCTTGGGTAGAGCTAAAACACCTCAAGAGGAGGGAGCTGTCGACGCTCTTTTGGCTGAATGGAGGCAGGGGGTAGTACCTGTTATGGGAAGGCTATAGGGGAACGTCCTTGCCTTTGTTTAGTCTTACAAGTCCCTCGTATAGAGAACTTCCTTGGGTCTAAGCCTCTTTTCAAAAGCTCGTTTATCAGAGTTCCTGAAGTCGGGCCTCCCTTGCCACGACAGTGTAATCTTCAGTTCTCCCTTCCTTTCTCCCTTAGGTTGAAAACAGCTTTTCTATTTCTGTCCCCATCTGCAAACAGTTCCACAAGAACATCGTAGGGAAAGGAGGTGCCAACATCAAGAAGGTGAGATATTGCTCCTAACTCAAGTGCTCGTGATGATCACTGCCTGCAGCAAAATCCCACTGGATGCTCTCTCCTGCCCATTGGTGGTGTCCAATATAGCCTGCGAGGGTTTTTCTTCTGACATGGGACACTTCTGAGATGATTTTTTTTTTTTTCCCTTTGTGGCAGATCCGTAAAGAAAGCAACACCAAAATTGATCTCCCAGCAAAGAACAGCAACTCGGCGACAATTGTTATCACAGGCAAGAGGGCAAACTGTGAGGCTGCTCGCCACAGGATAACATCACTTTGGAAGGACCTACAGAAGATGTGCGTGTGGCTCAGGAACCGATTGAAGCCATGCTCAAGGAACTGGTGAGCTGGAGTTACTAGTTCCAGTAAGAAACTGGGGGAAGAAGGGGCAACAGAGCAGAGGTGATGAGGTGTTTGTCACATCCATAGGATGTCTTGGCATGCTTAATCGAACTTGCAGGAGACAAATTGTGTGGCCAGGTGGATGACACCCCTTGGTTATGAACCTCATCCATAGCATCCTTGAAAAGTCAGCATTAATTTTTTTGGTGCGGAGAAGGAAGGATTCTCTTGGTTATAGCTGGAGAGGCATAGAAGTCAGTCTTTTCAATGTTTCATGAGCACAGTGCTCTCTTCTCAAAGCAGAGGAATGCTTGTGCTCTGCTGAAGAGCAGAAGTGCTTGTAGCTGACCGCTGGTGAGTCAGTGCCAATACTGGCAGTAGGCAGTTACTTAGGGCACGAGACAGAAGCGGTGGCCTGTCCTACCTGGCCCTATATATTATAATATAAAATAATGTACATACATACATATATAGATAGATATAAAAAATATAATTCTTTTTAGATCCACGGGACGGATTACGCAATAACCAAGGCTGACCACCAATTCCACCGACACCTCATTGGCAAGAAAGCAGCTAAACGGTAAGTGGAGTGCCTTTCTAGTCCTTCCCATGCTCACACTCTTCGTGTTTAGGAGATGGTATCAGGGGCTCTGTAGCTCACCCCGTGTGCTGTCTCCATCACATTTCCTCTGCTTTTCTGGAGTGGTGGTGGTACAAGGAGAGAAATGGGCCGTGAGGCCTTGCGATGGCTTTAACGGGTGAAAGTACCTTGGGAGCCTGAACAGTAGTGGAATTACTTTGATGTGTCCTGGAGGAATTTATTTATTTATTTTTTTTCCACACGTTGCTCTGTGCGAATGACATTTTAGCAGCCAGTTGTGGGTGGTGGAAATGTGCTTGGTGAGCTTCTCCCTGTAGAGGAATGAAGGCGGTGGGTTGATTAGCATTGATAACACGCAGCTGTGGCCTTGCCTCAGAGGCAGTGGGTTGATTGACATGGACGATGTGCAGGTGTAGCTGGTTCCCGCTAAGGGGTTAAATAGCCCTGTGGCTTGTGGGAGAGGGTGTCAGCTGGAGGAGGAGCAGTGTGGTCTGGCCTCTGGAGGAAGGTGCTACAGCACCGGCAGTAGAATATGGCCAACGCTAAAGCCTTGTTGCGGTCTGCTAGTTTGATAGCACTGCAACGTGTCCCCAGCCAAGAGTTTGGGGTAGAAAGGAACGATTATCCTCTGCTCTAAATGTGATACTGTTTGGGGAAGAAACACGCCTGGCTCTGACAAGGGAACAATGGGCTCTGTAGATGCCACGGTATTTACTTGGACAGGCTCTCGTGTGGCACAGGTCTGCTCTCGCTGAACTCCAGGGGGAAGAGGCAATTTCCCCTGGCTCAACCCTACCCCACTGAGCCCTTCCCAGAGGCGGCTTTACTTCTTCAACAGCCTCTGAGCAGCGATAATCAAGGTGCCTTGCTTCCAGGTCTTTGCCTAGCAGACGGCGTCACCACAGTCCTTGCCTCGAAGTGAACAGGATGGAGGATCTGTACAAGGTGTCTGTGCGCATTCCCCCGGACAACGAGAAGAGCAACCCGATCAGAATTGAAGGAGACCCACAGGGGGTCCCACAGGCCAAGAAAGAGCTGCTGGAACTCGCTTCCCGTAGGGTGAGTGGGTAGGACGTGATGTTTGGGAGACTGCAGGGTTTGGGCTCTCGTGTTCCCTTGTAACCTTCTGGTGCGAGTGTGTGCCCCTTGCCCACGGAGCACTTGGATCTCATGACAAGTGCAAGTTCCTCTTCACAAATGTCTTCCCCTGTTCCCTCGGGTAGCCCTTCTCTGTCAACGCAGAGTGAATTTGGTCTGGAGAAAAGAGGGACAGTGCTGGCAAGTAAACCGTCGGGCAGCAAACCGCTAAGTCAAAGTAGATGGCTCTCCGGCTGAACACTCAGTGTGCCCTCTGTTCCCGTCAGGAAAATGAACACGCTGCGGACCTAATCGTTGAGCAGAAATTCCACCGGACCATCACTGGGCAGAAGGCTGAGCGGGTCTGGGAAATCCGGGAGCAATTCCCAGAGGTAAGGCTTTGTAGGAGAGGAGGAATCCAGAGGGGTTATTTCCTACATGGGTAGTAGGCCTGTCGTCACAGAAGTCGTAACTTTAGTGGCTCTGTAGCGCAAGTGTCTGAGAAGATAGTTCTTTTAGCCAGAGGCCGCTAACACGGTTCCCCTGTTCTGAATGGGAAAAGGGCATGTGTAGGGTCCCCCCAACCTTTGCATGTGTCTGACACAAGGGTTCTTGCTTTTGCTTGAGCTAACTATAAATGACCGCTCCTGCAGGTTATCATCAACTTCCCAGACCCTGCACACAAGAGTGACATCGTCCAACTCCGAGGTCCCAAAAACGAGGGGGAGAAGTGCACCGAGTACATGCCAAAGACGGTGGCAGACCTGGTAAGGAGGTCTTCTGCCTGCACTTCCCTCCTACGTGCCTGGATAACCCTGGGGCAAAGCAGAGCTCTACTGGCTTGGGTAGAGCTAAAACACCTCAAGAGGAGGGAGCTGTCGACGCTGTTTTGGCTGAATGGAGGCAGGGGGTAGTACCTGTTATGGGAAGGCTATAGGGGAACGTCCTTGCCTTTGTTTAGTCTTACAAGTCCCTCGTATAGAGAACTTCCTTGGGTCTAAGCCTCTTTTCAAAAGCTCGTTTATCAGAGTTCCTGAAGTCGGGCCTCCCTTGCCACGACAGTGTAATCTTCAGTTCTCCCTTCCTTTCTCCCTTAGGTTGAAAACAGCTTTTCTATTTCTGTCCCCATCTGCAAACAGTTCCACAAGAACATCGTAGGGAAAGGAGGTGCCAACATCAAGAAGGTGAGATATTGCTCCTAACTCAAGTGCTCGTGATGATCACTGCCTGCAGCAAAATCCCACTGGATGCTCTCTCCTGCCCATTGGTGGTGTCCAATATAGCCTGCGAGGGTTTTTCTTCTGACATGGGACGCTTCTGAGATGATTTTTTTTTTTTTTCCCTTTGTGGCAGATCCGTAAAGAAAGCAACACCAAAATTGATCTCCCAGCAAAGAACAGCAACTCGGAGACAATTGTTATCACAGGCAAGAGGGCAAACTGTGAGGCTGCTCGCCACAGGATAACATCACTTTGGAAGGACCTACAGAAGATGTGCATGTGGCTCAGGAACCGATTGAAGCCATGCTCAAGGAACTGGTGAGCTGGAGTTACTAGTTCCAGTAAGAAACTGGGGGAAGAAGGGGCAACAGAGCAGAGGTGATGAGGTGTTTGTCACATCCATAGGATGTCTTGGCATGCTTAATCGAACTTGCAGGAGACAAATTGTGTGGCCAGGTGGATGACACCCCTTGGTTATGAACCTCATCCATAGCATCCTTGAAAAGTCAGCATTAATTTTTTTGGTGCGGAGAAGGAAGGATTCTCTTGGTTATAGCTGGAGAGGCATAGAAGTCAGTCTTTTCAATGTTTCATGAGCACAATGCTCTCTTCTCAAAGCAGAGGAATGCTTGTGCTCTGCTGAAGAGCAGAAGTGCTTGTAGCTGACCGCTGGTGAGTCAGTGCCAATACTGGCAGTAGGCAGTTACTTAGGGCACGAGACAGAAGCGGTGGCCTGTCCTACCTGGCCCTATATATTATAATATAAAATAATGTACATACATACATATATAGATAGATATAAAAAATATAATTCTTTTTAGATCCACGGGACGGATTACGCAATAATCAAGGCTGACCACCAATTCCACCGACACCTCATTGGCAAGAAAGCAGCTAAACGGTAAGTGGAGTGCCTTTCTAGTCCTTCCCATGCTCACACTCTTCGTGTTTAGTAGATGGTATCAGGGGCTCTGTAGCTCACCCAGTGTGCTGTCTCCATCACATTTCCTCTGCTTTTCTGGAGTGGTGGTGGTACAAGGAGAGAAATGGGCCGTCAGGCCTTGCGATGGCTTTAACGGGTGAAAGTACCTTGGGAGCCTGAACAGTAGTGGAATTACTTTGATGTGTCCTGGAGGATTTTTTTTTTTTTTTTTTTTTTTTCCACACGTTGCTCTGTGCGAATGACATTTTAGCAGCCAGTTGTGGGTGGTGGAAATGTGCTTGGTGAGCTTCTCCCTGTAGAGGAATGAAGGCGGTGGGTTGATTAGCATTGATAACACGCAGCTGTGGCCTTGCCTCAGAGGCAGTGGGTTGATTGACATGGATGATGTGCAGGTGTAGCTGGTTCCCGCTAAGGGGTTAAATAGCCCTGTGGCTTGTGGGAGAGGGTGTCAGCTGGAGGAGGAGCAGTGTGGTCTGGCCTCTGGAGGAAGGTGCTACAGCACCGGCAGTAGAATATGGCCAACGCTAAAGCCTTGTTGCGGTCTGCTAGTTTGATAGCACTGCAACGTGTCCCCAGCCAAGAGTTTGGGGTAGAAAGGAACGATTATCCTCTGCTCTAAATGTGATACTGTTTGGGGAAGAAACACGCCTGGCCCTGACAAGGGAACAATGGGCTCTGTAGATGCCACGGTATTTACTTGGACAGGCTCTCGTGTGGCACAGGTCTGCTCTCGCTGAACTCCAGGGGGAAGAGGCAATTTCCCCTGGCTCAACCCTACCCCACTGAGCCCTTCCCAGAGGCGGCTTTACTTCTTCAACAGCCTCTGAGCAGTGATAATCAAGGTGCCTTGCTTCCAGGTCTTTGGCTAGCAGACGGCGTCACCACAGTCCTTGCCTCGAAGTGAACAGGATGGAGGATCTGTACAAGGTGTCTGTGCGCATTCCCCCGGACAACGAGAAGAGCAACCCGATCAGAATTGAAGGAGACCCACAGGGGGTCCCACAGGCCAAGAAAGAGCTGCTGGAACTCGCTTCCCGTAGGGTGAGTGGGTAGGACGTGATGTTTGGGAGACTGCAGGGTTTGGGCTCTCGTGTTCCCTTGTAACCTTCTGGTGCGAGTGTGTGCCCCTTGCCCACGGAGCACTTGGATCTCATGACAAGTGCAAGTTCCTCTTCACAAATGTCTTCCCCTGTTCCCTCGGGTAGCCCTTCTCTGTCAACGCAGAGTGAATTTGGTCTGGAGAAAAGAGGGACAGTGCTAGCAAGTAAACCGTCGGGCAGCAAACCGCTAAGTCAAAGTAGATGGCTCTCCGGCTGAACACTCAGTGTGCCCTCTGTTCCCGTCAGGAAAATCAACACGCTGCGGACCTAATCGTTGAGCAGAAATTCCACCGGACCATCACTGGGCAGAAGGCTGAGCGGGTCTGGGAAATCCGGGAGCAATTCCCAGAGGTAAGGCTTTGTAGGAGAGGAGGAATCCAGAGGGGTTATTTCCTACATGGGTAGTAGGCCTGTCGTCACAGAAGTCGTAACTTTAGTGGCTCTGTAGCGCAAGTGTCTGAGAAGATAGTTCTTTTAGCCAGAGGCCGCTAACACGGTTCCCCTGTTCTGAATGGGAAAAGGGCATGTGTAGGGTCCCCCCAACCTTTGCATGTGTCTGACACAAGGGTTCTTGCTTTTGCTTGAGCTAACTATAAATGACCGCTCCTGCAGGTTATCATCAACTTCCCAGACCCTGCACACAAGAGTGACATCGTCCAACTCCGAGGTCCCAAAAACGAGGGGGAGAAGTGCACCGAGTACATGCCAAAGACGGTGGCAGACCTGGTAAGGAGGTCTTCTGCCTGCACTTCCCTCCTACGTGCCTGGATAACCCTGGGGCAAAGCAGAGCTCTACTGGCTTGGGTAGAGCTAAAACACCTCAAGAGGAGGGAGCTGTCGACGCTGTTTTGGCTGAATGGAGGCAGGGGGTAGTACCTGTTATGGGAAGGCTATAGGGGAACGTCCTTGCCTTTGTTTAGTCTTACAAGTCCCTCGTATAGAGAACTTCCTTGGGTCTAAGCCTCTTTTCAAAAGCTCGTTTATCAGAGTTCCTGAAGTCGGGCCTCCCTTGCCACGACAGTGTAATCTTCAGTTCTCCCTTCCTTTCTCCCTTAGGTTGAAAACAGCTTTTCTATTTCTGTCCCCATCTGCAAACAGTTCCACAAGAACATCGTAGGGAAAGGAGGTGCCAACATCAAGAAGGTGAGATATTGCTCCTAACTCAAGTGCTCGTGATGATCACTGCCTGCAGCAAAATCCCACTGGATGCTCTCTCCTGCCCATTGGTGGTGTCCAATATAGCCTGCGAGGGTTTTTCTTCTGACATGGGACGCTTCTGAGATGATTTTTTTTTTTTTTTCCCTTTGTGGCAGATCCGTAAAGAAAGCAACACCAAAATTGATCTCCCAGCAAAGAACAGCAACTCGGAGACAATTGTTATCACAGGCAAGAGGGCAAACTGTGAGGCTGCTCGCCACAGGATAACATCACTTTGGAAGGACCTACAGAAGATGTGCATGTGGCTCAGGAACCGATTGAAGCCATGCTCAAGGAACTGGTGAGCTGGAGTTACTAGTTCCAGTAAGAAACTGGGGGAAGAAGGGGCAACAGAGCAGAGGTGATGAGGTGTTTGTCACATCCATAGGATGTCTTGGCATGCTTAATCGAACTTGCAGGAGACAAATTGTGTGGCCAGGTGGATGACACCCCTTGGTTATGAACCTCATCCATAGCATCCTTGAAAAGTCAGCATTAATTTTTTTGGTGCGGAGAAGGAAGGATTCTCTTGGTTATAGCTGGAGAGGCATAGAAGTCAGTCTTTTCAATGTTTCATGAGCACAATGCTCTCTTCTCAAAGCAGAGGAATGCTTGTGCTCTGCTGAAGAGCAGAAGTGCTTGTAGCTGACCGCTGGTGAGTCAGTGCCAATACTGGCAGTAGGCAGTTACTTAGGGCACGAGACAGAAGCGGTGGCCTGTCCTACCTGGCCCTATATATTATAATATAAAATAATGTACATACATACATATATAGATAGATATAAAAAATATAATTCTTTTTAGATCCACGGGACGGATTACGCAATAACCAAGGCTGACCACCAATTCCACCGACACCTCATTGGCAAGAAAGCAGCTAAACGGTAAGTGGAGTGCCTTTCTAGTCCTTCCCATGCTCACACTCTTCGTGTTTAGGAGATGGTATCAGGGGCTCTGTAGCTCACCCCGTGTGCTGTCTCCATCACATTTCCTCTGCTTTTCTGGAGTGGTGGTGGTACAAGGAGAGAAATGGGCCGTCAGGCCTTGCGATGGCTTTAACGGGTGAAAGTACCTTGGGAGCCTGAACAGTAGTGGAATTACTTTGATGTGTCCTGGAGGAATTTTTTTTTTTTTTTTTTCCACACGTTGCTCTGTGCGAATGACATTTTAGCAGCCAGTTGTGGGTGGTGGAAATGTGCTTGGTGAGCTTCTCCCTGTAGAGGAATGAAGGCGGTGGGTTGATTAGCATTGATAACACGCAGCTGTGGCCTTGCCTCAGAGGCAGTGGGTTGATTGACATGGACGACGTGCAGGTGTAGCTGGTTTCCGCTAAGGGGTTAAATAGCCCTGTGGCTTGTGGGAGAGGGTGTCAGCTGGAGGAGGAGGAGTGTGGTCTGGCCTCTGGAGGAAGGTGCTACAGCACCGGCAGTAGAATATGGCCAACGCTAAAGCCTTGTTGCGGTCTGCTAGTTTGATAGCACTGCAACGTGTCCCCAGCCAAGAGTTTGGGGTAGAAAGGAACGATTATCCTCTGCTCTAAATGTGATACTGTTTGGGGAAGAAACACGCCTCGCTCTGACAAGGGAACAATGGGCTCTGTAGATGCCACGGTATTTACTTGGACAGGCTCTCGTGTGGCACAGGCCTGCTCTCACTGAACTCCAGGGGGAAGAGGCAATTTCCCCTGGCTCAACCCTACCCCACTGAGCCCTTCCCAGAGGCGGCTTTACTTCTTCATCAGCCTCTGAGCAGCGATAATCAAGGTGCCTTGCTTCCAGGTCTTTGGCTAGCAGACGGCGTCACCACAGTCCTTGCCTCGAAGTTAACAGGATGGAGGATCTGTACAAGGTGTCTGTGCGCATTCCCCCGGACAACGAGAAGAGCAACCCGATCAGAATTGAAGGAGACCCAAAGGGGGTCCCAGAGGCCAAGAAAGAGCTGCTGGAATTCGCTTCCCGTATGGTGAGTGGGTAGGACGTGATGTTTGGGAGACTGCAGGGTTTGGGCTCTCGTGTTCCCTTGTAACCTTCTGGTGCGAGTGTGTGCCCCTTGCCCACGGAGCACTTGGATCTCAGGACAAGTGCAAGTTCCTCTTCACAAATGTCTTCCCCTGTTCCCTCGGGTAGCCCTTCTCTGTCAACGCAGAGTGAATTTGGTCTGGAGAAAAGAGGGACAGTGCTGGCAAGTAAACCGTCGGGCAGCAAACCGCTAAGTCAAAGTAGATGGCTCTCCGGCTGAACACTCAGTGTGCCCTCTGTTCCCGTCAGGAAAATCAACACGCTGCGGACCTAATCGTTGAGCAGAAATTCCACCGGACCATCAATGGGCAGAAGGCTGAGCGGGTCTGGGAAATCCGGGAGCAATTCCCAGAGGTAAGGCTTGGTAGGAGAGGAGGAATCCAGAGGGGTTATTTCCTACATGGGTAGTAGGCCTGTCGTCACAGAAGTCGTAACTTTAGTGGCTCTGTAGCGCAAGTGTCTGAGAAGATAGTTCTTTTAGCCAGAGGCCGCTAACACGGTTCCCCTGTTCTGAATGGGGAAAGGGCATGTGTAGGGTCCCCCCAACCTTTGCATGTGTCTGACACAAGGGTTCTTGCTTTTGCTTGAGCTAACTATAAATGACCGCTCCTGCAGGTTATCATCAACTTCCCAGACCCTGCACACAAGAGTGACATCGTCCAACTCCGAGGTCCCAAAAACGAGGGGGAGAAGTGCACCGAGTACATGCAAAAGACGGTGGCAGACCTGGTAAGGAGGTCTTCTGCCTGCACTTCCCTCCTACGTGCCTGGATAACCCTGGGGCAAAGCAGAGCTCTACTGGCTTGGGTAGAGCTAAAACACCTCAAGAGGAGGGAGCTGTCAACGCTGTTTTGGCTGAATGGAGGCAGGGGGTAGTACCTGTTATGGGAAGGCTATAGGGGAACGTCCTTGCCTTTGTTTAGTCTTACAAGTCCCTCGTATAGAGAACTTCCTTGGGTCTAAGCCTCTTTTCAAAAGCTCGTTTATCCGAGTTCCTGAAGTCGGGCCTCCCTTGCCACGACAGTGTAATCTTCAGTTCTCCCTTCCTTTCTCCCTTAGGTTGAAAACAGCTTTTCTATTTCTGTCCCCATCTGCAAACAGTTCCACAAGAACATCGTAGGGAAAGGAGGTGCCAACATCAAGAAGGTGAGATATTGCTCCTAACTCAAGTGCTCGTGATGATCACTGCCTGCAGCAAAATCCCACTGGATGCTCTCTCCTGCCCATTGGTGGTGTCCAATATAGCCTGCGAGGGTTTTTCTTCTGACATGGGACACTTCTGAGATGATTTTTTTTTTTTTTTTCCTTTGTGGCAGATCCGTAAAGAAAGCAAGACCAAAATTGATCTCCCAGCAAAGAACAGCAACTCGGAGACAATTGTTATCACAGGCAAGAGGGCAAACTGTGAGGCTGCTCGCCACAGGATAACATCACTTTGGAAGGACCTACAGAAGATGTGCATGTGGCTCAGGAACAGATTGAAGCCATGCTCAAGGAACTGGTGAGCTGGAGTTACTAGTTCCAGTAAGAAACTGGGGGAAGAAGGGGCAACAGAGCAGAGGTGATGAGGTGTTTGTCACATCCATAGGATGTCTTGGCATGCTTAATCGAACTTGCAGGAGACAAATTGTGTGGCCAGGTGGATGACACCCCTTGGTTATGAAACTCATCCATAGCATCCTTGAAAAGTCAGCATTAATTTTTTTGGTGCGGAGAAGGAAGGATTCTCTTGGTTATAGCTGGAGAGGCATAGAAGTCAGTCTTTTCAATGTTTCATGAGCACAATGCTCTCTTCTCAAAGCAGAGGAATGCTTGTGCTCTGCTGAAGAGCAGAAGTGCTTGTAGCTGACCGCTGGTGAGTCAGTGCCAATACTGGCAGTAGGCAGTTACTTAGGGCACGAGACAGAAGCGGTGGCCTGTCCTACCTGGCCCTATATAATATATATATGTATGTATGTGCGTACAATATTATATATATATAAAATTCTTTTTAGATCCACGGGATGGATTACGCAGTAATCAAGGCTGACCACCAATTCCACCGACACCTCATTGGCAAGTGTGAAGAGGAAGATGAAGCCCAAGGCTCACAGTATCGGTGGATCTCATTTGATGGTGCCTCCGTGTGGTGTGGCTAGTCAGCTGAATACCTGAATGCCGGATGGGATGGCGATGATTATAGTGGCGGAGATGAAGTATGCTCGGCTGTCTACATCTATTCCTACAGTGAATATGTGGTGGGCTCATACGACAAAGCCCAGGAATCCAATCGATAGTATAGCTCAGACTATTCCTATGTAGCCGAATGGTTCTTTTTTGCCTGCGTAATACGTTACAACATGTGAGATGATTCCAAAGCCGGGAAGGATTAAGATGTAAACTTCCTGGTGGCCAAAGAATCAGAACAGGTGCTGGTAGAGAATGGGGTCTCCCCCTCCAGCGGGGTCAAAGAATGTAGTGTTTAGGTTTCGGTCGGTCAGTAGTATGGTGATGCCAGCGGCCAGGACTGGAAGTGAGGGCAATAGGAGTACGGATCATACGAATAGGGGAGTTGGATATTGCGATAAGGCAGGGGGGGTTATGTTAATGGCTGTTGTGTTAAAGTTGATGGCCCCTAAGATGGAAGACACACCTGCGAGGTGTAGGGAGAAGATGGCTAGGTGTGCTGAAAGCGCCAGCATGGGCTAGGTTGCCTGCTAGGGGCGGGTATATGGTTCATCCTGTTCCGACTCCAGCTTCTACTGTGGAGGACGCTAGGAGCAGTAGGAAGGACGGAGGAAGTAGTTCAGAAACTGATGTTGTTTATGCGGGGGAATGCTATGTCTGGGGCTCCAATTATAAGGGGGACTAGTCAGTTTCCAAACCCTTCGATTATAATGGCTATAACTGTGAAGAAGATTCTTACGAAGGCATGGGCGGTGATGATGACATTGTAGATTTGGTCGTCTCCTAGGAGAGTTCCTGGTTGGCCAAGTTCTGCTCGAATAAGGAGGCTGAGGGCGGTACTCGGCTATGCCTGCCCATGCTCCGAAGAGTAGCTATAGGGTGCCGATGTCATTGTGGTTTGTTGAAACTAGTCATCGGTTGATGAAGGTCACGGGTCAGATGGCTGAGTGTTTAGGCGTTAGGCTGTAGTCCTTTTTACAGAGGTTGAATTCCTCTTCTTATCGACTCTGTGGTGAAGTTCATGTTGAGTTGCAAACTCATTGATGTACGCTGAGAGTGTGCCGGAGTCTGGTAGACAGAAGCTCGTTGGTTTGAGCGTCTAGCTGTTAATTAGAAGTTTATGGGATCGAGGCCCGTCTGTCTAGGCTTATCGTGGAGGCCCTAGCTGCATTAGAGTATCTGCGTTGCATTTAGATGGTGCAGGTTTAGTGTCCTGCGGGCCTTAGTGGTGGTGGCAGAAACTAAGAGGATTTAACTCTTAGTTAAGGCTTTGAAGGCCTTCGGTTTGGTAGGCAGGGGATCCTAAGTTTCTTAGGTAACGGTCAGGATTGCGGGAGAAGGGGGGAGAAGGAGGACTGACAGAGAAATTAAGGTAGCAATTGGTGTGCCTGTGGATTTGTTATTGTATCATTGTTTTATGAAGCTTGTAGTGTTTGGTGGGAGTGTGATTGTGGAGCAATATGCAAGGCGTAGGTAGAAAAATAAACCTAGTAGGGAGAGTATTGAAATAATTATGGCTGCGGTTGATATCTCTTGCTTAGTTAGTTCCTGGATAATGAGTCATTTTGGTAAAAAGCCAGTGAGTGGGGGCAGGCCGGCTAGGGATAGTAGTGCTAGCGTCAAGGATGCGTTTAGTGATGGTATTTTTGTTCAGGAGGTTATTATTGTGGATAGTTTTGAGGAGTTGGTTGTGTTGAGGGCTAAGAAAATGGAGGCGGTTCTTAAGGAGTATAGGTAGAAGGTTATTAATGTTAGCTTGGGGTTGTATATGAGGATGATGGTTATTCAGCCTAGGTGGGCGATCGATGAGAAAGCTAGGACTTTTCGGATTTGTGTTTGGTTGAGTCCTGTTCGCCCTCCGATGGCTGCGGATGCAATGGCCACGGTTGTCAGTAGGAGTGGGTTCAGTGAGGGGGCAGTTAAGAAAAGAAGAGTGAGTGGGGGGAGTTTTATTCATGTAGAGACGAGTAGGGCAGTGGTTATAGGTGAGCCTCGTATGACCTCTGGACATCAGAAGTGAAAGGGTACTAGGCCTAGTTTTATTGCGACTGCTGTAGTTAGTAGTAGGGAGGCTGTTGGGTGGCTTAGTCGCGGAATGTCTCATTGTCCGGTGAACTGTGCGTTGATTGTGCTTGAGAAGAGGATTAATGCGGAGGCGGTTGCTTGGACGAGAAAGTATTTGATTGCAGCTTCCATAGCTCGAGGGTGGTGTGATTTTGAAAGGAAGGGGATAATGGCAAGGGTGTTGATTTCTAGGCCAGGCCAGGCTAGCAGTCAGTGGTTGCTTGAAATTGTGATGGTTGTTCCTAGTAGAAGGCTTAAGGAGAACGTTAGTTTTGTGACGGGGCTCATTTAGTAGAGGAAGAGGTTAAACCATCATTTTCGGGGTATGGGCCCGATAGCTTTTGTTTAGCTGACCCTACTGGGAAGTAATATAAGGGGAGTATGGAGCGCTTTGATCTCTTCTGTGCAGGTTCAATTCCTGTCTTCCTAAGGTTTTCAACGGAGACAATGGGATTCGGACATAGAGACGGTCTCCGGTTCACCTCAAACAGGAGAACTGAATGCAGTTGTTCGTGTTTTCCGAGAATGGAATGTACCGCTCCACCTTGTTACTGATTCTGCTTATGTTGCAGGTATTGTTCCACGAGCTGAAGCTTCTGTGCTGCGGAGTGTTTCGCATTCACAACCCTTTACCCTGTTACAGGAACTTATTTTCCTTTTGGACTCTCGATCTGCGCCTTATTTTGTTATGCATATTAGGTCTCATACCTCGCTACCTGGTTTTCTTGCAGAAGGCAATCGACGAGCTGACCTATTGCCGTGACCAGTTCAAGTACTGCCAGACCGTATTGCACAAGCTAAGCGAAGTCACTCTTTTTTTCCATCGAAACGCCGGAGCTCTTAAGCGACAGTTTGGCCTTGCTGCTCAACAAGCATCAAGTATTATTGCTGTCTGTCCCGATTGTCAAAAACATTCTTTCCCATCAGTTGCTGCAGGAGTTAACCCTAGAGGATTACAAAGCCTACCGTTATGGCAAACAGATGTCACGCATGATTCTGAATTTGGTAGCCTTAAATATATCCACTCTTCCATTGATACATTTTCAGGTGCCTTGGTTGCCTCGTGTCACACAGGAGAAAAGGCACGAGCTGTTCGTAGACATTTAATGCGTGCTTTTGCTGCTTTAGGTATCCCCTTAAGCTGGACCGTTATCGGTCTTTATCTTTACGTTTCAACAACTGTAAAAACCTCTTTTGCCCTATGGGGTAGAACTCATATTACCGGCATTGCTCATTCCCCCACCGGTCGATCTCTCATTGAAGGGTCTCATCGGTCTCTGAAACGTTTATGACAACAACAAAAAGGGGGAATGGGCATGGCTATTCCCGAGGAACGGTTACAGAAAGCGTTGTATGTTTTTAATTTTTTGAATTGTTCTTGAATAGATAACGGCCCACCGATAGGTCGACGTTTCACTGCAGCTACCTCCGTCGAGGCACGGGTTAAAGGCCCGGTATCGGTCCGAGATGCAGAAACAGGTAAAATTATGGGACCATATCCTCTTGTTACACGGGGAAAAGGTTATGCTTGTGTCTCTACAGAAAAAGGACCTAGATGGATCCCAGCGAAGAATGTCAGACCATTCCGTGAACCTTTACCGCAGGCAGCTGATACCGACACCGACGCTACAGAATGAAATAAAAACTGTGTGAGGATTACTGATTTGCATTAATGTTAGCTACCCAAAATCAGGACATAGGATATAGATTTCGCTTTTTACAGCGCCTAGAACGAGCACTATCACCCTGGATCAAGCCACTGAACAGAGGTAATACTCTCGGACCAAGCGGGGGAACGGGACGACTCATTGTCCATGGAACGATGATTCCATTGACACTGATAAGGGGAAGGGAGGATTCATAATGAGAGAACAACTAGGTATTATGAAGGAGAACAGGAACGATAAACATGGTTATTTAGTGTTTAATAGGTGTCTGCACGCTTGTCGAGATATATAGTTAGGTAACTACAGGAGTGGTTTCTTCCCTGAGCCTGGTGGCGCGCACAGCTGCGGCTTGTGTCCTGGCTCAGAGATGTAAACAGGGGCTTCTGTTAGGGTAAAGTGTCTCTCTTTGCATCAAAAGGAGGGAATGAAGGGGATGACCCCAGAGGTATGTTCAGAGAAGGCATGCTATGTTTCGAACTTTTTGACGGAAACGGTTCTTGTTTGGTGTGCCCTTCCGCCTACGTATAACCTTAATCCAAAAGAAGGTGATGTTGTTTACACTTTGCGTGTCGAGCATTGTCTTTCTGTAGATGCTAATGTAGTAGGAGGCTAGGATGGGAACGTGTCGCAGCGGTTCTTCTCTTATGCAGAGTAACAGCAGGGAAAGCATTAAAGAGTTAAATCACCTTGTTTGGTAGGCAGTTAAGCATGTGAGTCAAAATTGCCGCTGCTTTTTGTTGTTGGTTCAAGGACGTGGCTGTGAGGATTTTGATGGTATGTGCTGCGTGGATTTTAGGCGCCCCACTGCAGCAACATGTTATCAAAATCTGAGAAAATTTCAGCCTTTTCTGGCATCCATTCCCTCGATTGGCAGTATTGTTTGTTTGCTATTACCTTGGTTGCTGTCATGTTTGCAAGGGCCCTGCGGAACATGGCAAACCTGGTACTAGCTGTTCAAAAACAAAAAGGGGAAATTGTAGAATTGTACGGAACAAAGGCAGTGGGTTATTTTGACAGTGATAATATGTCTTAGTTGGTTTTTTATTTGTTCTGTTGCTTAGGCCTTGTTTTTCCTCGTTCGCTTTCCAAGGTTCTTTTGTGCAACAGGAAGGGGGAGGTGCAGGAGCGGGCTGGAAACTAGGACCACGCGTGGCAATCGGTCAGCTGAGGGGAGTGTGCTCGAGCTTGTCTAGACAACAATTAACAACATGATGGGGCATGTTTACAGAGCACAGGGGAGTGGGAGACGGATGGCGCCAAGGAAAGGTAACACCTTGCTGTTAAGTGCCGGTAGTTAACCACCAATCAGGGATTGCCTAGTATGCAAGGCTTAGCCTCAAGAAGCAATTGGTTTAAAACGCGCAGCTTCTGCAAGCGTATAAAACCTCGTGCTTCTGCACAACGCATTGACATTTGCTTGCATCAAGCTGCGTCCCGTCTCTTCATTGGCCGCAGTCAGGTTTACTAGGATCATCTTTCGGTTGGCCTTAGGGGTATCTCGGGCTTACGACAGCTTAGTTGTGTTTCGGTTTCCTAGTTATTCTGACAGGCTCTGGTCCGCTCTCTACGCCGTGTGACTGTTGGCTTGGGTTTCTGGTGTGACCGCGGCGGCTGGCACGAGATTTACCAACCCTGAAGGCTGCCGTGACTAAGTCAAGCTTGCGCTTCTTGCTTACTGTTAATTACTGCTGAGTGCCCGTGGGGGTGTGGCTGAGCAAGGCGTCTTGGGCTACAGTTGGTAGCGTGTGCCTGATGCCTGCTCCTTCGGTCTTAGCAGGAGGCCTAGGGCATTTACACTGGGCCGCAGATACTTGCACGTCTAGGTCTAGCAGGAGCCAACCGTAAGGTTAGGGCTAAGTCTTTTGTCCTCGGCTTTCATATTGGACGCCATCTTGGCATCTTCAGTGCCACGCTTTGGATTGTAAGCTACGGGGACGTGGTTTCGTTGGTTTTGTTGGTTTCGTTGGCTGTTTGGGCGCCTATAGTCTTAGGGGCGTGTGTGTATGGGGGGTTTGGGTTAATATGATTTTAGTGCTGAGGTTTTGGGTAGGTGGTGTTTATGGGATAGATAAGATGTTAAGGAGAAGGCTAGGTTTGAGCGGTAAAGGTGTTAGAGGTTCTCGTGGTTGAATTGTACAGCAATAGTTTGTCAAGCTGTAGGTCCCGGGGAGGTGCCGGGCGAGAACATACAGGTCGAATAACTTCCCATCCACCTTCACACAAACTGTTTAACGTTGATTTTCGTCTGATGTTAAACCCAGAAGAAGCGAACAACCCTTACCGGCGCTTACTGTGTTTACAGATGGATTGGGCCAATCGCATAAATCTGTTCTTCTGTGGTGGGATGATCAACGGAGGCAATGGGATTCGGACATAGAGACGGTCTCCGGTTCACCTCAAACAGGAGAACTGAATGCAGTTGTTCGTGTTTTCCGAGAATGGAATGTACCGCTCCACCTTGTTACTGATTCTGCTTATGTTGCAGGTATTGTTCCACGAGCTGAAGCTTCTGTGCTGCGGAGTGTTTCGCATTCACAACTCTTTACCCTGTTACAGGAACTTATTTTCCTTTTGGACTCTCGATCTGCGCCTTATTTTGTTATGCATATTAGGTCTCATACCTCGCTACCTGGTTTTCTTGCAGAAGGCAATCGACGAGCTGACCTATTGCCGTGACCAGTTCAAGTACTGCCAGACCGTATTGCACAAGCTAAGCGAAGTCACTCTTTTTTTCCATCGAAACGCCGGAGCTCTTAAGCGACAGTTTGGCCTTGCTGCTCAACAAGCATCAAGTATTATTGCTGTCTGTCCCGATTGTCAAAAACATTCTTTCCCATCAGTTGCTGCAGGAGTTAATCCTAGAGGATTACAAAGCCTACCGTTATGGCAAACAGATGTCACGCATGATTCTGAATTTGGTAGCCTTAAATATATCCACTCTTCCATTGATACATTTTCAGGTGCCTTGGTTGCCTCGTGTCACACAGGAGAAAAGGCACGAGCTGTTCGTAGACATTTAATGCGTGCTTTTGCTGCTTTAGGTATCCCCTTAAGCTGGACCGTTATCGGTCTTTATCTTTACGTTTCAACAACTGTAAAAACCTCTTTTGCCCTATGGGGTAGAACTCATATTACCGGCATTGCTCATTCCCCCACCGGTCGATCTCTCATTGAAGGGTCTCATCGGTCTCTGAAACGTTTATGACAACAACAAAAAGGGGGAATGGGCATGGCTATTCCCGAGGAACGGTTACAGAAAGCGTTGTATGTTTTTAATTTTTTGAATTGTTCTTGAATAGATAACGGCCCACCGATAGGTCGACGTTTCACTGCAGCTACCTCCGTCGAGGCACGGGTTAAAGGCCCGGTATCGGTCCGAGATGCAGAAACAGGTAAAATTATGGGACCATATCCTCTTGTTACACGGGGAAAAGGTTATGCTTGTGTCTCTACAGAAAAAGGCCCTAGATGGATCCCAGCAAAGAATGTAAGACCTTTCCGTGAACCTTTACCGCAGGCAGCTGATACCGACACCGACGCTACAGAATGAAATAAAAACTGTGTGAGGATTACTGTTTTGCATTAATGTTAGATACCCAAAATCAGGACATAGGATATAGATTTCGCTTTTTACAGCGCCTAGAACGAGCACTATCACCCTGGATCAAGCCACTGAACAGAGGTAATACTCTCGGACCAAGCGGGGGAACGGGACGACTCATTGTCCATGGAACGATGATTCCATTGACACTGATAAGGGGAAGGGAGGATTCATAATGAGAGAACAACTAGGTATTATGAAGGAGAACAGGAGCTGGGGGAAGAAGGGGCAACAGAGCAGAGGTGATGAGGTGTTTGTCACATCCATAGGATGTCTTGGCATGCTTAATCGAACTTGCAGGAGACAAATTGTGTGGCCAGGTGGATGACACCCCTTGGTTATGAACCTCATCCATAGCATCCTTGAAAAGTCAGCATTAATTTTTTTGGTGCGGAGAAGGAAGGATTCTCTTGGTTATAGCTGGAGAGGCATAGAAGTCAGTCTTTTCAATGTTTCATGAGCACAATGCTCTCTTCTCAAAGCAGAGGAATGCTTGTGCTCTGCTGAAGAGCAGAAGTGCTTGTAGCTGACCGCTGGTGAGTCAGTGCCAATACTGGCAGTAGGCAGTTACTTAGGGCACGAGACAGAAGCGGTGGCCTGTCCTACCTGGCCCTATATATTATAATATAAAATAATGTACATACATACATATATAGATAGATATAAAAAATAGAATTCTTTTTAGATCCACGGGACGGATTACGCAATAATCAAGGCTGACCACCAATTCCACCGACACCTCATTGGCAAGAAAGCAGCTAAACGGTAAGTGGAGTGCCTTTCTAGTCCTTCCCATGCTCACACTCTTCGTGTTTAGGAGATGGTATCAGGGGCTCTGTAGCTCACCCAGTGTGCTGTCTCCATCACATTTCCTCTGCTTTTCTGGAGTGGTGGTGGTACAAGGAGAGAAATGGGCCGTCAGGCCTTGCGATGGCTTTAACGGGTGAAAGTACCTTGGGAGCCTGAACAGTAGTGGAATTACTTTGATGTGTCCTGGAGGAATTTTTTTTTTTTTTTTTTTTCCACACGTTGCTCTGTGCGAATGACATTTTAGCAGCCAGTTGTGGGTGGTGGAAATGTGCTTGGTGAGCTTCTCCCTGTAGAGGAATGAAGGCGGTGGGTTGATTAGCATTGATAACACGCAGCTGTGGCCTTGCCTCAGAGGCAGTGGGTTGATTGACATGGACGATGTGCAGGTGTAGCTGGTTCCCGCTAAGGGGTTAAATAGCCCTGTGGCTTGTGGGAGAGGGTGTCAGCTGGAGGAGGAGCAGTGTGGTCTGGCCTCTGGAGGAAGGTGCTACAGCACCGGCAGTAGAATATGGCCAACGCTAAAGCCTTGTTGCGGTCTGCTAGTTTGATAGCACTGCAACGTGTCCCCAGCCAAGAGTTTGGGGTAGAAAGGAACGATTATCCTCTGCTCTAAATGTGATACTGTTTGGGGAAGAAACACGCCTCGCTCTGACAAGGGAACAATGGGCTCTGTAGATGCCACGGTATTTACTTGGACAGGCTCTCGTGTGGCACAGGCCTGCTCTCGCTGAACTCCAGGGGGAAGAGGCAATTTCCCCTGGCTCAACCCTACCCCACTGAGCCCTTCCCAGAGGCGGCTTTACTTCTTCAACAGCCTCTGAGCAGTGATAATCAAGGTGCCTTGCTTCCAGGTCTTTGCCTAGCAGACGGCGTCACCACAGTCCTTGCCTCGAAGTGAACAGGATGGAGGATCTGTACAAGGTGTCTGTGCGCATTCCCCCGGACAACGAGAAGAGCAACCCGATCAGAATGGAAGGAGACCCACAGGGGGTCCCAGAGGCCAAGAAAGAGCTGCTGGAATTCGCTTCCCGTAGGGTGAGTGGGTAGGACGTGATGTTTGGGAGACTGCAGGGTTTGGGCTCTCGTGTTCCCTTGTAACCTTCTGGTGCGAGTGTGTGCCCCTTGCCCACGGAGCACTTGGATCTCATGACAAGTGCAAGTTCCTCTTCACAAATGTCTTCCCCTGTTCCCTCGGGTAGCCCTTCTCTGTCAACGCAGAGTGAATTTGGTCTGGAGAAAAGAGGGACAGTGCTGGCAAGTAAACCGTCGGGCAGCAAACCGCTAAGTCAAAGTAGATGGCTCTCCGGCTGAACACTCAGTGTGCCCTCTGTTCCCGTCAGGAAAATCAACACGCTGCGGACCTAATCGTTGAGCAGAAATTCCACCGGACCATCACTGGGCAGAAGGCTGAGCGGGTCTGGGAAATCCGGGAGCAATTCCCAGAGGTAAGGCTTTGTAGGAGAGGAGGAATCCAGAGGGGTTATTTCCTACATGGGTAGTAGGCCTGTCGTCACAGAAGTCGTAACTTTAGTGGCTCTGTAGCGCAAGTGTCTGAGAAGATAGTTCTTTTAGCCAGAGGCCGCTAACACGGTTCCCCTGTTCTGAATGGGAAAAGGGCATGTGTAGGGTCCCCCCAACCTTTGCATGTGTCTGACACAAGGGTTCTTGCTTTTGCTTGAGCTAACTATAAATGACCGCTCCTGCAGGTTATCATCAACTTCCCAGACCCTGCACACAAGAGTGACATCGTCCAACTCCGAGGTCCCAAAAACGAGGGGGAGAAGTGCACCGAGTACATGCCAAAGACGGTGGCAGACCTGGTAAGGAGGTCTTCTGCCTGCACTTCCCTCCTACGTGCCTGGATAACCCTGGGGCAAAGCAGAGCTCTACTGGCTTGGGTAGAGCTAAAACACCTCAAGAGGAGGGAGCTGTCGACGCTGTTTTGGCTGAATGGAGGCAGGGGGTAGTACCTGTTATGGGAAGGCTATAGGGGAACGTCCTTGCCTTTGTTTAGTCTTACAAGTCCCTCGTATAGAGAACTTCCTTGGGTCTAAGCCTCTTTTCAAAAGCTCGTTTATCAGAGTTCCTGAAGTCGGGCCTCCCTTGCCACGACAGTGTAATCTTCAGTTCTCCCTTCCTTTCTCCCTTAGGTTGAAAACAGCTTTTCTATTTCTGTCCCCATCTGCAAACAGTTCCACAAGAACATCGTAGGGAAAGGAGGTGCCAACATCAAGAAGGTGAGATATTGCTCCTAACTCAAGTGCTCGTGATGATCACTGCCTGCAGCAAAATCCCACTGGATGCTCTCTCCTGCCCATTGGTGGTGTCCAATATAGCCTGCGAGGGTTTTTCTTCTGACATGGGACACTTCTGAGATGATTTTTTTTTTTTTTTTCCTTTGTGGCAGATCCGTAAAGAAAGCAACACCAAAATTGATCTCCCAGCAAAGAACAGCAACTCGGAGACAATTGTTATCACAGGCAAGAGGGCAAACTGTGAGGCTGCTCGCCACAGGATAACATCACTTTGGAAGGACCTACAGAAGATGTGCATGTGGCTCAGGAACCGATTGAAGCCATGCTCAAGGAACTGGTGAGCTGGAGTTACTAGTTCCAGTAAGAAACTGGGGGAAGAAGGGGCAACAGAGCAGAGGTGATGAGGTGTTTGTCACATCCATAGGATGTCTTGGCATGCTTAATCGAACTTGCAGGAGACAAATTGTGTGGCCAGGTGGATGACACCCCTTGGTTATGAAGCTCATCCATAGCATCCTTGAAAAGTCAGCATTAATTTTTTTGGTGCGGAGAAGGAAGGATTCTCTTGGTTATAGCTGGAGAGGCATAGAAGTCAGTCTTTTCAGTGTTTCATGAGCACAATGCTCTCTTCTCAAAGCAGAGGAATGCTTGTGCTCTGCTGAAGAGCAGAAGTGCTTGTAGCTGACCGCTGGTGAGTCAGTGCCAATACTGGCAGTAGGCAGTTACTTAGGGCACGAGACAGAAGCGGTGGCCTGTCCTACCTGGCCCTATATAATATATATATGTATGTATGTGCGTACAATATTATATATATATAAAATTCTTTTTAGATCCACGGGATGGATTACGCAGTAATCAAGGCTGACCACCAATTCCACCGACACCTCATTGGCAAGTGTGAAGAGGAAGATGAAGCCCAAGGCTCACAGTATCGGTGGATCTCATTTGATGGTGCCTCCGTGTGGTGTGGCTAGTCAGCTGAATACCTGAATGCCGGATGGGATGGCGATGATTATAGTGGCGGAGATGAAGTATGCTCGGCTGTCTACGTCTATTCCTACAGTGAATATGTGGTGGGCTCATACGACAATGCCCAGGAATCCAATCGATAGTATAGCCCTACTATTCCTATGTAGCCGAATGGTTCTTTTTTGCCTGCGTAATACGTTACAACATGTGAGATGATTCCAAAGCCGGGAAGGATTAAGATGTAAACTTCCTGGTGGCCAAAGAATCAGAACAGGTGCTGGTAGAGAATGGGGTCTCCCCCTCCAGCGGGGTCAAAGAATGTAGTGTTTAGGTTTCGGTCGGTCAGTAGTATGGTGATGCCGGCGGCCAGGACTGGAAGTGAGGGCAATAGGAGTACGGATCATACGAATAGGGGAGTTGGATATTGCGATAAGGCAGGGGGGGTTATGTTAATGGCTGTTGTGTTAAAGTTGATGGCCCCTAAGATGGAAGACACACCTGCGAGGTGTAGGGAGAAGATGGCTAGGTCTACTGAGGCGCCAGCATGGGCTAGGTTGCCTGCTAGGGGCGGGTATATGGTTCATCCTGTTCCGACTCCAGCTTCTACTGTGGAGGACGCTAGGAGCAGTAGGAAGGACGGAGGAAGTAGTTCAGAAACTGATGTTGTTTATGCGGGGGAATGCTATGTCTGGGGCTCCAATTATAAGGGGGACTAGTCAGTTTCCAAACCCTTCGATTATAATGGCTATAACTGTGAAGAAGATTCTTACGAAGGCATGGGCGGTGATGATGACATTGTAGATTTGGTCGTCTCCTAGGAGAGTTCCTGGTTGGCCAAGTTCTGCTCGAATAAGGAGGCTGAGGGCGGTACTCGGCTATGCCTGCCCATGCTCCGAAGAGTAGCTATAGGGTGCCGATGTCATTGTGGTTTGTTGAAACTAGTCATCGGTTGATGAAGGTCACGGGTCAGATGGCTGAGTGTTTAGGCGTTAGGCTGTAGTCCTTTTTACAGAGGTTGAATTCCTCTTCTTATCGACTCTGTGGTGAAGTTCATGTTGAGTTGCAAACTCATTGATGTACGCTGAGAGTGTGCCGGAGTCTGGTAGACAGAAGCTCGTTGGTTTGAGCGTCTAGCTGTTAATTAGAAGTTTATGGGATCGAGGCCCGTCTGTCTAGGCTTATCGTGGAGGCCCTAGCTGCATTAGAGTATCTGCGTTGCATTTAGATGGTGCAGGTTTAGTGTCCTGCGGGCCTTAGTGGTGGTGGCAGAAACTAAGAGGATTTAACTCTTAGTTAAGGCTTTGAAGGCCTTCGGTTTGGTAGGCAGGGGATCCTAAGTTTCTTAGGTAACGGTCAGGATTGCGGGAGAAGGGGGGAGAAGGAGGACTGACAGAGAAATTAAGGTAGCAATTGGTGTGCCTGTGGATTTGTTATTGTATCATTGTTTTATGAAGCTTGTAGTGTTTGGTGGGAGTGTGATTGTGGAGCAATATGCAAGGCGTAGGTAGAAAAATAAACCTAGTAGGGAGAGTATTGAAATAATTATGGCTGCGGTTGATATCTCTTGCTTAGTTAGTTCCTGGATAATGAGTCATTTTGGTAAAAAGCCAGTGAGTGGGGGCAGGCCGGCTAGGGATAGTAGTGCTAGCGTCAAGGATGCGTTTAGTGATGGTATTTTTGTTCAGGAGGTTATTATTGTGGATAGTTTTGAGGAGTTGGTTGTGTTGAGGGCTAAGAAAATGGAGGCGGTTCTTAAGGAGTATGGGTAGAAGGTTATTAATGTTAGCTTGGGGTTGTATATGAGGATGATGGTTATTCAGCCTAGGTGGGCGATCGATGAGAAAGCTAGGACTTTTCGGATTTGTGTTTGGTTGAGTCCTGTTCGCCCTCCGATGGCTGCGGATGCAATGGCCACGGTTGTCAGTAGGAGTGGGTTCAGTGAGGGGGCAGTTAAGAAGAGTGAGTGGGGGGACTTTTATTCATGTAGAGACGAGTAGGGCAGTGGTTATAGGTGAGCCTTGTATGACCTCTGGACATCAGAAGTGAAAGGGTACTAGGCCTAGTTTTATTGCGACTGCTGTAGTTAGTAGTAGGGAGGCTGTTGGGTGGCTTAGTCGCGGAATGTCTCATTGTCCGGTGAACTGTGCGTTGATTGTGCTTGAGAAGAGGATTAATGCGGAGGCGGTTGCTTGGACGAGAAAGTATTTGATTGCAGCTTCCATAGCTCGAGGGTGGTGTGATTTTGAAAGGAAGGGGATAATGGCAAGGGTGTTGATTTCTAGGCCAGGCCAGGCTAGCAGTCAGTGGTTGCTTGAAATTGTGATGGTTGTTCCTAGTAGAAGGCTTAAGGAGAACGTTAGTTTTGTGACGGGGCTCATTTAGTAGAGGAAGAGGTTAAACCATCATTTTCGGGGTATGGGCCCGATAGCTTTTGTTTAGCTGACCCTACTGGGAAGTAATATAAGGGGAGTATGGAGCGCTTTGATCTCTTCTGTGCAGGTTCAATTCCTGTCTTCCTAAGGTTTTCAACGGAGGCAATGGGATTCGGACATAGAGACGGTCTCCGGTTCACCTCAAACAGGAGAACTGAATGCAGTTGTTCGTGTTTTCCGAGAATGGAATGTACCGCTCCACCTTGTTACTGATTCTGCTTATGTTGCAGGTATTGTTCCACGAGCTGAAGCTTCTGTGCTGCGGAGTGTTTCGCATTCACAACCCTTTACCCTGTTACAGGAACTTATTTTCCTTTTGGACTCTCGATCTGCGCCTTATTTTGTTATGCATATTAGGTCTCATACCTCGCTACCTGGTTTTCTTGCAGAAGGCAATCGACGAGCTGACCTATTGCCGTGACCAGTTCAAGTACTGCCAGACCGTATGGCTCAAGCTAAGCGAAGTCACTCTTTTTTTCCATCGAAACGCTGGAGCTCTTAAGCGACAGTTTGGCCTTGCTGCTCAACAAGCATCAAGTATTATTGCTGTCTGTCCCGATTGTCAAAAACATTCTTTCCCATCAGTTGCTGCAGGAGTTAATCCTAGAGGATTACAAAGCCTACCGTTAGGGCAAACAGATGTCACGCATGATTCTGAATTTGGTAGCCTTAAATATATCCACTCTTCCATTGATACATTTTCAGGTGCCTTGTTTGCCTCGTGTCACACAGGAGAAAAGGCACGAGCTGTTCGTAGACATTTAATGCGTGCTTTTGCTGCTTTAGGTATCCCCTTAAGCTGGACCGTTATCGGTCGTTATCTTTACGTTTCAACAACTGTAAAAACCTCTTTTGCCCTATGGGGTAGAACTCATATTACCGGCATTGCTCATTCCCCCACCGGTCGATCTCTCATTGAAGGGTCTCATCGGTCTCTGAAACGTTTATGACAACAACAAAAAGGGGGAATGGGCATGGCTATTCCCGAGGAACGGTTACAGAAAGCGTTGTATGTTTTTAATTTTTTGAATTGTTCTTGAATAGATAACGGCCCACCGATAGGTCGACGTTTCACTGCAGCTACCTCCGTCGAGGCACGGGTTAAAGGCCCGGTATCGGTCCGAGATGCAGAAACAGGTAAAATTATGGGACCATATCCTCTTGTTACACGGGGAAAAGGTTATGCTTGTGTCTCTACAGGAAAAGGACCTAGATGGATCCCAGCGAAGAATGTCAGACCTTTCCGTGAACCTTTACCGCAGGCAGCTGATACCGACACCGACGCTACAGAATGAAATAAAAACTGTGTGAGGATTACTGTTTTGCATTAATGTTAGCTACCCAAAATCAGGACATAGGATATAGATTTCGCTTTTTACAGCACCTAGAACGAGCACTATCACCCTGGATCAAGCCACTGAACAGAGGTAATACTCTCGGACCAAGCGGGGGAACGGGACGACTCATTGTCCATGGAACGATGATTCCATTGACACTGATAAGGGGAAGGGAGGATTCATAATGAGAGAACAACTAGGTATTATGAAGGAGAACAGGAGCTGGGGGAAGAAGGGGCAACAGAGCAGAGGTGATGAGGTGTTTGTCACATCCATAGGATGTCTTGGCATGCTTAATCGAACTTGCAGGAGACAAATTGTGTGGCCAGGTGGATGACGCCCCTTGGTTATGAACCTCATCCATAGCATCCTTGAAAAGTCAGCATTAATTTTTTTGGTGCGGAGAAGGAAGGATTCTCTTGGTTATAGCTGGAGAGGCATAGAAGTCAGTCTTTTCAATGTTTCATGAGCACAATGCTCTCTTCTCAAAGCAGAGGAATGCTTGTGCTCTGCTGAAGAGCAGAAGTGCTTGTAGCTGACCGCTGGTGAGTCAGTGCCAATACTGGCAGTAGGCAGTTACTTAGGGCACGAGACAGAAGCGGTGGCCTGTCCTACCTGGCCCTATATATTATAATATAAAATAATGTACATACATACATATATAGATAGATATAAAAGATATAATTCTTTTTAGATCCACGGGACGGATTACGCAATAACCAAGGCTGACCACCAATTCCACCGACACCTCATTGGCAAGAAAGCAGCTAAACGGTAAGTGGAGTGCCTTTCTAGTCCTTCCCATGCTCACACTCTTCGTGTTTAGTAGATGGCATCAGGGGCTCTGTAGCTCACCCCGTGTGCTGTCTCCATCACATTTCCTCTGCTTTTCTGGAGTGGTGTTGGAACAAGGAGAGAAATGGGCCGTCAGGCCTTGCGATGGCTTTAACGGGTGAAAGTACCTTGGGAGCCTGAACAGTAGTGGAATTACTTTGATGTGTCCTGGAGGAATTTTTTTTTTTTTTTTTCCACACGTTGCTCTGTGCGAATGACATTTTAGCAGCCAGTTGTGGGTGGTGGAAATGTGCTTGGTGAGCTTCTCCCTGTAGAGGAATGAAGGCGGTGGGTTGATTAGCATTGATAACACGCAGCTGTGGCCTTGCCTCAGAGGCAGTGGGTTGATTGACATGGACGATGTGCAGGTGTAGCTGGTTCCCGCTAAGGGGTTAAATAGCCCTGTGGCTTGTGGGAGAGGGTGTCAGCTGGAGGAGGAGCAGTGTGGTCTGGCCTCTGGAGGAAGGTGCTACAGCACCGGCAGTAGAATATGGCCAACGCTAAAGCCTTGTTGCGGTCTGCTAGTTTGATAGCACTGCAACGTGTCCCCAGCCAAGAGTTTGGGGTAGAAAGGAACGATTATCCTCTGCTCTAAATGTGATACTGTTTGGGGAATGTGAGAAACTATGGACTAGGGTATTGTTTATTAAGATTTATGTTAAGCCCAATGTAAAGGTCAGACAGTGTGAGAAACTATGGACTAGGGTATTGTTTATAAAGATTTATGTTAGGCCCAATGTAAAGGTCAGACAGCAAAAGATATAAACAGCCACAAGGTACCGCTTGTGCAAGATAAGATAACCACCAGATGTCCAGGAACCGACAGAAACAGGACAAACTACCCCATATAAGGACATATGAGTGAGGGGTCAACTATGGGACAAAGGAGGAAGACTTCTTACTTCGGCCTCAACGACCACCAGAAGGCAGAAAACGACCCCCTAACAACAACTGAAGCATGCGCAGAGTACCTCCACTACCTCATGAACACGGGAGTAAAGATGTATAAAAAGGGACTGTTTGAACTGCTCAGGACGGCAGTTGGCGGAGCGCAGACTCCCCTGTCGTCCAGCGCTGGTTTTGCTCATATTCTACTTGCTGTAATTAATAAAATTTTAATTGGATTATGATCCGTTGTGGTCTCAATTTATAACAATTTCTGGTGCTGTGACTCTGATAAGGAACGGTGGGCTTTGGTCCTCCGGGGAGGCGCCCCGCGACATTTCGCGGCCCCGCGACCAACAGCTTACTCCAACCTTACCGACGAACCTAAATTCTAGAATAATGAGCAAAGGAGAAACCGGTAAAATCCCATAAAAATTCTGTGCACGGGAGTCCGGACGAAGACGCAGGACGCGTAAGTATATTGCGAATTTGTTCGCGGGTTTGCCGTTCGGGCGGGATTGGGTTTCCTGGGATATAACGAGTGAGAGGTTCGATATACTGAACCAAGCGAGTGCGGACTCTTAAGTACTGCGTTTCCCATCTCCCGCGAGGGACTGGGCCAGGAACAAGGGGAGCGAGTGAGTGTATGTTTGTGGATATTCCAGAAGATGGGGGCGAAGGGCAGCAAGCCTTCGACTCCCATGGGAAGGGTACCCACTGTACCTAAGAATACCCCTCTGGCATATATCTTAGACAATTGGAGATATTTCCTTGGAACCCTAGGGAAAGATAAGCAGAAGATGATAGAATATTGTACTAAGATATGGGGAGGGAAGAAGATTTCTAAAAATGTCTTTTGGCCAGTCTATGGGTCAGAAGAAGATTGGGTAAGACAGCAATTAAACCTCTGGGTTAATAATAAAAAACCCCTTAACCCGGAGGAGAGTCGATATGCGGAAGTGTGGCTAGAAAGACCGGGAGCTAGACTTTACCCACTGAATGAAATGAAAACTAAACAAAAGAAAAAGCAGGAAGAGTTGGACGAAACCCTTCTAACCCCCCCTCCTTACATTCCTCCTCCTGCTCCCGCAGAGGTCCCCAGAGCGCCCACTCCCCCACCAGAGTCGGAACAAGGGTCTCCCCCTCTTCCTAGACGCATAACTAGAAGTCAGAAAGGGGCAGCTCAAATGTACCCCCTAAGGGAAATACCCATGGGGGGACCTCAACCTGTGATCGGATATATTTCCGTACCCCTAAACTCGGCTGACCTACGAGATTTTAAAAGAACCGAGATGGGAAACTTAATTGAAGACCCACTCGGAGTGGCAGAAAGATTAAATCCATTTTTGGGACCAAACCTTTATACTTGGGATGAGATGCAATCTATCCTTGGTCAATTATTTACTACCGAGGAAAGAGATATGATTAGACGAGCAGGAATGAGACTGTGGGATGCTCAGCATGCCCAGGGACCCCAAGCAGATATGAAATGGCCACTCCAAAGACCTAATTGGGATAATCAGGATCCAGTGCATAGAACTCATATGCAGGACCTGAGAACTATAGTAATCCAGGGGATTAGGGAAGCAGTACCCCGTGGCCAGAATATCAATAAAGCATTTAATGAAATGCAAAAGAAAGATGAAAGCCCTACTGAGTGGCTGGAACGACTGAGGAAAGCCCTTCAGCTGTACTCTGGGGTAAATCCAGACGACCCTTTAGGGCAAGCGCTCCTCAAAACTCAGTCTGTGGCAAAATCACGGGAAGATATCAGAAAGAAGATTGAAAAGTTAGAAGACTGGCAGAATAGAGGGTTGGATGAATTATTGAGGGAAGCTCAGAAAGTCTACGTAAGGCGGGAAGAAGAGAGCAGCAAGCGACAAGTAAAAATGATGGTAGCAGCAGTCAGAGAGGATCGCAAAGGGCAAACTGGTGAACACAGATCTGCTGGAATGAAACAAGGGAACGTAGTAGTAAAGAAGGAACAGAGATGTTGTTTTTACTGTGGAAAAAGGGGACATATAAAACAGAATTGCAGAGAAAGGATCAGGGATGAGGAAATATTGAAAACGGAATAGGAGAGTCAGGGGCTCTATATCTTAGGGGACCGGAGTCATCATGAGCCCTTGATAAAATTAAAAATAGGTCCCCATAAACAAGAGTTCACCTTTTTAGTAGACACTGGGGCTGAGAAATCAACTATTAAGCAAATACCTGAGGGATGTAAAGTTTCCCCTGAAAAAGTACAAGTAATTGGGGCAAAAGGAGAACCCTTTAAAGTAAGCAAAATCAAAAATGTGGTATTCGAAACTGAAAATAAATTTGGAATGGGTGAACTCTTGCTCGTCCCTGAAGCAGAATTTAATCTGTTAGGACGAGATTTAATTGTTGAATTGCAATTAGAAATTAAAGTGAAAAATCAAGAGCTAACAGTGTCTGCTTATCCTTTGACCGTGGATGATCAAAAACAAATTAACCCTGATGTCTGGTACTCTCCAGACACAATTAGTAGACTGGAAATCCCACCGATTAAAATTCAAATTTCCGAACCCCACATACCTGTGAGGGTAAGGCAATATCCCATATCCCTAGAAGGACGGAGGGGATTAAAACCAGAAATCGATCGATTGTTAGCACAAGGAATCTTAGAGCCTTGTATGTCACCCTTTAACACCCCCATTCTGCCTGTGAAGAAACCAAATGGGAAATATCAGCTCGTACATGATCTAAGGGAAATAAACAAAAGAACTATCGCCCGGTTCCCTGTAGTAGCAAATCCATACACACTGCTAAGCAAGCTAGGACCCCATAACTCCTGGTATAGTGTGGCTGATTTAAAGGATGCCTTTTGGGCCTGTCCACTGGCAGAAGAATGCCGTGATTATTTTGCCTTTGAATGGGAAGACATAGAGACAGGCCGTAAACAGCAATTGAGATGGACCGTGCTTCCTCAAGGGTTCACTGAGTCCCCTAATCTGTTTGGACAGGCCCTGGAAGAGCTCTTAAAAGAATACCAGGTACAAACGGGAAACGTGCTGTTACAGTATGTAGATGATCTGCTCATAGCAGGAAATAATAAGGAGGATGTAAGAAAAGAAAGCATTCGGCTCCTAAACTTTCTTGCACAAAAGGGACTACGGGTATCACAAGAAAAGTTACAATTTGTGGAGGAAAAAGTGAAATATTTGGGGCGTTATTTGTTTAACGGCAAGAAGATATTGGATCCAGAGCACATTAAAGGAATTCTGGAATTACCTATGCCTGTCACTAAGAGGCAAATTCGGCAGGCATTAGGGCTATTTGGGTATTGTAGGCAATGGATAGAGAACTACAGCTTTAAAGTTAAATTCTTATATGAACAACTGTCTAAAGACAAAATGCCCAAGTGGACCCCTCAGGATCAAGAGCAGTTTGCCAGTCTCAAAAGGGAGCTAAGCCAAGCACCGGTTTTAAGCCTACCAGATTTAAAGCGGCCATTCCATTTATTTGTTAACATATATGAAGGAACGGCATTCGGAGTATTAACTCAGGAATGGGCCGGACAAAAGAAACCGGTGGCATACTTATCAAAGCTGTTGGACCCTGTGAGCAGGGGTTGGCCGAGTTGTTTACAAATCATTGTTGCTGCTGCCTTATTACTTGAGGAAACGAATCGCATTACCTTTAATGGAGAAGTTGTCTTATATGCGCCTCATAATATCAGGGGAGTGTTACAACAAAAAGCAGAAAAATGGCTTACAGATAGCCGATTATTAAAGTATGAGGGAATACTTATAGAATCCCCTAAACTATCTTTGAAAACTATTGGAGCAGTTAACCCCGCTGAATTTTTGTACCCAGGAGAAGGTAATGAACTATTGCACAATTGTTTTCAAGCAATTGAACAGCAGACACGCATTAGGCCAGACTTAGAAGAAGAAGAACTACAATGCGGAGAAGTATTATTTACAGATGGGTCATCACGAATAGTGGAAGGTAAACGATTGTCCGGATATGCCATCGTTAAGTTGGAAAAAAGAGAATTTAAGACAATAGAATCAGGCCCCCTGAGTGCCAGCTGGTCGGCTCAAGCCTGTGAGCTGTATGCATTGTGGAAAGCATTAGTGTCACTGAAGGGAAAGGATGGAACTATATATACAGACTCACGCTATGCGTTCGGAGTAGTGCACACTTTGGGGAAAATATGGGAAGACAGAGGATTCGTTAACTCACAGGGAAAAGAACTGATACACCCGGAATTAATTCGGCGAGTTCTGGGGGCATTAAAAATGCCGAATAAAATAGCAGCTGTACATATAAAGGGACACCAGCGAGGTACAAGTTACCAAGTTAGGGGAAATAATGCAGCTGATACAGAAGCAAAACGAGTGGCAGGCAATTATAGTACGATTTTAACTATACAACAAATACCTGTTAGTAAAAATTTGAGTTTTGAGTCTGCAGAAAAGGAAAAACTAGAACAAATGGGAGCTAAGGAACAGGATGGTAAGTACATATTGCCAGATGGGAGAGAAGTTTTGCCGAAGGGCATAGCACTTGAAATATTTTCAAAAATACATAGTAAAACACACTGGGGAACCCAGGCGTTAGTTGATCATTTCAATCAACAGTTTGCCTGTATAGGCGTATATAACATAGCAAAGACAGTCACGGCAGCCTGCGAGACCTGTCAAAAGGTTAATCGAAACAACATGAGACAAAAGCCTCTTGGAGGACGTTCCCCAGCATACAGACCTTTCTCACACATACAAGTGGATTTTACTGAACTACCCAGGGTAGGGCGTTAGAAATATTTATTAGTAATGGTGGATCATTTAACACATTATGTTGAGGCTTTTCCTACCTCCAAGGCAACTGCTAACCAAGTTACTAAAGTGTTACTTGAACACATTATACCTCGATATGGAGTACCTGAAGTAATCGACTCGGACAGAGGAACACACTTTGTGTCAAAAATTGTTAGAGATCTAACAGAAAGCTGGGGTATTAAGTGGGAATACCATACGCCATGGCATCCACAAAGTTCGGGAAAAGTTGAAAGGATGAATGGAGAAATCAAAACTATTTTGACTAAATTAATGATAGAAACCAAATTATCATGGATTAAGTGCCTACCCATGGCGCTATTAATTCTCAGAACCAGACCCCGAGCAGATGTAGGAATATCAGCGTTTGAAATGGTGTCTGGAATGTCCTATAGAATTGAAAGTCCACAAACAAATGTTTTAATTCGAGACCGTGTGATTAATGAATACGTTTCACGATTAGCAGAACATCGTAACAAGCTTTGGGAACATGGACTGATTGTACAACGACCACCGTTGGACTTAAAAATTCATACTCTTAAACCTGGGGACCGGGTATTGGTTAAAACGTGGAAAGAAGAAACCCTAAAACCCAATTGGGAGGGACCTTATCTTGTTCTGCTTACAACAGAAACGGCTGTCCGGACTGCTGAGCGTGGATGGACTCATGCTAGTCGCATTAAAGGCCCAGTGACGAGACCCCACTGGAAAGTAATCAGTACTCCAGGTGACACCAAGATAACCCTGAAAAGATAACGTAATGATAGAGACTTTATTTGATTATTTTGCCGCATTACCTTTTGGTATAAAGTGTGTATTGTTGTTTATATTTGCTATAATTGTTTCTTTTTTTATCTATTATATATGGAAGCGTACAAAGTGTGTTGAAGGAAATTGCTAAACTTATGCAACCACACAATATCAAGTATAAGAAGATATGCTGATGCAAATAATGTATGCACTCTAGATATATGAATTAGATGTAATAATTTGAACTGCAATTGTTATCCATTTGCTTGTTTCAGGTGTAAGGTATGCCAGAATAAATGGTGGACACACTGTGAATATGGATACCCTCCAATAGGAGTTTGCACACAGTGTTGGAAAATTCAAAGAACTCTTACGGAGTGGAAATTAAAACAATTAGAGTCTAAACAAGAAATTATTCGAGAATCCCATGAGTGGTGGGAAATTTTTGCCAAAGGAATAAACCCTCAATATTATTGTTACCACTCCACCGAACCAGTCCCCTTTGTAGCTGAAATCTTGGCTATAAAGTGCAGGAGGGAAGTACTAACCGTGTCTTGCTTGGCCCCATTAATTAAAGCTGCGAAGTAGGAAGCCTATGTAAACAGGCAAAAAGCCCGCAACAGCTATTCTCCTGAAGAATTCCCTTGCTGCCGAGAAGATGGTACACCCCATGGCTCGAAGCAACCGAGTCGACGGGCGAGGCAGAGGAGAAACAAACCGTGGAGAAAAGAGCCAGAAAAATGGGATGCAAAAGCAGCCATGGCCGAACTTCCCCAGGACTGGTAAGAATATACTTAAATTAACAAAATTAACAAACACCCTTTTTCCTGGTATACCATTAATTGTGCTATTGATAATAACCCAAGCAAAAGGGGGAAACCCACATGAACCATTTAAGTGGGAACTAATATCTTGGGAAGGAACGAAAACAATAGCCACTTTTAGCAACGCAGGGCCACCTGAATTTGTAGTGAAACTTTGTAATTTAGTACCAATACCTTGTGAAAAAGGACCTCCATTTTATTTATGCCCGGCCTCTGGACAGCCTTACTGTAATTATCCCGGACACTATTATTGTGGTTATTGGGGATGTGAGACAATAGCCTCGGGCTGGACAGTAAAGGCTCCTGATAAATATATAAAAGCAACCTGGACTCCGAACGGATGTGTACCTGAACAAACGGGTGTAGATCTTACAGGTCTGCGCGACGTGGATTATGTAGCTCCACGTAACAAAAAAGTCTGTACCCACATCAAATTTCAAGTATTGCATCCCCTAGAAGACGAACATGTTAGTAGGACGAACATGGGGAATACGTGTCTATGCAGGAATTCCTAAAGATTGGGGAGGGCACTTTCTCATAAGAAAAATTAAAATACCATATGATTCACTCCCTGTTGGGCCGAATAAAGTATTGAATTCACCCACTTTCCCTAAGAAAAAGATTGTCCCCACAAGTGTTACAACCACTCGTCCAAACTCCCTATCAGTAACAGATAAAACAACTAATGACACGGTGACTGAGTTCTCCTTAGTTAGGGATTCAGGAGTGTCAGAGTCTAAAGACCCCTTATGGGATTTAATGCAAGCCTCTTATCATACCCTTAATGAAAGCAAACCAAATTTAACTAAGGAATGCTGGTTATGTTACAATGTTAGACCACCATATTTTGAGGCAATCGGAATACCAGATAGGATTCAATGGTCTAGTGGTTCAAACCCACAAGAATGCCCGTGGGATGACCAGAGGAACCATACGCAAGGAATTACTATTCAATTGGTAACAGGTCAAGGAAAATGTATAGGTACAGTGCCCGAACAATATCAGCCCTTGTGTAATCAAACAATCACTAAAGCTAACATAAAGAAACACAAGAATCAAAATGACAAATGGGCTATCCCGACACCAGGAGCTAAATGGGTTTGTTCAGGCTTCGGAGTAACGCCTTGCCTATCCCTAAACGTGTTTAATCAATCTCAGTTTTGCGTACAGGTGATTATTGTTCCTCGTCTGATCTATCACACCTCTGAGGAGGTGTTACGCCACTTTGAAGGAGACCTGAATAGGCAAAAACGAGAGCCAATTACAGTGGTAACCCTAGCTACACTGCTGATAGCGGGCGGAGTTGGAGCAGGTACAGGCATAGCCTCCCTAGTAAAAGGTCAGGAATTACAAAGTTTGCAGATGGCTGTAGATGAGGATTTAACAAGAATAGAACAATCTATTAAAAATTTAGCCACTTCAGTGAAGTCTTTATCAGAAGTAGTGCTGCAAAATAGAAGAGGATTAGATCTATTGTTCTTAAAAGAAGGAGGGTTATGTGTAGCTCTCAAAGAGGAACGTTGTTCTTTTGCTGACCATACGGGAGTAGTCCTGGATGCCATGTCTGAACTCCGGAAAAGGTTGGAACAACGTAAAAAGAGTCTTGAGGCGGGCAGGTCATGGTATGAAAACTGGTTTAATATCTCACCTTGGCTAACCACTTTGTTGTCTGCTTTAGCAGGACCACTTATTATGTTGATTCTAGGACTGATATTTGGGCCTTGTATATTACGCTATATTTTACATTTTATTAAAGAACGGTTTGACATAGCTCAATTGCTTATTTTAACTACGAGGGCTGGGGCAAAGTATAAGAGTGTATCGATTAATGAGGATGAAGATTGTTGCGAATGCATTATGCCACGTGAGAACTATGCCTATTGTAATTGTGAGGTATTACCTTGTGAGTGTTATGATAAATGTTGGGATTGTGGAAAAAGGTTTGTTCGCAGTGCCGAGAATGAAAGTAGCGTCTAATAAACAATAATAGGATAAAAAGAAAAAGGGGGGATTGTGAGAAACTATGGACTAGGGTATTGTTTATTAAGATTTATGTTAAGCCCAATGTAAAGGTCAGACAGTGTGAGAAACTATGGACTAGGGTATTGTTTATAAAGATTTATGTTAGGCCCAATGTAAAGGACAGACAGCAAAAGATATAAACAGCCACAAGGTACCGCTTGTGCAAGATAAGATAACCACCAGATGTCCAGGAACCGACAGAAACAGGACAAACTACCCCATATAAGGACATATGAGTGAGGGGTCAACTATGGGACAAAGGAGGAAGATTTCTTACTTCGGCCTCAACGACCACCAGAAGGCAGAAAACGACCCCCTAACAACAACTGAAGCATGCGCAGAGTACCTCCACTACCTCATGAACACGGGAGTAAAGATGTATAAAAAGGGACTGTTTGAACTGCTCAGGACGGCAGTTGGCGGAGCGCAGGCTCCCCTGTCGTCCAGCGCTGGTTTTGCTCATATTCTACTTGCTGTAATTAATAAAATTTTAATTGGATTATGATCCGTTGTGGTCTCAATTTATAACAGGGAAGAAACACGCCTCGCTCTGACAAGGGAACAATGGGCTCTGTAGATGCCACGGTATATTTACTTGGACAGGCTCTCGTGTGGCACAGGTCTGCTCTCGCTGAACTCCAGGGGGAAGAGGCAATTTCCCCTGGCTCAACCCTACCCCACTGAGCCCTTCCCAGAGGCGGCTTTACTTCTTCAACAGCCTCTGAGCAGTGATAATCAAGGTGCCTTGCTTCCAGGTCTTTGCCTAGCAGACGGCGTCACCACAGTCCTTGCCTCGAAGTGAACAGGATGAAGGATCTGTACAAGGTGTCTGTGCGCATTCCCCCGGACAACGAGAAGAGCAACCCGATCAGAATGGAAGGAGACCCACAGGGGGTCCCAGAGGCCAAGAAAGAGCTGCTGGAACTCGCTTCCCGTATGGTGAGTGGGTAGGACGTGATGTTTGGGAGACTGCAGGGTTTGGGCTCTCGTGTTCCCTTGTAACCTTCTGGTGCGAGTGTGTGCCCCTTGCCCACGGAGCACTTGGATCTCATGACAAGTGCAAGTTCCTCTTCACAAATGTCTTCCCCTGTTCCCTCGGGTAGCCCTTCTCTGTCAACGCAGAGTGAATTTGGTCTGGAGAAAAGAGGGACAGTGCTGGCAAGTAAACCGTCGGGCAGCAAACCGCTAAGTCAAAGTAGATGGCTCTCCGGCTGAACACTCAGTGTGCCCTCTGTTCCCGTCAGGAAAATCAACACGCTGCGGACCTAATCGTTGAGCAGAAATTCCACCGGACCATCACTGGGCAGAAGGCTGAGCGGGTCTGGGAAATCCGGGAGCAATTCCCAGAGGTAAGGCTTTGTAGGAGAGGAGGAATCCAGAGGGGTTATTTCCTACATGGGTAGTAGGCCTGTCGTCACAGAAGTCGTAACTTTAGTGGCTCTGTAGCGCAAGTGTCTGAGAAGATAGTTCTTTTAGCCAGAGGCCGCTAACACGGTTCCCCTGTTCTGAATGGGAAAAGGGCATGTGTAGGATCCCCCCAACCTTTGCATGTGTCTGACACAAGGGTTCTTGCTTTTGCTTGAGCTAACTATAAATGACCGCTCCTGCAGGTTATCATCAACTTCCCAGACCCTGCACACAAGAGTGACATCGTCCAACTCCGAGGTCCCAAAAACGAGGTGGAGAAGTGCACCGAGTACATGCCAAAGACGGTGGCAGACCTGGTAAGGAGGTCTTCTGCCTGCACTTCCCTCCTACGTGCCTGGATAACCCTGGGGCAAAGCAGAGCTCTACTGGCTTGGGTAGAGCTAAAACACCTCAAGAGGAGGGAGCTGTCGACGCTGTTTTGGCTGAATGGAGGCAGGGGGTAGTACCTGTTATGGGAAGGCTATAGGGGAACGTCCTTGCCTTTGTTTAGTCTTACAAGTCCCTCGTATAGAGAACTTCCTTGGGTCTAAGCCTCTTTTCAAAAGCTCGTTTATCAGAGTTCCTGAAGTCGGGCCTCCCTTGCCACGACAGTGTAATCTTCAGTTCTCCCTTCCTGCCTCCCTTAGGTTGAAAACAGCTTTTCTATTTCTGTCCCCATCTGCAAACAGTTCCACAAGAACATCGTAGGGAAAGGAGGTGCCAACATCAAGAAGGTGAGATATTGCTCCTAACTCAAGTGCTCGTGATGATCACTGCCTGCAGCAAAATCCCACTGGATGCTCTCTCCTGCCCATTGGTGATGTCCAATATAGCCTGCGAGGGTTTTTCTTCTGACATGGGACACTTCTGAGATGATTTTTTTTTTTTTTTTCCTTTGTGGCAGATCCGTAAAGAAAGCAACACCAAAATTGATCTCCCAGCAAAGAACAGCAACTCGGAGACAATTGTTATCACAGGCAAGAGGGCAAACTGTGAGGCTGCTCGCCACAGGATAACATCACTTTGGAAGGACCTACAGAAGATGTGCATGTGGCTCAGGAACCGATTGAAGCCATGCTCAAGGAACTGGTGAGCTGGAGTTACTAGTTCCAGTAAGAAACTGGGGGAAGAAGGGGCAACAGAGCAGAGGTGATGAGGTGTTTGTCACATCCATAGGATGTCTTGGCATGCTTAATCGAACTTGCAGGAGACAAATTGTGTGGCCAGGTGGATGACACCCCTTGGTTATGAACCTCATCCATAGCATCCTTGAAAAGTCAGCATTAATTTTTTTGGTGCGGAGAAGGAAGGATTCTCTTGGTTATAGCTGGAGAGGCATAGAAGTCAGTCTTTTCAATGTTTCATGAGCACAATGCTCTCTTCTCAAAGCAGAGGAATGCTTGTGCTCTGCTGAAGAGCAGAAGTGCTTGTAGCTGACCGCTGGTGAGTCAGTGCCAATACTGGCAGTAGGCAGTTACTTAGGGCACGAGACAGAAGCGGTGGCCTGTCCTACCTGGCCCTATATATTCTAATATAAAATAATGTACATACATACATATATAGATAGATATAAAAAATATAATTCTTTTTAGATCCACGGGACGGATTACGCAATAACCAAGGCTGACCACCAATTCCACCGACACCTCATTGGCAAGAAAGCAGCTAAACGGTAAGTGGAGTGCCTTTCTAGTCCTTCCCATGCTCACACTCTTCGTGTTTAGGAGATGGTATCAGGGGCTCTGTAGCTCACCCCGTGTGCTGTCTCCATCACATTTCCTCTGCTTTTCTGGAGTGGTGGTGGTACAAGGAGAGAAATGGGCCGTCAGGCCTTGCGATGGCTTTAACGGGTGAAAGTACCTTGGGAGCCTGAGCAGTAGTGGAATTACTTTGATGTGTCCTGGAGGAATTTATTTATTTTTTTTTTTTTCCACACGTTGCTCTGTGCGAATGACATTTTAGCAGCCAGTTGTGGGTGGTGGAAATGTGCTTGGTGAGCTTCTCCCTGTAGAGGAATGAAGGCGGTGGGTTGATTAGCATTGATAACACGCAGCTGTGGCCTTGCCTCAGAGGCAGTGGGTTGATCGACATGGACGATGTGCAGGTGTAGCTGCTTCCCGCTAAGGGGTTAAATAGCCCTGTGGCTTGTGGGAGAGGGTGTCAGCTGGAGGAGGAGCAGTGTGGTCTGGCCTCTGGAGGAAGGTGCTACAGCACCGGCAGTAGAATATGGCCAACGCTAAAGCCTTGTTGCGGTCTGCTAGTTTGATAGCACTGCAACGTGTCCCCAGCCAAGAGTTTGGGGTAGAAAGGAACGATTATCCTCTGCTCTAAATGTGATACTGTTTGGGGAAGAAACACGCCTGGCTCTGACAAGGGAACAATGGGCTCTGTAGATGCCACGGTATTTACTTGGACAGGCTCTCGTGTGGCACAGGTCTGCTCTCGCTGAACTCCAGGGGGAAGAGGCAATTTCCCCTGGCTCAACCCTACCCCACTGAGCCCTTCCCAGAGGCGGCTTTACTTCTTCAACAGCCTCTGAGCAGCGATAATCAAGGTGCCTTGCTTCCAGGTCTTTGCCTAGCAGACGGCGTCACCACAGTCCTTGCCTCGAAGTGAACAGGATGAAGGATCTGTACAAGGTGTCTGTGCGCATTCCCCCGGACAACGAGAAGAGCAACCCGATCAGAATGGAAGGAGACCCACAGGGGGTCCCAGAGGCCAAGAAAGAGCTGCTGGAACTCGCTTCCCGTATGGTGAGTGGGTAGGACGTGATGTTTGGGAGACTGCAGGGTTTGGGCTCTCGTGTTCCCTTGTAACCTTCTGGTGCGAGTGTGTGCCCCTTGCCCACGGAGCACTTGGATCTCATGACAAGTGCAAGTTCCTCTTCACAAATGTCTTCCCCTGTTCCCTCGGGTAGCCCTTCTCTGTCAACGCAGAGTGAATTTGGTCTGGAGAAAAGAGGGACAGTGCTGGCAAGTAAACCGTCGGGCAGCAAACCGCTAAGTCAAAGTAGATGGCTCTCCGGCTGAACACTCAGTGTGCCCTCTGTTCCCGTCAGGAAAATGAACACGCTGCGGACCTAATCGTTGAGCAGAAATTCCACCGGACCATCATTGGGCAGAAGGCTGAGCGGGTCTGGGAAATCCGGGAGCAATTCCCAGAGGTAAGGCTTGGTAGGAGAGGAGGAATCCAGAGGGGTTATTTCCTACATGGGTAGTAGGCCTGTCGTCACAGAAGTCGTAACTTTAGTGGCTCTGTAGCGCAAGTGTCTGAGAAGATAGTTCTTTTAGCCAGAGGCCGCTAACACGGTTCCCCTTTTCTGAATGGGAAAAGGGCATGTGTAGGATCCCCCCAACCTTTGCATGTGTCTGACACAAGGGTTCTTGCTTTTGCTTGAGCTAACTATAAATGACCGCTCCTGCAGGTTATCATCAACTTCCCAGACCCTGCACACAAGAGTGACATCTTCCAACTCCGAGGTCCCAAAAACGAGGTGGAGAAGTGCACCGAGTACATGCCAAAGACGGTGGCAGACCTGGTAAGGAGGTCTTCTGCCTGCACTTCCCTCCTACGTGCCTGGATAACCCTGGGGCAAAGCAGAGCTCTACTGGCTTGGGTAGAGCTAAAACACCTCAAGAGGAGGGAGCTGTCGACGCTCTTTTGGCTGAATGGAGGCAGGGGGTAGTACCTGTTATGGGAAGGCTATAGGGGAACGTCCTTGCCTTTGTTTAGTCTTACAAGTCCCTCGTATAGAGAACTTCCTTGGGTCTAAGCCTCTTTTCAAAAGCTCGTTTATCAGAGTTCCTGAAGTCGGGCCTCCCTTGCCACGACAGTGTAATCTTCAGTTCTCCCTTCCTTTCTCCCTTAGGTTGAAAACAGCTTTTCTATTTCTGTCCCCATCTGCAAACAGTTCCACAAGAACATCGTAGGGAAAGGAGGTGCCAACATCAAGAAGGTGAGATATTGCTCCTAACTCAAGTGCTCGTGATGATCACTGCCTGCAGCAAAATCCCACTGGATGCTCTCTCCTGCCCATTGGTGGTGTCCAATATAGCCTGCGAGGGTTTTTCTTCTGACATGGGACACTTCTGAGATGATTTTTTTTTTTTTCCCTTTGTGGCAGATCCGTAAAGAAAGCAACACCAAAATTGATCTCCCAGCAAAGAACAGCAACTCGGCGACAATTGTTATCACAGGCAAGAGGGCAAACTGTGAGGCTGCTCGCCACAGGATAACATCACTTTGGAAGGACCTACAGAAGATGTGCGTGTGGCTCAGGAACCGATTGAAGCCATGCTCAAGGAACTGGTGAGCTGGAGTTACTAGTTCCAGTAAGAAACTGGGGGAAGAAGGGGCAACAGAGCAGAGGTGATGAGGTGTTTGTCACATCCATAGGATGTCTTGGCATGCTTAATCGAACTTGCAGGAGACAAATTGTGTGGCCAGGTGGATGACACCCCTTGGTTATGAACCTCATCCATAGCATCCTTGAAAAGTCAGCATTAATTTTTTTGGTGCGGAGAAGGAAGGATTCTCTTGGTTATAGCTGGAGAGGCATAGAAGTCAGTCTTTTCAGAGTTTCATGAGCACAATGCTCTCTTCTCAAAGCAGAGGAATGCTTGTGCTCTGCTGAAGAGCAGAAGTGCTTGTAGCTGACCGCTGGTGAGTCAGTGCCAATACTGGCAGTAGGCAGTTACTTAGGGCACGAGACAGAAGCGGTGGCCTGTCCTACCTGGCCCTATATATTATAATATAAAATAATGTACATACATACATATATAGATAGATATAAAAAATATAATTCTTTTTAGATCCACGGGACGGATTACGCAATAACCAAGGCTGACCACCAATTCCACCGACACCTCATTGGCAAGAAAGCAGCTAAACGGTAAGTGGAGTGCCTTTCTAGTCCTTCCCATGCTCACACTCTTCGTGTTTAGGAGATGGTATCAGGGGCTCTGTAGCTCACCCCGTGTGCTGTCTCCATCACATTTCCTCTGCTTTTCTGGAGTGGTGGTGGTACAAGGAGAGAAATGGGCCGTGAGGCCTTGCGATGGCTTTAACGGGTGAAAGTACCTTGGGAGCCTGAACAGTAGTGGAATTACTTTGATGTGTCCTGGAGGAATTTATTTATTTATTTTTTTTCCACACGTTGCTCTGTGCGAATGACATTTTAGCAGCCAGTTGTGGGTGGTGGAAATGTGCTTGGTGAGCTTCTCCCTGTAGAGGAATGAAGGCGGTGGGTTGATTAGCATTGATAACACGCAGCTGTGGCCTTGCCTCAGAGGCAGTGGGTTGATTGACATGGACGATGTGCAGGTGTAGCTGGTTCCCGCTAAGGGGTTAAATAGCCCTGTGGCTTGTGGGAGAGGGTGTCAGCTGGAGGAGGAGCAGTGTGGTCTGGCCTCTGGAGGAAGGTGCTACAGCACCGGCAGTAGAATATGGCCAACGCTAAAGCCTTGTTGCGGTCTGCTAGTTTGATAGCACTGCAACGTGTCCCCAGCCAAGAGTTTGGGGTAGAAAGGAACGATTATCCTCTGCTCTAAATGTGATACTGTTTGGGGAAGAAACACGCCTGGCTCTGACAAGGGAACAATGGGCTCTGTAGATGCCACGGTATTTACTTGGACAGGCTCTCGTGTGGCACAGGTCTGCTCTCGCTGAACTCCAGGGGGAAGAGGCAATTTCCCCTGGCTCAACCCTACCCCACTGAGCCCTTCCCAGAGGCGGCTTTACTTCTTCAACAGCCTCTGAGCAGCGATAATCAAGGTGCCTTGCTTCCAGGTCTTTGCCTAGCAGACGGCGTCACCACAGTCCTTGCCTCGAAGTGAACAGGATGGAGGATCTGTACAAGGTGTCTGTGCGCATTCCCCCGGACAACGAGAAGAGCAACCCGATCAGAATTGAAGGAGACCCACAGGGGGTCCCACAGGCCAAGAAAGAGCTGCTGGAACTCGCTTCCCGTAGGGTGAGTGGGTAGGACGTGATGTTTGGGAGACTGCAGGGTTTGGGCTCTCGTGTTCCCTTGTAACCTTCTGGTGCGAGTGTGTGCCCCTTGCCCACGGAGCACTTGGATCTCATGACAAGTGCAAGTTCCTCTTCACAAATGTCTTCCCCTGTTCCCTCGGGTAGCCCTTCTCTGTCAACGCAGAGTGAATTTGGTCTGGAGAAAAGAGGGACAGTGCTGGCAAGTAAACCGTCGGGCAGCAAACCGCTAAGTCAAAGTAGATGGCTCTCCGGCTGAACACTCAGTGTGCCCTCTGTTCCCGTCAGGAAAATGAACACGCTGCGGACCTAATCGTTGAGCAGAAATTCCACCGGACCATCACTGGGCAGAAGGCTGAGCGGGTCTGGGAAATCCGGGAGCAATTCCCAGAGGTAAGGCTTTGTAGGAGAGGAGGAATCCAGAGGGGTTATTTCCTACATGGGTAGTAGGCCTGTCGTCACAGAAGTCGTAACTTTAGTGGCTCTGTAGCGCAAGTGTCTGAGAAGATAGTTCTTTTAGCCAGAGGCCGCTAACACGGTTCCCCTGTTCTGAATGGGAAAAGGGCATGTGTAGGGTCCCCCCAACCTTTGCATGTGTCTGACACAAGGGTTCTTGCTTTTGCTTGAGCTAACTATAAATGACCGCTCCTGCAGGTTATCATCAACTTCCCAGACCCTGCACACAAGAGTGACATCGTCCAACTCCGAGGTCCCAAAAACGAGGGGGAGAAGTGCACCGAGTACATGCCAAAGACGGTGGCAGACCTGGTAAGGAGGTCTTCTGCCTGCACTTCCCTCCTACGTGCCTGGATAACCCTGGGGCAAAGCAGAGCTCTACTGGCTTGGGTAGAGCTAAAACACCTCAAGAGGAGGGAGCTGTCGACGCTGTTTTGGCTGAATGGAGGCAGGGGGTAGTACCTGTTATGGGAAGGCTATAGGGGAACGTCCTTGCCTTTGTTTAGTCTTACAAGTCCCTCGTATAGAGAACTTCCTTGGGTCTAAGCCTCTTTTCAAAAGCTCGTTTATCAGAGTTCCTGAAGTCGGGCCTCCCTTGCCACGACAGTGTAATCTTCAGTTCTCCCTTCCTTTCTCCCTTAGGTTGAAAACAGCTTTTCTATTTCTGTCCCCATCTGCAAACAGTTCCACAAGAACATCGTAGGGAAAGGAGGTGCCAACATCAAGAAGGTGAGATATTGCTCCTAACTCAAGTGCTCGTGATGATCACTGCCTGCAGCAAAATCCCACTGGATGCTCTCTCCTGCCCATTGGTGGTGTCCAATATAGCCTGCGAGGGTTTTTCTTCTGACATGGGACGCTTCTGAGATGATTTTTTTTTTTTTTCCCTTTGTGGCAGATCCGTAAAGAAAGCAACACCAAAATTGATCTCCCAGCAAAGAACAGCAACTCGGAGACAATTGTTATCACAGGCAAGAGGGCAAACTGTGAGGCTGCTCGCCACAGGATAACATCACTTTGGAAGGACCTACAGAAGATGTGCATGTGGCTCAGGAACCGATTGAAGCCATGCTCAAGGAACTGGTGAGCTGGAGTTACTAGTTCCAGTAAGAAACTGGGGGAAGAAGGGGCAACAGAGCAGAGGTGATGAGGTGTTTGTCACATCCATAGGATGTCTTGGCATGCTTAATCGAACTTGCAGGAGACAAATTGTGTGGCCAGGTGGATGACACCCCTTGGTTATGAACCTCATCCATAGCATCCTTGAAAAGTCAGCATTAATTTTTTTGGTGCGGAGAAGGAAGGATTCTCTTGGTTATAGCTGGAGAGGCATAGAAGTCAGTCTTTTCAATGTTTCATGAGCACAATGCTCTCTTCTCAAAGCAGAGGAATGCTTGTGCTCTGCTGAAGAGCAGAAGTGCTTGTAGCTGACCGCTGGTGAGTCAGTGCCAATACTGGCAGTAGGCAGTTACTTAGGGCACGAGACAGAAGCGGTGGCCTGTCCTACCTGGCCCTATATATTATAATATAAAATAATGTACATACATACATATATAGATAGATATAAAAAATATAATTCTTTTTAGATCCACGGGACGGATTACGCAATAATCAAGGCTGACCACCAATTCCACCGACACCTCATTGGCAAGAAAGCAGCTAAACGGTAAGTGGAGTGCCTTTCTAGTCCTTCCCATGCTCACACTCTTCGTGTTTAGTAGATGGTATCAGGGGCTCTGTAGCTCACCCAGTGTGCTGTCTCCATCACATTTCCTCTGCTTTTCTGGAGTGGTGGTGGTACAAGGAGAGAAATGGGCCGTCAGGCCTTGCGATGGCTTTAACGGGTGAAAGTACCTTGGGAGCCTGAACAGTAGTGGAATTACTTTGATGTGTCCTGGAGGATTTTTTTTTTTTTTTTTTTTTTTCCACACGTTGCTCTGTGCGAATGACATTTTAGCAGCCAGTTGTGGGTGGTGGAAATGTGCTTGGTGAGCTTCTCCCTGTAGAGGAATGAAGGCGGTGGGTTGATTAGCATTGATAACACGCAGCTGTGGCCTTGCCTCAGAGGCAGTGGGTTGATTGACATGGATGATGTGCAGGTGTAGCTGGTTCCCGCTAAGGGGTTAAATAGCCCTGTGGCTTGTGGGAGAGGGTGTCAGCTGGAGGAGGAGCAGTGTGGTCTGGCCTCTGGAGGAAGGTGCTACAGCACCGGCAGTAGAATATGGCCAACGCTAAAGCCTTGTTGCGGTCTGCTAGTTTGATAGCACTGCAACGTGTCCCCAGCCAAGAGTTTGGGGTAGAAAGGAACGATTATCCTCTGCTCTAAATGTGATACTGTTTGGGGAAGAAACACGCCTGGCCCTGACAAGGGAACAATGGGCTCTGTAGATGCCACGGTATTTACTTGGACAGGCTCTCGTGTGGCACAGGTCTGCTCTCGCTGAACTCCAGGGGGAAGAGGCAATTTCCCCTGGCTCAACCCTACCCCACTGAGCCCTTCCCAGAGGCGGCTTTACTTCTTCAACAGCCTCTGAGCAGTGATAATCAAGGTGCCTTGCTTCCAGGTCTTTGGCTAGCAGACGGCGTCACCACAGTCCTTGCCTCGAAGTGAACAGGATGGAGGATCTGTACAAGGTGTCTGTGCGCATTCCCCCGGACAACGAGAAGAGCAACCCGATCAGAATTGAAGGAGACCCACAGGGGGTCCCACAGGCCAAGAAAGAGCTGCTGGAACTCGCTTCCCGTAGGGTGAGTGGGTAGGACGTGATGTTTGGGAGACTGCAGGGTTTGGGCTCTCGTGTTCCCTTGTAACCTTCTGGTGCGAGTGTGTGCCCCTTGCCCACGGAGCACTTGGATCTCATGACAAGTGCAAGTTCCTCTTCACAAATGTCTTCCCCTGTTCCCTCGGGTAGCCCTTCTCTGTCAACGCAGAGTGAATTTGGTCTGGAGAAAAGAGGGACAGTGCTAGCAAGTAAACCGTCGGGCAGCAAACCGCTAAGTCAAAGTAGATGGCTCTCCGGCTGAACACTCAGTGTGCCCTCTGTTCCCGTCAGGAAAATCAACACGCTGCGGACCTAATCGTTGAGCAGAAATTCCACCGGACCATCACTGGGCAGAAGGCTGAGCGGGTCTGGGAAATCCGGGAGCAATTCCCAGAGGTAAGGCTTTGTAGGAGAGGAGGAATCCAGAGGGGTTATTTCCTACATGGGTAGTAGGCCTGTCGTCACAGAAGTCGTAACTTTAGTGGCTCTGTAGCGCAAGTGTCTGAGAAGATAGTTCTTTTAGCCAGAGGCCGCTAACACGGTTCCCCTGTTCTGAATGGGAAAAGGGCATGTGTAGGGTCCCCCCAACCTTTGCATGTGTCTGACACAAGGGTTCTTGCTTTTGCTTGAGCTAACTATAAATGACCGCTCCTGCAGGTTATCATCAACTTCCCAGACCCTGCACACAAGAGTGACATCGTCCAACTCCGAGGTCCCAAAAACGAGGGGGAGAAGTGCACCGAGTACATGCCAAAGACGGTGGCAGACCTGGTAAGGAGGTCTTCTGCCTGCACTTCCCTCCTACGTGCCTGGATAACCCTGGGGCAAAGCAGAGCTCTACTGGCTTGGGTAGAGCTAAAACACCTCAAGAGGAGGGAGCTGTCGACGCTGTTTTGGCTGAATGGAGGCAGGGGGTAGTACCTGTTATGGGAAGGCTATAGGGGAACGTCCTTGCCTTTGTTTAGTCTTACAAGTCCCTCGTATAGAGAACTTCCTTGGGTCTAAGCCTCTTTTCAAAAGCTCGTTTATCAGAGTTCCTGAAGTCGGGCCTCCCTTGCCACGACAGTGTAATCTTCAGTTCTCCCTTCCTTTCTCCCTTAGGTTGAAAACAGCTTTTCTATTTCTGTCCCCATCTGCAAACAGTTCCACAAGAACATCGTAGGGAAAGGAGGTGCCAACATCAAGAAGGTGAGATATTGCTCCTAACTCAAGTGCTCGTGATGATCACTGCCTGCAGCAAAATCCCACTGGATGCTCTCTCCTGCCCATTGGTGGTGTCCAATATAGCCTGCGAGGGTTTTTCTTCTGACATGGGACGCTTCTGAGATGATTTTTTTTTTTTTTTCCCTTTGTGGCAGATCCGTAAAGAAAGCAACACCAAAATTGATCTCCCAGCAAAGAACAGCAACTCGGAGACAATTGTTATCACAGGCAAGAGGGCAAACTGTGAGGCTGCTCGCCACAGGATAACATCACTTTGGAAGGACCTACAGAAGATGTGCATGTGGCTCAGGAACCGATTGAAGCCATGCTCAAGGAACTGGTGAGCTGGAGTTACTAGTTCCAGTAAGAAACTGGGGGAAGAAGGGGCAACAGAGCAGAGGTGATGAGGTGTTTGTCACATCCATAGGATGTCTTGGCATGCTTAATCGAACTTGCAGGAGACAAATTGTGTGGCCAGGTGGATGACACCCCTTGGTTATGAACCTCATCCATAGCATCCTTGAAAAGTCAGCATTAATTTTTTTGGTGCGGAGAAGGAAGGATTCTCTTGGTTATAGCTGGAGAGGCATAGAAGTCAGTCTTTTCAATGTTTCATGAGCACAATGCTCTCTTCTCAAAGCAGAGGAATGCTTGTGCTCTGCTGAAGAGCAGAAGTGCTTGTAGCTGACCGCTGGTGAGTCAGTGCCAATACTGGCAGTAGGCAGTTACTTAGGGCACGAGACAGAAGCGGTGGCCTGTCCTACCTGGCCCTATATATTATAATATAAAATAATGTACATACATACATATATAGATAGATATAAAAAATATAATTCTTTTTAGATCCACGGGACGGATTACGCAATAACCAAGGCTGACCACCAATTCCACCGACACCTCATTGGCAAGAAAGCAGCTAAACGGTAAGTGGAGTGCCTTTCTAGTCCTTCCCATGCTCACACTCTTCGTGTTTAGGAGATGGTATCAGGGGCTCTGTAGCTCACCCCGTGTGCTGTCTCCATCACATTTCCTCTGCTTTTCTGGAGTGGTGGTGGTACAAGGAGAGAAATGGGCCGTCAGGCCTTGCGATGGCTTTAACGGGTGAAAGTACCTTGGGAGCCTGAACAGTAGTGGAATTACTTTGATGTGTCCTGGAGGAATTTTTTTTTTTTTTTTTTCCACACGTTGCTCTGTGCGAATGACATTTTAGCAGCCAGTTGTGGGTGGTGGAAATGTGCTTGGTGAGCTTCTCCCTGTAGAGGAATGAAGGCGGTGGGTTGATTAGCATTGATAACACGCAGCTGTGGCCTTGCCTCAGAGGCAGTGGGTTGATTGACATGGACGACGTGCAGGTGTAGCTGGTTTCCGCTAAGGGGTTAAATAGCCCTGTGGCTTGTGGGAGAGGGTGTCAGCTGGAGGAGGAGGAGTGTGGTCTGGCCTCTGGAGGAAGGTGCTACAGCACCGGCAGTAGAATATGGCCAACGCTAAAGCCTTGTTGCGGTCTGCTAGTTTGATAGCACTGCAACGTGTCCCCAGCCAAGAGTTTGGGGTAGAAAGGAACGATTATCCTCTGCTCTAAATGTGATACTGTTTGGGGAAGAAACACGCCTCGCTCTGACAAGGGAACAATGGGCTCTGTAGATGCCACGGTATTTACTTGGACAGGCTCTCGTGTGGCACAGGCCTGCTCTCACTGAACTCCAGGGGGAAGAGGCAATTTCCCCTGGCTCAACCCTACCCCACTGAGCCCTTCCCAGAGGCGGCTTTACTTCTTCATCAGCCTCTGAGCAGCGATAATCAAGGTGCCTTGCTTCCAGGTCTTTGGCTAGCAGACGGCGTCACCACAGTCCTTGCCTCGAAGTTAACAGGATGGAGGATCTGTACAAGGTGTCTGTGCGCATTCCCCCGGACAACGAGAAGAGCAACCCGATCAGAATTGAAGGAGACCCAAAGGGGGTCCCAGAGGCCAAGAAAGAGCTGCTGGAATTCGCTTCCCGTATGGTGAGTGGGTAGGACGTGATGTTTGGGAGACTGCAGGGTTTGGGCTCTCGTGTTCCCTTGTAACCTTCTGGTGCGAGTGTGTGCCCCTTGCCCACGGAGCACTTGGATCTCAGGACAAGTGCAAGTTCCTCTTCACAAATGTCTTCCCCTGTTCCCTCGGGTAGCCCTTCTCTGTCAACGCAGAGTGAATTTGGTCTGGAGAAAAGAGGGACAGTGCTGGCAAGTAAACCGTCGGGCAGCAAACCGCTAAGTCAAAGTAGATGGCTCTCCGGCTGAACACTCAGTGTGCCCTCTGTTCCCGTCAGGAAAATCAACACGCTGCGGACCTAATCGTTGAGCAGAAATTCCACCGGACCATCAATGGGCAGAAGGCTGAGCGGGTCTGGGAAATCCGGGAGCAATTCCCAGAGGTAAGGCTTGGTAGGAGAGGAGGAATCCAGAGGGGTTATTTCCTACATGGGTAGTAGGCCTGTCGTCACAGAAGTCGTAACTTTAGTGGCTCTGTAGCGCAAGTGTCTGAGAAGATAGTTCTTTTAGCCAGAGGCCGCTAACACGGTTCCCCTGTTCTGAATGGGGAAAGGGCATGTGTAGGGTCCCCCCAACCTTTGCATGTGTCTGACACAAGGGTTCTTGCTTTTGCTTGAGCTAACTATAAATGACCGCTCCTGCAGGTTATCATCAACTTCCCAGACCCTGCACACAAGAGTGACATCGTCCAACTCCGAGGTCCCAAAAACGAGGGGGAGAAGTGCACCGAGTACATGCAAAAGACGGTGGCAGACCTGGTAAGGAGGTCTTCTGCCTGCACTTCCCTCCTACGTGCCTGGATAACCCTGGGGCAAAGCAGAGCTCTACTGGCTTGGGTAGAGCTAAAACACCTCAAGAGGAGGGAGCTGTCAACGCTGTTTTGGCTGAATGGAGGCAGGGGGTAGTACCTGTTATGGGAAGGCTATAGGGGAACGTCCTTGCCTTTGTTTAGTCTTACAAGTCCCTCGTATAGAGAACTTCCTTGGGTCTAAGCCTCTTTTCAAAAGCTCGTTTATCCGAGTTCCTGAAGTCGGGCCTCCCTTGCCACGACAGTGTAATCTTCAGTTCTCCCTTCCTTTCTCCCTTAGGTTGAAAACAGCTTTTCTATTTCTGTCCCCATCTGCAAACAGTTCCACAAGAACATCGTAGGGAAAGGAGGTGCCAACATCAAGAAGGTGAGATATTGCTCCTAACTCAAGTGCTCGTGATGATCACTGCCTGCAGCAAAATCCCACTGGATGCTCTCTCCTGCCCATTGGTGGTGTCCAATATAGCCTGCGAGGGTTTTTCTTCTGACATGGGACACTTCTGAGATGATTTTTTTTTTTTTTTTTCCTTTGTGGCAGATCCGTAAAGAAAGCAAGACCAAAATTGATCTCCCAGCAAAGAACAGCAACTCGGAGACAATTGTTATCACAGGCAAGAGGGCAAACTGTGAGGCTGCTCGCCACAGGATAACATCACTTTGGAAGGACCTACAGAAGATGTGCATGTGGCTCAGGAACCGATTGAAGCCATGCTCAAGGAACTGGTGAGCTGGAGTTACTAGTTCCAGTAAGAAACTGGGGGAAGAAGGGGCAACAGAGCAGAGGTGATGAGGTGTTTGTCACATCCATAGGATGTCTTGGCATGCTTAATCGAACTTGCAGGAGACAAATTGTGTGGCCAGGTGGATGACACCCCTTGGTTATGAAACTCATCCATAGCATCCTTGAAAAGTCAGCATTAATTTTTTTGGTGCGGAGAAGGAAGGATTCTCTTGGTTATAGCTGGAGAGGCATAGAAGTCAGTCTTTTCAATGTTTCATGAGCACAATGCTCTCTTCTCAAAGCAGAGGAATGCTTGTGCTCTGCTGAAGAGCAGAAGTGCTTGTAGCTGACCGCTGGTGAGTCAGTGCCAATACTGGCAGTAGGCAGTTACTTAGGGCACGAGACAGAAGCGGTGGCCTGTCCTACCTGGCCCTATATAATATATATATGTATGTATGTGCGTACAATATTATATATATATAAAATTCTTTTTAGATCCACGGGATGGATTACGCAGTAATCAAGGCTGACCACCAATTCCACCGACACCTCATTGGCAAGTGTGAAGAGGAAGATGAAGCCCAAGGCTCACAGTATCGGTGGATCTCATTTGATGGTGCCTCCGTGTGGTGTGGCTAGTCAGCTGAATACCTGAATGCCGGATGGGATGGCGATGATTATAGTGGCGGAGATGAAGTATGCTCGGCTGTCTACATCTATTCCTACAGTGAATATGTGGTGGGCTCATACGACAAAGCCCAGGAATCCAATCGATAGTATAGCTCAGACTATTCCTATGTAGCCGAATGGTTCTTTTTTGCCTGCGTAATACGTTACAACATGTGAGATGATTCCAAAGCCGGGAAGGATTAAGATGTAAACTTCCTGGTGGCCAAAGAATCAGAACAGGTGCTGGTAGAGAATGGGGTCTCCCCCTCCAGCGGGGTCAAAGAATGTAGTGTTTAGGTTTCGGTCGGTCAGTAGTATGGTGATGCCAGCGGCCAGGACTGGAAGTGAGGGCAATAGGAGTACGGATCATACGAATAGGGGAGTTGGATATTGCGATAAGGCAGGGGGGGTTATGTTAATGGCTGTTGTGTTAAAGTTGATGGCCCCTAAGATGGAAGACACACCTGCGAGGTGTAGGGAGAAGATGGCTAGGTGTGCTGAAAGCGCCAGCATGGGCTAGGTTGCCTGCTAGGGGCGGGTATATGGTTCATCCTGTTCCGACTCCAGCTTCTACTGTGGAGGACGCTAGGAGCAGTAGGAAGGACGGAGGAAGTAGTTCAGAAACTGATGTTGTTTATGCGGGGGAATGCTATGTCTGGGGCTCCAATTATAAGGGGGACTAGTCAGTTTCCAAACCCTTCGATTATAATGGCTATAACTGTGAAGAAGATTCTTACGAAGGCATGGGCGGTGATGATGACATTGTAGATTTGGTCGTCTCCTAGGAGAGTTCCTGGTTGGCCAAGTTCTGCTCGAATAAGGAGGCTGAGGGCGGTACTCGGCTATGCCTGCCCATGCTCCGAAGAGTAGCTATAGGGTGCCGATGTCATTGTGGTTTGTTGAAAATAGTCATCGGTTGATGAAGGTCACGGGTCAGATGGCTGAGTGTTTAGGCGTTAGGCTGTAGTCCTTTTTACAGAGGTTGAATTCCTCTTCTTATCGACTCTGTGGTGAAGTTCATGTTGAGTTGCAAACTCATTGATGTACGCTGAGAGTGTGCCGGAGTCTGGTAGACAGAAGCTTGTTGGTTTGAGCGTCTAGCTGTTAATTAGAAGTTTATGGGATCGAGGCCCGTCTGTCTAGGCTTATCGTGGAGGCCCTAGCTGCATTAGAGTATCTGAGTTGCATTTAGATGGTGCAGGTTTAGTGTCCTGCGGGCCTTAGTGGTGTGGGCAGAAACTAAGAGGATTTAACTCTTAGTTAAGGCTTTGAAGGCCTTCGGTTTGGTAGGCAGGGGATCCTAAGTTTCTTAGGTAACGGTCAGGATTGCGGGAGAAGGGGGGAGAAGGAGGACTGACAGAGAAATTAAGGTAGCAATTGGTGTGCCTGTGGATTTGTTATTGTATCATTGTTTTATGAAGCTTGTAGTGTTTGGTGGGAGTGTGATTGTGGAGCAATATGCAAGGCGTAGGTAGAAAAATAAACCTAGTAGGGAGAGTATTGAAATAATTATGGCTGCGGTTGATATCTCTTGCTTAGTTAGTTCCTGGATAATGAGTCATTTTGGTAAAAAGCCAGTGAGTGGGGGCAGGCCGGCTAGGGATAGTAGTGCTAGCGTCAAGGATGCGTTTAGTGATGGTATTTTTGTTCAGGAGGTTATTATTGTGGATAGTTTTGAGGAGTTGGTTGTGTTGAGGGCTAAGAAAATGGAGGCGGTTCTTAAGGAGTATGGGTAGAAGGTTATTAATGTTAGCTTGGGGTTGTATATGAGGATGATGGTTATTCAGCCTAGGTGGGCGATCGATGAGAAAGCTAGGACTTTTCGGATTTGTGTTTGGTTGAGTCCTGTTCGCCCTCCGATGGCTGCGGATGCAATGGCCACGGTTGTCAGTAGGAGTGGGTTCAGTGAGGGGGCAGTTAAGAAAAGAAGAGTGAGTGGGGGGACTTTTATTCATGTAGAGACGAGTAGGGCAGTGGTTATAGGTGAGCCTCGTATGACCTCTGGACATCAGAAGTGAAAGGGTACTAGGCCTAGTTTTATTGCGACTGCTGTAGTTAGTAGTAGGGAGGCTGTTGGGTGGCTTAGTCGCGGAATGTCTCATTGTCCGGTGAACTGTGCGTTGATTGTGCTTGAGAAGAGGATTAATGCGGAGGCGGTTGCTTGGACGAGAAAGTATTTGATCGCAGCTTCCATAGCTCGAGGGTGGTGTGATTTTGAAAGGAAGGGGATAATGGCAAGGGTGTTGATTTCTAGGCCAGGCCAGGCTAGCAGTCAGTGGTTGCTTGAAATTGTGATGGTTGTTCCTAGTAGAAGGCTTAAGGAGAACGTTAGTTTTGTGACGGGGCTCATTTAGTAGAGGAAGAGGTTAAACCATCATTTTCGGGGTATGGGCCCGATAGCTTTTGTTTAGCTGACCCTACTGGGAAGTAATATAAGGGGAGTATGGAGCGCTTTGATCTCTTCTGTGCAGGTTCAATTCCTGTCTTCCTAAGGTTTTCAACGGAGGCAATGGGATTCGGACATAGAGACGGTCTCCGGTTCACCTCAAACAGGAGAACTGAATGCAGTTGTTCGTGTTTTCCGAGAATGGAATGTACCGCTCCACCTTGTTACTGATTCTGCTTATGTTGCAGGTATTGTTCCACGAGCTGAAGCTTCTGTGCTGCGGAGTGTTTCGCATTCACAACTCTTTACCCTGTTACAGGAACTTATTTTCCTTTTGGACTCTCGATCTGCGCCTTATTTTGTTATGCATATTAGGTCTCATACCTCGCTACCTGGTTTTCTTGCAGAAGGCAATCGACGAGCTGACCTATTGCCGTGACCAGTTCAAGTACTGCCAGACCGTATTGCACAAGCTAAGCGAAGTCACTCTTTTTTTCCATCGAAACGCTGGAGCTCTTAAGCGACAGTTTGGCCTTGCTGCTCAACAAGCATCAAGTATTATTGCTGTCTGTCCCGATTGTCAAAAACATTCTTTCCCATCAGTTGCTGCAGGAGTTAATCCTAGAGGATTACAAAGCCTACCGTTATGGCAAACAGATGTCACGCATGATTCTGAATTTGGTAGCCTTAAATATATCCACTCTTCCATTGATACGTTTTCAGGTGCCTTGGTTGCCTCGTGTCACACAGGAGAAAAGGCACGAGCTGTTCGTAGACATTTAATGCGTGCTTTTGCTGCTTTAGGTATCCCCTTAAGCTGGACCATTATCTGTCGTTATCTTTACGTTTCAACAACTGTAAAAACCTCTTTTGCCCTATGGGGTAGAACTCATATTACCGGCATTGCTCATTCCCCCACCGGTCGATCTCTCATTGAAGGGTCTCATCGGTCTCTGAAACGTTTATGACAACAACAAAAAGGGGGAATGGGCATGGCTATTCCCGAGGAACGGTTACAGAAAGCGTTGTATGTTTTTAATTTTTTGAATTGTTCTTGAATAGATAACGGCCCACCGATAGGTCGACGTTTCACTGCAGCTACCTCCGTTGAGGCACGGGTTAAAGGCCCGGTATCGGTCCGAGATGCAGAAACAGGTAAAATTATGGGACCATATCCTCTTGTTACACGGGGAAAAGGTTATGCTTGTGTCTCTACAGAAAAAGGCCCTAGATGGATCCCAGCAAAGAATGTAAGACCTTTCCGTGAACCTTTACCGCAGGCAGCTGATACCGACACCGACGCTACAGAATGAAATAAAAACTGTGTGAGGATTACTGTTTTGCATTAATGTTAGCTACCCAAAATCAGGACATAGGATATCGATTTCGCTTGTTACAGCGCCTAGAACGAGCACTATCACCCTGGATCAAGCCACTGAACAGAGGTAATACTCTCGGACCAAGCGGGGGAACGGGACGACTCATTGTCCATGGAACGATGATTCCATTGACACTGATAAGGGGAAGGGAGGATTCATAATGAGAGAACAACTAGGTATTATGAAGGAGAACAGGAGCTGGGGGAAGAAGGGGCAACAGAGCAGAGGTGATGAGGTGTTTGTCACATCCATAGGATGTCTTGGCATGCTTAATCGAACTTGCAGGAGACAAATTGTGTGGCCAGGTGGATGACACCCCTTGGTTATGAAACTCATCCATAGCATCCTTGAAAAGTCAGCATTAATTTTTTTGGTGCGGAGAAGGAAGGATTCTCTTGGTTATAGCTGGAGAGGCATAGAAGTCAGTCTTTTCAATGTTTCATGAGCACAATGCTCTCTTCTCAAAGCAGAGGAATGCTTGTGCTCTGCTGAAGAGCAGAAGTGCTTGTAGCTGACCGCTGGTGAGTCAGTGCCAATACTGGCAGTAGGCAGTTACTTAGGGCACGAGACAGAAGCGGTGGCCTGTCCTACCTGGCCCTATATATTCTAATATAAAATAATGTACATACATACATATATAGATAGATATAAAAAATATAATTCTTTTTAGATCCACGGGACGGATTACGCAATAATCAAGGCTGACCACCAATTCCACCGACACCTCATTGGCAAGAAAGCAGCTAAACGGTAAGTGGAGTGCCTTTCTAGTCCTTCCCATGCTCACACTCTTCGTGTTTAGTAGATGGTATCAGGGGCTCTGTAGCTCACCCAGTGTGCTGTCTCCATCACATTTCCTCTGCTTTTCTGGAGTGGTGGTGGTACAAGGAGAGAAATGGGCCGTGAGGCCTTGCGATGGCTTTAACGGGTGAAAGTACCTTGGGAGCCTGAACAGTAGTGGAATTACTTTGATGTGTCCTGGAGGAATTTTATTTTTTTTTTTTTTCCACACGTTGCTCTGTGCGAATGACATTTTAGCAGCCAGTTGTGGGTGGTGGAAATGTGCTTGGTGAGCTTCTCCCTGTAGAGGAATGAAGGCGGTGGGTTGATTAGCATTGATAACACGCAGCTGTGGCCTTGCCTCAGAGGCAGTGGGTTGATTGACATGGACGATGTGCAGGTGTAGCTGGTTCCCGCTAAGGGGTTAAATAGCCCTGTGGCTTGTGGGAGAGGGTGTCAGCTGGAGGAGGAGCAGTGTGGTCTGGCCTCTGGAGGAAGGTGCTACAGCACCGGCAGTAGAATATGGCCAACGCTAAAGCCTTGTTGCGGTCTGCTAGTTTGATAGCACTGCAACGTGTCCCCAGCCAAGAGTTTGGGGTAGAAAGGAACGATTATCCTCTGCTCTAAATGTGATACTGTTTGGGGAAGAAACACGCCTGGCTCTGACAAGGGAACAATGGGCTCTGTAGATGCCACGGTATTTACTTGGACAGGCTCTCGTGTGGCACAGGTCTGCTCTCGCTGAACTCCAGGGGGAAGAGGCAATTTCCCCTGGCTCAACCCTACCCCACTGAGCCCTTCCCAGAGGCGGCTTTACTTCTTCAACAGCCTCTGAGCAGTGATAATCAAGGTGCCTTGCTTCCAGGTCTTTGCCTAGCAGACGGCGTCACCACAGTCCTTGCCTCGAAGTTAACAGGATGGAGGATCTGTACAAGGTGTCTGTGCGCATTCCCCCGGACAACGAGAAGAGCAACCCGATCAGAATTGAAGGAGACCCACAGGGGGTCCCACAGGCCAAGAAAGAGCTGCTGGAACTCGCTTCCCGTATGGTGAGTGGGTAGGACGTGATGTTTGGGAGACTGCAGGGTTTGGGCTCTCGTGTTCCCTTGTAACCTTCTGGTGCGAGTGTGTGCCCCTTGCCCACGGAGCACTTGGATCTCATGACAAGTGCAAGTTCCTCTTCACAAATGTCTTCCCCTGTTCCCTCGGGTAGCCCTTCTCTGTCAACGCAGAGTGAATTTGGTCTGGAGAAAAGAGGGACAGTGCTGGCAAGTAAACCGTCGGGCAGCAAACCGCTAAGTCAAAGTAGATGGCTCTCCAGCTGAACACTCAGTGTGCCCTCTGTTCCCGTCAGGAAAATGAACATGCTGCGGACCTAATCGTTGAGCAGAAATTCCACCGGACCATCACTGGGCAGAAGGCTGAGCGGATCTGGGAAATCCGGGAGCAATTCCCAGAGGTAAGGCTTGGTAGGAGAGGAGGAATCCAGAGGGGTTATTTCCTACATGGGTAGTAGGCCTGTCGTCACAGAAGTCGTAACTTTAGTGGCTCTGTAGCGCAAGTGTCTGAGAAGATAGTTCTTTTAGCCAGAGGCCGCTAACACGGTTCCCCTTTTCTGAATGGGAAAAGGGCATGTGTAGGGTCCCCCCAACCTTTGCATGTGTCTGACACAAGGGTTCTTGCTTTTGCTTGAGCTAACTATAAATGACCGCTCCTGCAGGTTATCATCAACTTCCCAGACCCTGCACACAAGAGTGACATCGTCCAACTCCGAGGTCCCAAAAACGAGGCGGAGAAGTGCACCGAGTACATGCAAAAGACGGTGGCAGACCTGGTAAGGAGGTCTTCTGCCTGCACTTCCCTCCTAAGTGCCTGGATAACCCTGGGGCAAAGCAGAGCTCTACTGGCTTGGGTAGAGCTAAAACACCTCAAGAGGAGGGAGCTGTCGACGCTGTTTTGGCTGAATGGAGGCAGGGGGTAGTACCTGTTATGGGAAGGCTATAGGGGAACGTCCTTGCCTTTGTTTAGTCTTACAAGTCCCTCGTATAGAGAACTTCCTTGGGTCTAAGCCTCTTTTCAAAAGCTCGTTTATCAGAGTTCCTGAAGTCGGGCCTCCCTTGCCACGACAGTGTAATCTTCAGTTCTCCCTTCCTTTCTCCCTTAGGTTGAAAACAGCTTTTCTATTTCTGTCCCCATCTGCAAACAGTTCCACAAGAACATCGTAGGGAAAGGAGGTGCCAACATCAAGAAGGTGAGATATTGCTCCTAACTCAAGTGCTCGTGATGATCACTGCCTGCAGCAAAATCCCACTGGATGCTCTCTCCTGCCCATTGGTGGTGTCCAATATAGCCTGCGAGGGTTTTTCTTCTGACATGGGACGCTTCTGAGATGATTTTTTTTTTTTTTTCCCTTTGTGGCAGATCCGTAAAGAAAGCAACACCAAAATTGATCTCCCAGCAAAGAACAGCAACTCGGAGACAATTGTTATCACAGGCAAGAGGGCAAACTGTGAGGCTGCTCGCCACAGGATAACATCACTTTGGAAGGACCTACAGAAGATGTGCATGTGGCTCAGGAACCGATTGAAGCCATGCTCAAGGAACTGGTGAGCTGGAGTTACTAGTTCCAGTAAGAAACTGGGGGAAGAAGGGGCAACAGAGCAGAGGTGATGAGGTGTTTGTCACATCCATAGGATGTCTTGGCATGCTTAATCGAACTTGCAGGAGACAAATTGTGTGGCCAGGTGGATGACACCCCTTGGTTATGAAGCTCATCCATAGCATCCTTGAAAAGTCAGCATTAATTTTTTTGGTGCGGAGAAGGAAGGATTCTCTTGGTTATAGCTGGAGAGGCATAGAAGTCAGTCTTTTCAGTGTTTCATGAGCACAATGCTCTCTTCTCAAAGCAGAGGAATGCTTGTGCTCTGCTGAAGAGCAGAAGTGCTTGTAGCTGACCGCTGGTGAGTCAGTGCCAATACTGGCAGTAGGCAGTTACTTAGGGCACGAGACAGAAGCGGTGGCCTGTCCTACCTGGCCCTATATAATATATATATGTATGTATGTGCGTACAATATTATATATATATAAAATTCTTTTTAGATCCACGGGATGGATTACGCAGTAATCAAGGCTGACCACCAATTCCACCGACACCTCATTGGCAAGTGTGAAGAGGAAGATGAAGCCCAAGGCTCACAGTATCGGTGGATCTCATTTGATGGTGCCTCCGTGTGGTGTGGCTAGTCAGCTGAATACCTGAATGCCGGATGGGATGGCGATGATTATAGTGGCGGAGATGAAGTATGCTCGGCTGTCTACGTCTATTCCTACAGTGAATATGTGGTGGGCTCATACGACAAAGCCCAGGAATCCAATCGATAGTATAGCTCAGACTATTCCTATGTAGCCGAATGGTTCTTTTTTGCCTGCGTAATACGTTACAACATGTGAGATGATTCCAAAGCCGGGAAGGATTAAGATGTAAACTTCCTGGTGGCCAAAGAATCAGAACAGGTGCTGGTAGAGAATGGGGTCTCCCCCTCCAGCGGGGTCAAAGAATGTAGTGTTTAGGTTTCGGTCGGTCAGTAGTATGGTGATGCCGGCGGCCAGGACTGGAAGTGAGGGCAATAGGAGTACGGATCATACGAATAGGGGAGTTGGATATTGCGATAAGGCAGGGGGGGTTATGTTAATGGCTGTTGTGTTAAAGTTGATGGCCCCTAAGATGGAAGACACGCCTGCGAGGTGTAGGGAGAAGATGGCTAGGTCTACTGAGGCGCCAGCATGGGCTAGGTTGCCTGCTAGGGGCGGGTATATGGTTCATCCTGTTCCGACTCCAGCTTCTACTGTGGAGGACGCTAGGAGCAGTAGGAAGGACGGAGGAAGTAGTTCAGAAACTGATGTTGTTTATGCGGGGGAATGCTATGTCTGGGGCTCCAATTATAAGGGGGACTAGTCAGTTTCCAAACCCTTCGATTATAATGGCTATAACTGTGAAGAAGATTCTTACGAAGGCATGGGCGGTGATGATGACATTGTAGATTTGGTCGTCTCCTAGGAGAGTTCCTGGTTGGCCAAGTTCTGCTCGAATAAGGAGGCTGAGGGCGGTACTCGGCTATGCCTGCCCATGCTCCGAAGAGTAGCTATAGGGTGCCGATGTCATTGTGGTTTGTTGAAAATAGTCATCGGTTGATGAAGGTCACGGGTCAGATGGCTGAGTGTTTAGGCGTTAGGCTGTAGTCCTTTTTACAGAGGTTGAATTCCTCTTCTTATCGACTCTGTGGTGAAGTTCATGTTGAGTTGCAAACTCATTGATGTACGCTGAGAGTGTGCCGGAGTCTGGTAGACAGAAGCTTGTTGGTTTGAGCGTCTAGCTGTTAATTAGAAGTTTATGGGATCGAGGCCCGTCTGTCTAGGCTTATCGTGGAGGCCCTAGCTGCATTAGAGTATCTGAGTTGCATTTAGATGGTGCAGGTTTAGTGTCCTGCGGGCCTTAGTGGTGTGGGCAGAAACTAAGAGGATTTAACTCTTAGTTAAGGCTTTGAAGGCCTTCGGTTTGGTAGGCAGGGGATCCTAAGTTTCTTAGGTAACGGTCAGGATTGCGGGAGAAGGGGGGAGAAGGAGGACTGACAGAGAAATTAAGGTAGCAATTGGTGTGCCTGTGGATTTGTTATTGTATCATTGTTTTATGAAGCTTGTAGTGTTTGGTGGGAGTGTGATTGTGGAGCAATATGCAAGGCGTAGGTAGAAAAATAAACCTAGTAGGGAGAGTATTGAAATAATTATGGCTGCGGTTGATATCTCTTGCTTAGTTAGTTCCTGGATAATGAGTCATTTTGGTAAAAAGCCAGTGAGTGGGGGCAGGCCGGCTAGGGATAGTAGTGCTAGCGTCAAGGATGCGTTTAGTGATGGTATTTTTGTTCAGGAGGTTATTATTGTGGATAGTTTTGAGGAGTTGGTTGTGTTGAGGGCTAAGAAAATGGAGGCGGTTCTTAAGGAGTATGGGTAGAAGGTTATTAATGTTAGCTTGGGGTTGTATATGAGGATGATGGTTATTCAGCCTAGGTGGGCGATCGATGAGAAAGCTAGGACTTTTCGGATTTGTGTTTGGTTGAGTCCTGTTCGCCCTCCGATGGCTGCGGATGCAATGGCCACGGTTGTCAGTAGGAGTGGGTTCAGTGAGGGGGCAGTTAAGAAAAGAAGAGTGAGTGGGGGGACTTTTATTCATGTAGAGACGAGTAGGGCAGTGGTTATAGGTGAGCCTCGTATGACCTCTGGACATCAGAAGTGAAAGGGTACTAGGCCTAGTTTTATTGCGACTGCTGTAGTTAGTAGTAGGGAGGCTGTTGGGTGGCTTAGTCGCGGAATGTCTCATTGTCCGGTGAACTGTGCGTTGATTGTGCTTGAGAAGAGGATTAATGCGGAGGCGGTTGCTTGGACGAGAAAGTATTTGATCGCAGCTTCCATAGCTCGAGGGTGGTGTGATTTTGAAAGGAAGGGGATAATGGCAAGGGTGTTGATTTCTAGGCCAGGCCAGGCTAGCAGTCAGTGGTTGCTTGAAATTGTGATGGTTGTTCCTAGTAGAAGGCTTAAGGAGAACGTTAGTTTTGTGACGGGGCTCATTTAGTAGAGGAAGAGGTTAAACCATCATTTTCGGGGTATGGGCCCGATAGCTTTTGTTTAGCTGACCCTACTGGGAAGTAATATAAGGGGAGTATGGAGCGCTTTGATCTCTTCTGTGCAGGTTCAATTCCTGTCTTCCTAAGGTTTTCAACGGAGGCAATGGGATTCGGACATAGAGACGGTCTCCGGTTCACCTCAAACAGGAGAACTGAATGCAGTTGTTCGTGTTTTCCGAGAATGGAATGTACCGCTCCACCTTGTTACTGATTCTGCTTATGTTGCAGGTATTGTTCCACGAGCTGAAGCTTCTGTGCTGCGGAGTGTTTCGCATTCACAACCCTTTACCCTGTTACAGGAACTTATTTTCCTTTTGGACTCTCGATCTGCGCCTTATTTTGTTATGCATATTAGGTCTCATACCTCGCTACCTGGTTTTCTTGCAGAAGGCAATCGACGAGCTGACCTATTGCCGTGACCAGTTCAAGTACTGCCAGACCGTATTGCACAAGCTAAGCGAAGTCACTCTTTTTTTCCATCGAAACGCTGGAGCTCTTAAGCGACAGTTTGGCCTTGCTGCTCAACAAGCATCAAGTATTATTGCTGTCTGTCCCGATTGTCAAAAACATTCTTTCCCATCAGTTGCTGCAGGAGTTAATCCTAGAGGATTACAAAGCCTACCGTTAGGGCAAACAGATGTCACGCATGATTCTGAATTTGGTAGCCTTAAATATATCCACTCTTCCATTGATACATTTTCAGGTGCCTTGGTTGCCTCGTGTCACACAGGAGAAAAGGCACGAGCTGTTCGTAGACATTTAA